>NC_044324.1:55027378-55333644 GCF_007399415.2 Gopherus evgoodei
TGGACCAGTGGCTGTGTGATTCTTCAATCACCCCAAGTTCCAGCATCTTCCTTACTTCTACTCTAATTTCTTCTCTTTTTGCCTCTGGTACATCCTATGGTTTTATCATCACCTTTGCTCCAGGACAGGTGGTGATGTGGTGTTGGATGAGTGTCATATGGCCTGGTTGTGGGGAGAACATATCTTGGTTCTTCTTTGAGTGATTGCTCATATGCATTCCAGGTAGGTGTGTGCGCGCCGCATGCACGTTCGTTGGAGAAACTTTTACCCTAGCAACCCAGGCGGGTCGGCTGGGCGCCCCCTGGAGTGGCGCCGCTATGGCGCCCAATATATATCCCAGCCGACCCGGCCACCCTTCAGTTCCTTCTTACCGCCCGTGTCGGTCGTTGGAACTGTGGAGCGCGGCTTCGCTGACCTCCACACTCCCTAGCAGCTCTTTTCGCTACCGTTGTATATAGTAGTTGTAGTTGTTATTGTACATATATAGTTGTTAGTTAGTTAGTAAGTTATCTAGTGTTGTTAGTATAGTTATTAGTAGTAGCGAGGGGATCGGGGTACCCCCCCGTCCCCCGCACCGGGAGCCGGACCCCATGCCCGGCTCATCGGGCTTCAAGCAGTGCTCGGCTTGTCACAAGCCCATGCCCGTGGGAGACCCCCACGACTCCTGCTTGAAGTGCCTAGGGGAGTCGCACTTATCGGCCAAGTGCGCTATCTGTAAGTCCTTCAAGCCCAGGACCAAGAAGGAGCGGGACATTAGATTGCGACAGCTCCTCATGGAAGCGGCCCTGACACCTTTGCCCTCGGCACCGACCGCAAGTCAGCCGCTGAGCAAGGGCACCGCGGCACCGAGTGTCACCAAGAAGCCAGCACCGGAACCAGCCCACAGCTGCTCCATCTCCCCGAAGCCAAAGGCAGCGAAGGCGCAGACCATCTCGCCATCAACCGCCCCGCAGTCAGATCCTGCGCAGAAGGTGGATCGCCCGGCACCGATACCTGCCGTGGCACCACCCAAGCCGGTACCGTTGACTCCGACCCCGCGAGGGCTGTCGAGTCCGGCACCTGGCAGCTCCCCGGTACACACCGTGGTAGAGCTCGCCTGTCCCTCGACCCCGGAAACGTTCGCCGCGGCGAGAGAGCTAATTGCCATCACCGAGGCGCCAATGCCCTTACCCCCGGCACCGCCGGTGCGGGTTCTCTGTTCTATGGGCAAACCGACCCTGACCAGACCAGCTTCGGTCAGTGTAGCAGGCCGGCACCGCTCCAGCTCGCGGTCCCACGGTCGCTCGACATCAAGGCGCCACTCAGGCTCACGACGTCAATCACGATCCCGGCACCGATCGCCTCGGCACCGGTTGAGCTCCAGGCACCGATCAGACTCCCGGCACCGGTCGAGCTCCCGGCACCGATCACCCCGGTACCGCTCACGCTCTCGGCACCAGTCGAGCTCCCGGCACCGGTCACCCCGGTACCGCTCACGCTTTAGGCACCGGTCGGGCTCCCGGCGCCGGTCTACGTCCCGAGCATCTACTCGAGACTCCCGGCATCGCTCCAGCTCTCAGCACCGAGGTGGACGCCGCACCTCCAGGAGCAGATCCAGGCAACGGTGCTCGCAATCCCGGTCGACCTCCCGGCACCGAGCCGGTCGCAGGTCCCGGTCTCGATCTCAGCACCGATACCAGCACCAGTCACCATCCTCCAGAGGTGTGAGGTCGGTCGGTACCTCGGCACCGACTTTTGCAGCGCCACCATCGCCATCAAGGGGCACGTCGGCATCCTCCCAGGCAGGCAGCTACTGTGGGGACCAGGACCCCGAAGTACCACTGGGGGTGTTCCAAGACCCCCGCCCACAGGACTCGGGTGCCCAACAGTGGGGTTTTTGGACACCCTGGGCTTACCATCAGGCCCAGGGTGCCCCCGTGCCTCAGACACATCCCACCGCCTCAGAGCATCGGGTACCAGAGGCCACTGTTTCCCGCCCCCCGGTGGTTGAGTCGGACAAACAGTCACCCACGCACTCCCTGGGACACCAAGAGCAGGAACCAGGTCATGAGCAAGAGACCGTACTGGATACCCTCATCCCTGGGGTATCCTCCTCTTCCTCCTCGCCAGATGAGGCAGTGGCTGGGTCATCGGCATCGGGACCTCCACCGATAGACCTCAGGGCCCACCAGGACCTCCTCCGTAGAGTGGCCCTTAATATCAACCTCCTGGTGGAGGAGGTCGCAGAGGTGGAGGACCCGGTAGTGAGCATCCTCTCGGCTGATGTGCCTACCCGGGTAGCCCTCCCGTTCATAAAGACCATTCAGTCCACCACCGAGAACCTCTGGCAATCACCAGCCTCCATCCCGCCGACAGCTAAGGGAGTGGAGAGGAAGTACATGGTACCCTCTCGGGGGTACGAGTACCTGTATGTCCACCCTCCTCCCTGGTGGCTCGGTCGGTTAACAACAGGGAACGGCATGGCCAACAGGCACCGGCCCCCAAGTCCAAGGAGGCAAAATGGATGGATCTCATGGGGCGTAAGGTATACTCAGCGGGGGCTTTGCAGCTCCGGGTGGCCAACCAGCAGGCCCTGCTGGGACGCTATAACCACAACATCTGGACGGAGGTGGGTAAGTTCGCCGAACTGCTTCCCCAGGACTCACGCCCGGAATTCAACGCGTTCCTGGAGGAGGGTAAGAAGGTGGCCAGGACCTCCCTCCAGGCCTCCCTTGATGCGGCTGACTCGGCAGCCAGAACCCTGGCATCCGGAATAACCATGAGACGCATCTCATGGCTTCAAGCCTCCACACTACCCCCGGAACTGCAATATACAATCCAAGACCTACCCTTTGACGGGAAAGGGTTGTTCTCGGAGAAGACGGACTCCAAACTACAAAATTTAAAAGACAATCGAGTCATTATTCGCTCGCTGGGGATGCATACCCCTTCCACCCAGCGTAGACCCTTCAGGCCCCAAGCACGGCGCCCATACTTCCCACCCCGTCAGAGGCAGGACCGCAATAGACGGTGTGGTCGGGGAGGACGCAGACGCCAACCCAGTGCCCAGGGAGGCCAGAACCAAGGGCCTTCCAAGGCACAGCCGGGCCCCAAGTCCGGTTTTTGAAGGTGCGCCCGGGGACGGCTTACCAGTCTCAACGCAGGATCCTTCCCCTACCTTCTCCAACCGCCTCTCCCACTTCCTCCCGGCGTGGTCCCAATTAACGTCAGACCGTTTGGGTGTTTACGCACAGTGAAGCATGGATACCATCTGCAATTGGCTTCTTTACCCCCTTCCCGCCCCCCTTCCCGGTCCCTCTTCAGGGACCCCTCTCACGAGCAAACCCTCCTACAGGAGGTTCGCTCCCTCCTGACGGCGGGGGCTATAGAGGAAGTACCGATAGCCGAGAGAGGCAAGGGATTCTATTCCCGTTATTTTCTGATTCCCAAATCCAAGGGAGGTCTCAGGCCCATCCTAGACCTACAGGGCCTCAACAAGTGGATGCTCAAGTTGAAGTTCCGCATGATCTCCCTGGGAACCATTATCCCATCCCTGGATCCTGGAGACTGGTACGCCGCCCTCGACATGAAGGACGCGTACTTCCATATCGCCATCTTTCCACCGCACAGGAAGTACCTCCGCTTCACAGTCAGACATCAGCACTTCCAGTTCGCAGTTCTATCCTTCGGCCTCTCTACAGCCCCCAGGGTGTTCACCAAGTGCATGGCCGTCGTAGCTGCCCACCTCCGTCGGCGGAAAATCCACGTCTTCCCATACCTCGACGACTGGCTCCTGAAAGGGTCCTCTCAGTCGCAGGTGCAACGGCATGTCGAGGCCGTTACGGACCTTTTTTCCCAGCTGGGCCTGCTTATCAATGCCGAGAAGTCCAGCCTGGTACCCACACAACTCGACTCGACTCAAGCCAGGGCCTTCTTACCTCAACTTCGCTTCCAAGCGATCGGTGTGATCATCCAGAGCTTGCAAGCCTTCCCACTCACCTTGGCTCGAACCTGCCTCACACTGCTCGGCCATATGGCCTCTTGCACTTATGTGACAAAGCATGCCAGGCTCAGAATGAGGCCCCTCCAAACGTGGCTTCATTCAGTATTCCGACCGAGCAGGGACCACCCGGATGTATTGCTGACGGTCCCCCCCGATCCTCTCCGCTCCCTCGACTGGTGGCTAACCCCATCTCTAATATGTGTGGGCATGCCGTTCCATCCACAGCAGCCATCGGTAACTCTAACAACCGATGCGTCATCCCTGGGATGGGGAGCCCACTTAGGGGACCTGCGCACCCAGGGCCTCTGGTCGTCCCACGAGCTGTCACTCCACATAAATGTCTGGGAGCTGAGGGCAGTCCGCCTCGCCTGCCAGGCGTTTCAACGACACCTACAAGGCCGTTGCGTTTCCATGCTTACTGACAACACAACGGCCATGTATTATATCAACAAACGGGGGGAACCCGTTCGTCTCCCCTATGTCAGGAGGCCATTCGACTCTGGGACTTCTGTATAGCCCAGTCGATAGACCTGGTGGCATCCTTCCTCCCTGGGGTCGAGAACACGCTGGCGGACAACCTTAGCCGATCCTTCCTCTGCCACAAATGGCCGATCAGACCGGATGTCATCCATTCCATCTTCTGGAGGTGGGGATTTCCCCGCATAGACCTCTTCGCAACCAAGTCCAACAGGAAGTGCCAGGAGTTTTGCTCCTTTCAAGGTCTCGCTCCGGTGTCGATCACGGACGCGTTTCTCCTGCCGTGGACCCACCACCTCCTGTATGCCTTCCCTCCGTTCCCTCTGGTGCACAAGGTCCTGTTGAAGCTGCGCAGGGACAAAGCGCATCTGATCCTGATCGCACCTGCGTGGCCCAGACAGCACTGGTTCACCGCCTTACTGGACCTATCTGTGGACCCCCCGATTCCCCTTCCTCTCTACCCAGACCTGATTACCCAGGACCACGGCGCGCTTTGCCACCCGGATCTATGAGCTCTACACCTCACGGCGTGGCTCCTGCATGGCGGAGCACAGCGGAGCTTAGCTGCTCCGCACCGGTCCAGCATATACTCCTTAACAGCAGGAAGCCCTCCACTCGCTCAACGTACAGGGCCAAGTGGAAGCGTTTCTCTTGCTGGTGCGCTTCTCAAGGGGTGAACCCTACGCAGGCCCCAATGTCCACGGTCCTGGACTACCTCTGGTACCTTAAGCAGCAGGGCCTGGCAATTTCCTCCTTAAAGGTACACTTAGCGGCCATCTCCGCCTTCCGGCCAGGGGAAGGTGGCCGCTCTGTATTCTCCCATCCCTTAGTCGCCAGATTTCTTAAGGGCCTGGAGCATCTATACCCCCCTGTACGCCGCCCTGCGGTCCTGAACAGGCTCACGCTCCCACCATTCGAGCCACTGGCGACTTGCTCGCTCACGTACCTGTCATGGAAGACGGCCTTTCTGGTGGCTATTACATCGGCCAGACGGGTTTCAGAGCTGAGAGCTCTCACAGTGGACCCACCCTACACCGTCTTCCATAAGGACAAGGTGCACTTGCGACCCCACCCGGCGTTCCTCCCTAAGGTTGTTTCCACCTTCCGTATGGACCAGGACATCTTCCTCCCTGTCTTCTTCCCGAAACCACACTCTTCTCGGCGGGAGCAACAGCTGCACTCCTTAGATGTACGTAGAGCACTTGCTTTCTACATCGAGAGAACAAAGCCATTTCGGAAGTCCCCTCAGCTGTTTGTGGCGATCGCGGAACGAATGAGAGGGCAGCCTATATCCTCACAGAGGATTTCCTCCTGGGTAACTGCATGCATTCACGCATGCTACGACTTAGCTCGCGCCCCCTCTGGCCATCTCACGGCTCATTCCACGAGAGCTCAGGCGACGTCGGCGGCCTTCCTTGCGCACATGCCTATGCAGGAGATATGCCGTGCTGCAACTTGGTCATCGGTCCACACATTCGCTGCACACTATGCGCTGATCAGACAATCAAGAGAGGATGCAGCCTTCGGCGTAGCAGTCTTAAATACCGCCACATCTCGCTCCGACCCCACCGCCTAGGTAAGGCTTGGGAATCACCTACCTGGAATGCATATGAGCAATCACTCGAAGAAGAAAAGACGGTTACTTACCTTTGTAACTGTTGTTCTTCGAGATGTGTTGCTCATATCCATTCCAAACCCACCCTCCTTCCCCACTGTCGGAGTAGCCGGCAAGAAGGAACTGAAGGGTGGTCGGGTCGGCTGGGATATATATTGGGCGCCATAGCGGCGCCACTCCAGGGGGCGCCCAGCTGACCCGCCTGGGTTGCTAGGGTAAAAATTTCTCCGACGAATGTGCATGCGGCGCGCACACACCTACCTGGAATGGATATGAGCAACACATCTCGAAGAACAACAGTTACAAAGGTAAGTAACCGTCTTTTCCGCTGGATCATTTTGACTATCTCTGTTCGTTGTTCTGGGGCTAATTCGAGGGATATCTTTACCTGCCCTTCTGCGTCATCTGCCTTGGATGGAGCCAGCAGGATAGCCAGGCAAGTCTCCCAATCAAACCAGAGTTTCAGTAAGTTGACATGTGTATATCTGCTCTGGCCTACAGTGGTCTGGCTGCTTTACCTTATAATTCACCTCTGCAATGGCTTCCACAATCTCATAGGGTCCACGCCAACTGGCTAGGAGCTTGCTTTCTGTTATTGGTACCAGCACTCGTTCTCCTGATTGAAATTTCAGTGTTTTTGCCTGACAATTGCAGTAGGGTTGCTGGGCGTCTTGTGCTTTCTCCAAATGCTCTTGTACCATGGGAGTCACTGGGGCTATTCGTTCTCTCAGCTGGGCCACGTGTGCAATGATGTTCTTCCCCGGGTTGGGTTGTTCCTCTCATTCCTCCTTTGTGATGTCTAATATGCCACATGGGTGGCATCCATACAGTAGCTCAAAGGGGGAGAATCCAGTAGGTGCTTGAGGAACTTCTCGTATTGCAAACATCAGGTATGGTAGGAGGGTATCCCAGCCTTTTCTGTCCTGGGCCACTACCTTTCGGATCATGCTCTTGAGAGTGCAGTTAAATTGCTCAACCAGACCATCAGTTTGGGGATGATAGACCGAAGTCTGGAAGGCTTGAATGCGGAGCAGGGTCCACAAGTCTTTCATTACTCTTGACATGAAGGCAGTGCCTTGGTCTGTCAGGATCTCCTTAAGGATGCCTACCCTAGCAAAAACCTGCACCAGTTCTTTTGCAATTGCCTTGGACATGGGGTTTCTTAAAGGAATGGCTTTGGGGTACCATGTAGTGTAGTCCAAATTCTATTAGCTTCTATAAATAGCACTTAAATGCTATAATAATAAGGGCTTTATAAATAATAAGTGAAAATATTTGAACCTGGATACCTACAATTAAACACCTAAGTCCGTACTGGAACACCGAAATACAAGCAGCCTGAGTTTCAAAGGTGTGGAACACTTGCAGATCTCATTCACTTCAGTAGGATTTGTTAGGTACCCCTCATTTCTGCAAATCACACTTGTATTTTACTATGGGTGCTTAAAAATGTGTGTAGAGCCAAATGTTAGATTCCTGGCTTTGAAAATGTTGACCTACGTTTGTTCACCTGCAGCATCTGAAAGTTAAAAAGCACAGAAAGAGAAGAAAAGACAAAAACAATATGAGTGTAAATAAACTGCAGTGCACATGGGCTCAAAGGAAATGTAGTACTTTGGAAGATTTTACCAGTGATATTTAATCAGGACACCAGGTCACATCTGGTAAAGCAGCTAAGTCTTCACTGATAATTCACTCTGGGTGAAATTCACCCCAGTGCACAGGGCCTGTACAAAGCCTCTGCTGTCACTCATGCCTAATTTAAGCCCAATGTTAAGTATTTCAGGGTGGTGTAAATGGTACACTGGCTTTTTGGAGAGTCCTTGGCACTGGGGTGTATTTAATCCACTGTGAACTCCTTCACAGAGTCTGCTGCTACGACTTTCAGCCACTGGATGTCCTCCTTCTCAAAGGCTGCTAGCGAAGGAGCCTCCACACAGCAATGCCTCTTTGCCCAGAGTTACACAGAGCATGCATAAAATATCACTCAGACTGTATACCACCAAGCCCCAGGGTTAATATACATACGACAATGGAAAGCAGTTTCATTTCCTAATATTATTAAATTCCCTATTGTATGTGGAACACATTTATACTGTGCTTCTCTTCACTTTCTCTCCCTAATCTCTCTGATGATTGAACTGTTATTTCCGCAAGTCTGTTCTTTATGAATTCTCACTGCCTTTTCCTTTCAAGTTCCTGTTCCTTCCCAAGGGCAGATCCTTTTGGTCTCAGAATTTAAACACACCACAGAAGTTACCTGTTGCTGACAATAGGTGTCAGCAACAGGTGCTGCTGAGCAAGTGCTGAACACAGGTTAGCAACAATGTAGACAAAGGCAAGCCATGCTAAGCACTGCTTCAGTTGCATCCATGGAGTCAGAGACAGGTAATCCTGATAGTGCAGTCAAGTCATGGGGCTCCTGTCATACTTTCCTAGAGAGCTGTCTTGCTCCTGCTCTAAAAACCTCGTTTCTTCTGCTGTTTCTGGGACATCATCACCTGCTTTTGTTTGCCACAAGTTTACATGATGCCCACACCATCCTATAGGGTATTTCCCATCCAAAGCTGCCTCTGGGGCACAGGCCGCTCGCCAAACCTGCTGTTTCTCCTTCTCAGCAACTGTTTTCCCAGCTGTGGATTATTAAAGGGACATCACCAATCAAATCTTTTATTTCAATATAACTTGAGAAAAGACTTAGCCAGAGAAATGGGGGAAAGTGTATTTGATGTGGAAATCTTAGGCCTCTTTAATTAGGCATGCAAGAACATTTGAGTTCAGACCTTCTCTTAAAAAAAAAAAAGGTTTTGGGTTTCATGAAACATGTGTTTCTCTTAATTCTCTTTCTTTTAATTTAAACCACTATTTTCCAAGGGAAATTTAATTTCAGATCTTGTTTTTCCAATTATGGGGAAGCTTGTGCTATGTAAATACTAAAAATTCTTGTTTGTCAGCAAGGGGCATTTTGCCTGAAGAACTCAATGAAAACTGAAAATAAAATTTTCTCTCTACACAGGAAAATCCTCATTATGAGGAGTGGAGTCCAGAAAAATATTACAGATTAAACTGTACTACCTTTCTGTAGGGCTCCACAGGACTGTGGGGTGGGGGATTGGGGAGAGGGGATAAGGAACAGCTCACCTCACACTGATATACACATGCACCCTGTGCAGGAGGAGCAGATGTGTATATGAGTGTTCCCTCTGAACACAGATCAAGGGCACATGCCTGGACCTTGGGTATGGACCTCAGGAGTTAGACCAAGTCAAATAATGTTTCTGAGTTTGAAAACTCACAACCCAGGTACAAAACATTTCATCAGAGAGTCACCCCAGTCTTAGGTGTTTCACATGCAGCAAATAATATCAGATTTACTGTAAATCCAAAACCCTTTCTTCCTTGGCAAAGGACTTCACTGCAGCTAGAGGGAAAAATCAGTCGGTAACTTACAGTGTTTGTAAAGCTGAAATCAAAATCAACTCTGCTTTTTGGCGACGGGTATAATAGGTCAGGGAAGCTAAGCCTCCCCTGTAGCGCAGCCACCAACCCACTGCCTTTGAGATCACAGATGCCTGGGCCATGGTGGCCCCTCCCTCTTATCTCCTGTGGCCCTGCCCATGCTCCACCTCTTCCTGTCCCTGCTCCGTACCTCCCCAGAGGCACTCACCACTTGCCAAGTCCCTCCTCTCTTCCATCCCCTCCAAGCTGCCCACCACTCACTGAGTTCCTCCCTTCCTCCACGGGATTGAGCAGAGGAGGGACATGGTGAGTGGTAGGGGAGTAGGGGGAGGGAGGTGGAGGAGAGGAGGGATGCAGCAACTGGCAGGTGGTGGGTAGGGCCGCCCCAAGCCCGGTGGCACGCCGCGGGGGGCGCTCTGCCGCGTGCCGGTCCTGTGGCTCTGGTGGACCTCCCGCAGGTGTGCCTGTGGATGCTCCACTGGAGCTGTGGGACCAGTGGACCCTCTGCAGGCACGCCTGCGGGAGGTCCACTGGAGCTGCCTGCCACCCTCCCGGCAACCGGCAGAGCACCCCCCGCGGCATGCTGCCCCAAGCACGCGCTTGGCGCGCCGTGGCCTGGAGCTGGCCCTGGTGGTGGGAGTCTCGGGGGAGATGGGTGGAGCGACTCAGCAACGAACAGGCGGACAGGGAGGCCTTTAGGGGAGAAGAGGGTGGAGGAGAGGAGGGATGCAGCAGGCGACAGGCATGTCAGGGATGGGACTCAGCAACGAACAGGTGGACAGGGAAGCCTGTAGGGAGAAGAGGGTGGAGGAGAGGAGGGATGCAGCAGACGGCAGGCATGTCAGGGATGGGACTCAGCAACGAACAGGTGGACAGGGAGGCCTTTAGGGGAGAAGAGGGTGGAGGAGAGGAGGGATGCAGCAGGCGGCAGGCATGTCAGGGATGGGGGTTGGAGGAGAGGAACTCAGCAGGCACCTCGGGGGAGAGGGAGTGGAGGAAGGGAGAGGCGGTGGGTAGCGAGGGTCTTGGGGGAGGGGAGGTGGAATAACTCAGCGAGAGGCAGACAAGGATGCTGAGTGTTAGTGGGGCCTGGGACAGAGCGGAAGTGAAGTATGGGTGGGGCCTCATGGGGAGGAGGCCAGATGAGGGGGGCCAGGGACCAAGGGAATTTCCAGTGCTCAGGCCAGCCTCCTCAAATGCTGGAGCCACACGCTGCCCATGGCTATGGCCACTTGTAGCAGGATAGTTATCCCACTTCTGTCCTGAGGGTTTAAAACAGCCCTGGGAGAGGGCTGTGGCAGGGAAAACAGCTAATAGGCTGATGTGTGGCCCAGCTGCAGCTGCTTCTCCACCCAATCAGGCCTCAGCTGGCCCTATATAAAAGGCTAGGAGCCAGGCACTTAACAGTCTCTCTCTCTCTCTCTCTCGCTGTAGAGAGAAATGGGCTTGGTTGTAGGGAGCTAGAGACTGGGTACCTGAGTGGAGCAGGGCTGGGGAAAGGCAGAGGAGCTGGGGTGGGGTGCTCCAGCCTGGAAAGCCCCAGGCTACAGCCTAGCAGAAGGACAGCAAGTATTGGGGGTTGCAGAGGGCAGCCCTGGGGTAGGCAAAGGCAGTAGGTTCAAATCCAACCTTGCTGGTGATGAGTAGGCTGATACTGCAATCTGCCCCAGGGCGCGGGGGCTAGAGGATAACTGGCAGTAGCCTTATACTGATGCAAGGTGGTAATAGTGGGTGGAGGTTCCCTGGGGAGGGGAGACCCTGAGACTGAGGGGTGTATTGGCAGGGGGCAGCACCCCAGAAAATGGGGCACCAAGTCTGGGCAGGACACGGGGGGGGGGCAAGCAGCAGTGGGACACCAGCCTGTGAGGGAGCTCCGGAGGCTGGACAAGCTAATTCCTGGAAGACACCAGCAGGAGGCGCCACAGGGGTGAGTCCCGCATGCTTGTACTACTGTAGTATGTAATGAGATTGAGCTTTTTCTGATACTCATCTATGCTGCACACTTTGTTAGTCTATCTTTGTGCTACCTTATCAGGCTGCAGTTTGCAGGCCCTTACTCTCAGTATAAGTTGAATATTTTTTACATTACAACAGATTTAAGAGTAATTTCATTTTGCTCCTGCTGACCAACGAATAAGAATTTTCTTTTGACCTGGTCACAGGGAAATAATTGAGGGTAGTATTTGCATTGAATACATTCCAAGGGCATGCTTCACTTTAGGATCTGAATTGGTCAAAAGTGAAGTGCTCCAGCAGCAGAAACTCCTCAGTGGGTGGGGGAGATCACAGCTACACAAACCTGCTGAAACTCCTGGCTTATATGGGAACCCCCCCCCCCCCGGGTAGTGTTGATGCCTGCAAGCTGTGCTGACCTAACACATGCTCCGGGCAGTCTAACTTTAAAGCCTTGCTGCACCTCACCCCAAGGATTTTGCTGTGTGATGCAGTAGGCCCATTGTCACAGAAGCCTGCAAGTTACATCCATTATATTAACAGTGATAGAGCAAGCCTTACCATAAATGCATTAGATTTCATGTTGTATTTCTTATAGTTGAAAAATTTGCTCCAAAATTTCAAAAGGCAATTTCTCCCTTTGTTACAAATAACATGCAAAATTAGAACTTTAAATTCTGAGAATGGCCAAGAATAGCGAAGTCCCTGCAATGCAGATGATTTGCAAGGTGCTAACTGATGCAATTATTTTGCAAACATTGGGCCTGAGCCAGAACATAATGTCCACCATCTATTTTAGTGCAAACAATGAGCAAAGCATCTACTGTTTTGCAGTCAGCACATGGAGACACTGATTGTCTTTGTTCCAACCTTGCATCTCAGTAGTTTGAACTGGCTTCTGCAGAACTCAGTATAGCCCTGGAGAGGTTGGCTTTTATGTTTAAACATCAGGTTAGAAATATCAGCATGGACTTGAAAAAACCATATTTGAATCCTAGTAGGGTAAATTCAACCCTTCATCTCTTTCTAAGTAGATTGACTTTTAAAAACTGAGGTCCTCCTTTTTTTTTTTTTTTTTTGTATAGTCGTTAAAGATCTCTTGGCACTTCTTGTTACTCATGGGTTAGCTAATATTTCCAGACCAGATAGTGTTTTCCAGTGTGCTTCTTATTGCTATCTCACTGGCTGCAATTCTCCACCCCAGAGATGGCTGCATGTCAGTAGCACAGTTTGTAAGTACTTTGCAGTCTTGCTAGATTAAAGGTTGTATATACATATGAAATATCGAAAGAATGTGAAGGTTGCAAAATTAAACACTAAAAGGTTAGGAATGTCAGAATTTGGCACAAGGGGGAGGAATTAAGATTGCACAGTCAGCCTTGATTCTGGCATTTCCAGACTTTTGAGTGCTTGACTTTGCAACTTGTTGTGCTTTTAACAGTCTTTTTAATGTAATGTCCCAATTAAAAAAAAAATGGAGAAGCATATTGACCGCCAGCTTGGGTCATCAGCCATGTTCAGACCTTTAGATCCACTGGACAGATGTCTACTACTGGAGCTAGGAGAGTAATTGGTAGCAGTAGTAAACTGTTGTCTAGTGATGGATCCACTTAGAAGCTAGGAGATGCACACTTTGCCAGTGAGTTTCACAGCAGTTTACTAACAACAGAGTAATGTAGAGACTGTGGTCTCCTGGATTCAGTTTGAGGTTCTGTAGGGGGTGTTCTCTAGTAGTTATAGTCTCTTCTGTCCCTAGCCTGTCTCTGTCCTCCTCTCCTCCTACCAATCCCCACCCTCCCCACAATCCTTTCTTCTGCCCCTTGGTATCTATCCACTCTCATATTCCTTGGTTCCTGCTTACTTTCTGCTCTCTTCCTATCCATTCCTACCACCGTCCAGCTCTGGCTCTCCTGCCTCCCTCCCCTTGAGCTCATGGACAATCCTTCTGCCCTTCCGATGCGCGGCCCCCTCCCCCCACCGACTTCCTCTTCATTCAGATCAGATAACTTTTTCCTTCTCTTCTTCTTTGTCTTGGCTCAGGAGGGGCTCACTAAAATCAGAGAAGAGATAGACAGTCTTCATGCTCTCACTTCTGGTGCTGATGCTGCAGCTGCCCCCAGATGCTGGGAAGAGCGATTACTGAGAAAATCCTTCTCAGCCCCTGTAGCCCTGGAATGGAGTATGTTCAATTGCTCTATGGGGATGATGCATGCACTATTCGATTGCCATGTAGGACCTATGTTGTGGAGATGAAGCATGCTAAATGCATGTAGAATCTTTGGAAGTTTAGGTTCAAGACAACAAACTTCTACTGAGCATGTACAAATGGAGAGCTTTTTCAGAGGCTTGTAACTTGGCCAAATTTGCCTTTTTCCCCCCCTCCCCCACCAGAACAAAGGACGCATCCCTGACAGTGGGGAGACTACCCCACTAAATTTCAAGTCCCTGCCTCAAAGTAGGGAGCACTAGATTTTCTCAGTAAAACAACTGTAAGAATGTTTTCAACATGGGCAACACAACATAATTTTCTCTGACCTTGTTCTCAGAAATAGCTGGACTGTTTTAGCTAAAACTTAAATAAATGAAATAAATAAATCAGTGGGAAGCATGGAAAAAGTTCAGTCCAAATGATTTAGTTTGGCAAAATTATAAGCAACTGGAATCAGGATCTTGTAATGGGAAGTGTTTAACATTATTAACTAGAGGCATCATTACCACCTTTGCTTATAATTATTGGCGGTGAAAGGAGGAAAGCTGCCTCTCTTTTTCACCGTGTCACTTCAAAATGTTAAGGGGGGTTGTTTTTAGTAAGGAAATTTGAAGCTCTGGAAGGGTTGGAAGGAAAAATTCAAAGAAAGAAAAATGACAAGATTTAAGAGATTGTACGAGTATAGATTTTACCCAGTGTGTCTCCCTGCAGTTATAAAGTGCATAGGATTGGCTTGATCTGTAGTTGTCTCATCCTCTCCCTTTCTTTTCTCTTTGGTCTTGAGGATTAATTGAGATTATAAAAGAGCGTCTCATCTTTCACAGAAATTGTTTTATAATAAACGTTATTTTGCTCTTAGAGAAATGGGGGAGGGGAGCAAAGGAAATGACACAAGGGAAGAGTGAAAAAAGTGTGGGGGCTGGGTGAAGAGGACTGTTGAATCTCAGCAACATGCTAAACATGCACTTACCTTTCCTATGAAGTTATAACTGTTCATGCTTATGGGCTGTATCCTGAGATCATTACTGAGATCTCACTGGGACAAATCCAGCCCCCTTATCTATAGCTGTGGAGGGGCCTTTGTGGCAGGATTGGTGTGGTTCTGGTGTGACAAGTCAGAGAAGTCAAGAAGATGGTGGGAGGAGAAGACCACATAGGGCGTGCCCAATAGCTGCAGGAGGTGGAGTCTCACTCTGCAGGATCTCTCTTCATAGCAGTACAGAAAGAACTTGCCATATTTGCAGGTCTATGGACCTGATGCTGCATATGCATACAGCTAAGCCTAAATCATGCAAGTAAATCCACTAGTGAATAGGACTACTCAAGGTAAGTCCTACTGCCGGACTGGAACTAATGAATTTGAATTCTGTTCCTCAGTTGGACACTGACCTTCCCTTTGGCCCTAGGCAAGTCACTGTATCTAACTTTTCCCCTTCCACCCTTTGTCTGTTGTATCAATTTGGACTCTAAAATCTTTAGAGATGGGAATGTCTCTCTCACCGGACCTCTTCCAAAGACCATTGAAGTTAATGGAAAGACTTCGAATAAGATGCTGTGTCTGTACAGTGCCTAGCTAAGACAGCTAAGTATTGTTGGAATAAAAATATATAATTTTAACATGAATGAGGGTTTGCTTGATCACATCCCCTGTTTGCACAATAGCTGTATAACTACAGAGCATTTGAAAAGATTACTGACCCAAATAACCGGGCTATAGTTAATGGCAATTCCATGTGAAAAGCATATGTATGCAAGTCCTTTGGTTATATATTTTACCACATCTGGTATATGGAAAAGATCCACATTGTATTCTCCAGATGTATGTAGAGTATAATTATGCAATTACCTTTTCAGATTTTTTTCGCAAATATTTGCTCTCATTTCAAAGCTCTATAGAGAAGCAAATGAATTTCAGCACATTTACAGAGGAAAAAGAGCATTTTTAACAGAACAGGTTTATATCGGGGAAAATCTGTTTCCCAACTGAAGGGGCTAAAGTCTGGTTGGTAAAAGTATCTGCCCTTTTGGAGCTCATTAAACATGTCATAATATTTGCCTATGTGCCAGTACCAAGCTTGAAAATATCCATCTGTCAGTTCTGCTTCCCATTTACTCTTTCCACTGGTCTGGAGCACTTTGTGGTGCCTATGAAAAATTTTTGATCTCTCTCAGTAAGCCTGGTTAGGAAATGTTTACTTTATTTGACCTACATACTTTTAAAAACAATTGCTTATGACAGTTGTGACACAGGTTTTATAGAAATGGACAGCTGTTTGATTGATGTTGTGACCAAACAGATTAGCTCTGACATTTTATTGTGAATTTAATAATTTTATTTTTGCCAAGACTTTCTTTTTAATTTGCTTATAATGGTTAATATTTTCTTTTCTCTTGCCATATTTTTTACGTGACTTCTTGAAATTGGAGCAGTCCTGCATATGCCTTAAAACTATACGTTTTTGCTTTTGGTGTTCTGAGTAATCTCTCCCTTGAAGAATCATGTCTAATTCCACAGAAATTCCCCTTGCTAAACTGTCATGTACAGTAAGCCACTCAACAAATTCACGTCTCTGCTTTCATCTTGAATAGTCACTATGAATAGGCAATTTCAAGGCAGATAAAAAAAAATCTTTTACCTACTGCAGCCGCTTCCAGTAATTTCTTTGATTCATTTTCCATTGAGTGTTGCAAATAAATTTCAGATAAGATTCCTTTTTGTCCTGGCTCTCAGATTTTATCAGCTCAACAAATTTCACAACATGTCAATTCCTCTTTTCAAATCGGGAAATATCTTTTTTTTTTTTTTGTAATGCTACTCTTCTACCAGGATATTTTGATATTTGAAAGACAAACAGCAAAATAATTTTTTCTTACTATAAAAGCCATTAAAATGTAATAATCTAATTACCATGCATTATATCAGAAAAGTACCACAACAGGAAACTGGTGTGAAAAATGCAAGTTTTAATATTGATTCTATCAGTAACAAAATGTAAAAGTGTGTGTATGTAAGATCCTATTTCATTATACTAAGGGCAGTAAACTTCCCTTCCAGTTAAGATGAAAGAGGGAACTAAGAAGTTAGGAACCACAATAAAAATTAGATTTGGGGAGGGGGGGAAAATGAGTCAGTTAAAACATTTCTCACCATCACCTAGCCTGCTGGAGCCTCAATGCTGATTTACTTTTATTTGATTTTAGATGGACTGACAAAATATTCTCCAGCCTTACGAAAAATGGTGCACTGGATGAACTTGTATTTTGGTGCCCTTGGCCCCCTGTGGGTGCCCCCTATTGCCTCTGGCCCCTGTGGGCTCCTGACAACCCCCCTTTGCCCCTAATCCCTGCACTGTTTCCCCTTCAACCCTAACCCTGCACTTCCCTTCTGCATCCCTAATCCCTGTACTCCCTCCTTTGTCCCAACCCTTGCACCCTTCCTCCTGCACCCCAACCCCTGCACTGTGCCCCTTTCACCGTTAATCCATGCACCCCCTCCTGCAACCCAACCTCTGCATTGTCCCTTTTGCCCCAATCCCTGTACTTCCCTCCTGCCTCCCAACCCCTGAACCCCTCATGCTGCACCCCTAATCCCCACACTGTGCCCCCCTTTGCTCCTAACCCCTGCCCACTCCTGCACCTCCAACCCCTGCACTGTGCCTCCTTCACCGCTACTCCTGCACCTCCCTCCTGTGCCCATACAGGGAAACTGACTTGGATGGATGGAGCAGCTGGCAATTGCTGCTCTCCCCTCCTTGAATGCTGCTCCTCTGTGCACCCCTAGGGGGCTGTGGGGGGGGGGGGCGCAGGGCAAGGAGCAATATCGGTGTCCCCTGCATCCAGGTCACTTTTCCCACCTGGGCTATGCATGGGGAGGGTAGGCGACTAGCAGCTCCTGATACTCAGCTCACAGCACAGCATGGGTGGGGAAAGTGGATAAGAGTGCTTAGTTTTGCTCCTTGCTTCCCTCCCCCCAGTCACAGCCACCTAGGGGGCCATGGAGGAATGTGAAGAGGTGAGGGGAGGGACAAGCAGTATCTGTGTGTTACCGCTTGCCAACCCCACAGGAGGAAGCAGGAAGAAATTGGGGCACCCTTCCACATGGCATTCCCCTGCCAAGCAGGAGCAGTTTCTGACAATACACCGGCCGCGCACACCTCTGCACTGCTGCACAGCACACCCTTGGCTATAGTGCCCTGGGCGGTCATCCAGGTGGCCCACCCCTAAGACCATCCCTGTCTCCAGATATACCACCCAGCATTGGAAACAATGTGGCAGAGGACTGCCTCTGATGTCTACCTACTTGTTAGTCCTCATCTCACTCCAAGTCAGCAAAGCATTAGATTGTGAGGTCTTCAGAGCAGGGACTGTCTTCCTGTGTTTTTGTACAGGACCTAGAACAATGGGCCTCTGATCCTGATTGGGGCCTGTGGGTTCTAATTCAGTACAGATGATGATGATGATGATAATGAATAATGTTCAACAGCATGAGCTGAAGTGTTGGTCATTGTCTACAGAGTCCCGGAGTCCTGAGCAAAGGCTGCAGGTGGAGTTTAATAGATTATACTGTGTGTCCAGATCGGGAATGTGTGTGGGCAGCTTGGCTGAGGCTGTTCAAGTCTAGCCAAATCCAGGACAGGACCAGACCACAAGCGATTAAGGGACTGCAGAGCCAAAACTGCTGTGGTTTGTTACACTACGCTGACGCCTATAAAAGGAAAAAAAGGATGCTGGACTCAACCTGCTAAGAGACATTGGTGCCTGCCTATACCCTGGCAAGGGGAGGACTTTTGTTTGGGACAAACCCCTGGACAGAGAAGAATGCTTTGCTTTGTGGGCTGGTAAGGGAGAGCCCGCCTTGTGACACTGGCCCTTAGTAGGGGCCTTCTTTTAAAGGTGTCAAGTCAGCATCTGATTTTGCTTCTGCAGTTAATTGTGGGTGCAATATTTGAGGCTGTTTTTAAAAACAGACCTGAATGCTTGTCTCTGCCTGCTTGCCCTCATGATGGTCATGACAGCAAAGGGGAAAGCATAGAATCCCTCTCCAGAAATAACTCTCATATCCTCACTTGCCAGAATCCCAGCTGTATTTGCTCTACTTTCTGGCTTCACGAATGCAGTAATCAGAGGGGTTTAGCCCTTGAAGATGGGTGCAGTGTAACAAACCAGGGTTTTGTAAAGCAACAGGCTTATTGCTAGCCCTTCCTGCAAATCAAATTTAAGTAAATCAGATTAAATCAGAGGACTGCTGCCTGATGTGATTTACAGCTAATTATTTTTAAGCAAAGGCAGAGGTTAGTGTACAATCAACCCCTTTTTTAGAGGTAGGAGAGGAGAAGAGATGCTGTACAATGGCTCAAAAGTATTACTATTTATACCAGCCTATAAATACACTGAGTGCATTAAATGCATTGTAATCAGCACACGCCACCAGAGCTTTGCTCAAGAGGTTTATTATGTCACCAGAATTCCTAGAATTTTTTTTTTTTTTTTTTTTTTTTTTTTTTTTTAAGACTGAGGCCTTGTCTACACTGGCAAGTTTCTGCGCAGTAAAGCAGCTTTCTGCAGTGTAACTTCCGAGGTGTACACACTGCCAAGCCACTTAGTGCACAGACACTGCACAGTTGCAGCACTGTTTAAAAAACAAAACAAAAAAACCCACCTGGATGAGAGGCGTACAGCTTTCTGCACCGGGGCTACAGTGCCAGTGTAGACACCCTGGTCAATTACAGCACTGCAATTGGCTTCCAGCAGATGTCCCACCCCACAATGCCTATTCTCACCTTTCTGATCATCAGTTCGAACTCTACTCCCTCAGGTGACCAACCGTCATCCCCGCCTGTTAAATTCCTTGGGAATTTTGAAAGGCCCCGTCCTGTTTGCTCAGTGACACGTGCAGTGGTCTCAGCTTATCTTTCCAGGTAATCACCTAATGCATGGACGCGGCATGATCCCCTGCTTGGAGCAATGCTGAGCTGCTGGACCTCATCAGCATTTGGGGAGAGGAGGCTGTCCAGTCCCAGCTGCGCTCCAGCTGTAGGAATTATGATACCTACGGACAGATTTCACGATGCATGACAGGAAGGGGCCATGACCGGGACACACTGCAATGCAGGGTCAAAGTGAAGGAGCTGCGGAATGCCTACCACAAGGCACAGGAGGCAAATCGCCGCTCTGGTGCTTCACCCACAAGTTGCTGGCTCTACAAAGAGCTGGATGCAATACTCAGCGGCAACCTCACCTCCACTGTGAAGACCACTGTGGATACTTTAGTGACTCACGTGCCAGTCGAGAGTGGACCAAGCCAGCTGGAGGAAATCTAGGATGAGGATGTGGAGGAGAAGGAGGGACCCAGAGGCAGAGGATGACTCGAAGGTCCGAGATGCATGCAGGCAGGAACTCTTCTCTGCCCCGGAGGAGGCTAGCCAGTCACAGCTGTTGGAGCTTGGTGAAGTGCAAACAGAAGAGGAGGCCCTGGTAAGTAGCTTTGATTTTTGGGAATCTCTGAAGTGAGTTCTTGGGGGCAGGAGGGTTGCAGAAAGGAGGCTCATGTCTGTATGTGTACCACCACATGTCTAATCTGAGCGGTGGAACAGGGTGTTTGACTCCCTCACTTCATGGGAATCTGCCTCAATCTCCACAAAACTCTCATGGAGATACTAGGCAATCCGCTGCTGCAGGTTTTTTGGCAGAGCTGCTTTATTTCTTGCCCCGTTAAGGGTAACTTTCCCGCACCACTGTGCTGTCAGTGGGAGTGTTTGGGGGGGCGGGGGGAGTGGCATAAGGGCCAGGGAAGAAGCCATAGTCATGGAGAAGACCCTCCCTTGAGTCCCTGCTCACACTCAGCAGCAAGATATCTTCCATAATGAACAGAGCCTGTGGAAAATGTGGGGACAATAATGATTATAAGGACATCCCTGCAGTGCTGGCTCTCCCCAAGAGCCGTGTGCCCAGTGTACAGTATGGTCCTCAAACACTGATTTCCCCTGTGGTTACTCACCATTTTGAGGGTCTTGTGGCTTGTGTGCTTGCCTGAGGTCAGCCAGTTAGTTACATGTATGTGAATAGTGGCTGTGTTTTTAAATCACTGAATCAGTGGTCCATGTGTTTCAAACAATATTGCTTCTGTAAAATGTTCCATTTTGGCTTCACAGATATGACCTTGGGAGCCTAGCCTCCCTATTTATCAAGGGCTGCGCAGAATTAGAAAGTGGCCATGAAGAACTAAAGAGGACTTTCTGTGTGATGTCATGATGCACTCCATGGCCGAAAAACAATAATTGAAGGAGTGACGGGACAGGGAGAAGAGGGACCGAAAGTAGAACGCGGCGTGCCAGAATGAAGCCATGGAGTGGCTCTTAAACGTTATGGAGCGCCAAGTGGACACGGTCCAGGCACTACTAGCACTGCAAACTGAGCAGCTTTGTGCCTGTCCTCCCCTGCAGCCACTGTCACAAACCTCTTTTTCCATACATCCCCCAGACACCGTCAACAAACTCTTATCTACCTCCTTGCTCCAGTCTGTACCCGCTGCATTCTACTCCCTACCCCGTCACAGTCCAGTCCTGTGGACTCCCAGTACCCACTGCACTTAACACCTGTCCCTCTGCAAGTTAGCTCTGCTGAAGTACAGTACCCACTGCACTGTACTCCAAAGGACAAGGTTGCACATGATACCTGAACATAAACAAATCTTTAACTTTCCTGAGACCTCACCTCCTCCTCAGACCCTCCCTCACTCCCCCTCCCCCTGGTGCTGATGTGTTGTTGTTTTTTTTTCCTCTCTCCTCTGGTTGTTGTTTATTTGTTCAATAAAAGAATTGTTTTGCTTTGAAAGCAATCTTTATTCCAGTAATTGAAAGCAAACTGAGCCCTTCAAAGCAACCGGCAATTTTCTTAAACCTTCATGGTGCATCATCTGCACTAATCACAGTCACCTCCTAGCATTACAAGCACTGCAAGGCAGAGCATAGCAACACATATAGTGGCTTTCAGCTTCAAATTGCTGCCTCAAGGCGTCCCTGATCCTTATGGTCCCATGCTGCGGCCTTCTAATATCCCTGGTCTCTGTCTGGCTGTTAAAATTCAGCCTCCAGGTCCTGAGTCTCAGCAGTCCAGCCCTCAGTGAATCTTTCACCCTTCCCTTCACAAATATTATGGAGCAAACAGCATACAACTACAAGCATAGGAATATTGTCATTGGTCTGGTCCAGTCTGCCATATAGGCAGTGCCAGCGGGTCTTTAAATGGCCAAAAGCACACTCAGTAGTCACTCTGCACTTGCTCAGCATGTTGAACTGCTCCTTGCTGCTGTCAGGGTTCCCCGTGTCTGGCTTCATAAGCCATGGCATTAAGGGGTAGGCAGCGTCTCCCAGGATCACAATGGGCATTTCAACTTCCTCTACAATGAGCTTCTGGTCTGGGAAGAAAGTCCCTGCTTGCAGCTTCCTGAACAGGCCGGTGTTCTGAAAGATGTGTGCATCATGCACCTTTCTGGACCAGCCTGTGTTAATGTCCGTGGAATGCCCACAGTGATCCACAAGCTCTTGGAGAACCATAGAGACATACTCCTGGTGATTAATGTACTCAGTGGCTAGGTGGTCTGGTGCCAGAATTGGAATATGTGTGTCATCTAACGCCCCTCCACAGTTAGGGAAACCCATTTGTGCAAAGCCATCCATAATGTTATGCACATTGCCTAGTGTCATGGTTTTTTGGAGCATGATGCAATTAACAACCCTGCACACTTCTGTCAACATGAGTCCAACGGTCGACTTTCCCACTCCAGACAAGCAACCGATCGGTAGCAGTCTGGCATAGCTTGCTTCCACAGTGCAATCATCACATGCTTCTCCAAAGACAGGGCAGCTCTCATTCTTGTTTCCTTATGCTGTAGGGCTGGGGCGAGCTCATCAGCCAGGGCCATGAATGTGGCTTTCCTCATCCAAAAGTTCTGCAGCCCCTGCTCATCATCCCAGACATGCATGATGATGTGATCCTGGCACTCAGTGCTTGTTTCCCAAACCGAAAAGCAGCGTTCCACTGTGGTCAGCACCTCCGTGAATGCCACAAGCAATCTCATGTCATAGCTACTATGCGTGGCAAGATCAATGTTGCACTCCTCTTGCCTTTGTAGTTTAAGGAATAACTCCACTGCCACTCGTGACATATTCATGGGAGGCAAGTTTGTAGAAATTTTGGTAGTGCCCAGAACCCACCCCCCCAACTCCGCCCCCTCAAACTCTGCCTCCACCTGCCTAAGGCTCTGGGCAGGGTTTCAGGGGGGAGGTCTGGGGTGCAGGTCCTGGGCTGGGGATTAGGGTGCAGGAGGGGTGCAGGCTTTGGGAAGGAGTTTGGGTGCTGGGTGCAGGCTCCGGGCTGGGGCACGGAGTGGGTGTGCAGGAGGGGGTGAGGGCTGCAGGCTTTGGGTTGGAGTTTGGGTACAGGCTCTGGGCTGGTGGTGGGGTGTAGGAAGGGGTGAGGGGTGCAGGCTATGGGAGGGAGTTAGGAGTTTGGGTGCTGGGTGCAGGCTCCGGGCTGGGGCATGGAGTGGGTGTGCAGGAGGGGGTGAGGGGTGCAGGCTTTGGGACGGAGTTTGGGTGCAGGCTTGGCTGGGGGGGTGTAGGAAGGGGGAGGTGGTGCATGCTGGGACAGAGGATCAGGCTGCAGGGGAAAGGGTTGGGGCTGAGGATGAGGGGTTCATGATGCAGGGGGGGCTCAAAGCTGGGACAGAGGATTAGGGAGCAGGGAGATGAGGGCTCTGGCTGGGAATGAGGATTCAGGTGCAGGGGGATGAGGGTTGGGGCTGAGGATGACGGTTTGGGGCATTGGAGTGGCTCAGGGCTAGGGCAGAAGAGCAGGTTAAGAGTAGCCTGCCTTGCCATTAGTGTGTGGCAGGCGCTAGGACCCTGGGGCAGCAGACAGCAGTTCTGCTGGGAGCCGATCTGCGAGCAGGCAGGGACGCGGTGGAGGGGGGATACAGGGGGAGGGGTGGAAGGCGGAGACCGGGACCCGCTCTAGGCAGGGATGTGGTGGGGTGGGGTGGTGGGAGGAGACCTGCCGGGGTCGGGGCCTGATCCAGGCAGGGCCAGGGGGGAGAGACACAGCTCCAAATATTGCTGGAGCAGGGCACCCAGCCCTGAATATTCCTGGAGCCCAGGCACCTCGAGCCTATATAACTCGCCTCCTATGGACATGTTAGTGAGAACGAGCAGCATATTGGACAACAGTGAGGGATCCATTCCTGCAGCCTGAAGAGGCAGAGCGCGCAGTACAGAAACAGTTGAAAGATGGCACCAAATGCGGACAGAAACGCAGGGATTTCTGGGGTGTGAAGCAATACATCATGGGGCATAGGGACAGGAGTCAGGATGCCCAGCGACCCCCTCCGCCTTCCCACAACTCTTAGCAGCAGAAGAGGAAGAGAGACGCTATGGAATAGCTGCCCAGAATACACTGCTCTGAACACCACTGCAAGTGTGAACATGCTATTGCACAGGCAGCTGACAGTATGAACACACACCAGTGGTTTCCCGTCAGCGCTCTGTAAGTGGCAATGTAACTGTCGGCAATGAGTGTTATTTCACACGTCTGTTTATTAAGTGACATCTGAATTGTGCACATGAAGGTAGGGTGACCAGACAGCAAATGTGAAAAATCGGGACAGAGGCTGGGGGGCAATAGGAGCCTATATAAGAAAAAAAAACCCAAAATGGAGACTGTCCCTATAAAATCGGGACATCTGGTCACCCTACATGAAGGTGTGACACTTTAAGAGTCTGGCATGATTACACAATAGTGAATTATAACAGTTTATGGTGTTCTGTGATAAAAAGGAGATAATTTACAATTGCACCTGCCTGCTGTTTTAAAAACTCCTTATTTAATGATTTCAATAAAAAATAAGGGTTAGAAGCGGTTGCAGTGATCATCAGACTGACTTGAGAAAGGAGAAGCATTGTCTCTCATTGTGAATTTACTCTAGTAGTCTGCCCAGTTTGATTTTCAGCAACTCTGAAGACTTTACTGTTTGTTTGGTAGTATGTTGATGTAATTTGTTTAAATGGGGTTGGTAATTCCTCTCGCAGGCAGAATCAAAAATTTAAGATTGAGAGTTTTACTCAGATTATTTTTTAAAGTAGCTAAATCCAATATACCTTGTAGCACTTTGGCCTCTAGTTCCTTTTATTTTTTTTCTGTTTTGCCCTGCCTTCTCTGTTTTTCTGCCTTGTGCTCTGTTTGTGTCTCTCTTTCTCTTTCCTTTTCCTTGTATATATAAGGGGAATTCAGAGGGGGGCGGGGAACAGTCTCTTAGGGCAGGTCTACATTATGTGGTTAAGTTGACCTAAGTTACGCAACTCCAGCTACGTGAATAACGTAGCTGGAATCGATGTACCTTAGATCCACTTACTGTAGTAATTACTCTGTGCTGGGTCGACGAGAACATAAAAACATAAGAACGGCCATACTGGGTCAGACCAAGGTCCATCTAGCCCAGTATCCTGTCTTCCGACAGTGGCCAATGCCAGGTTCCCCAGAGGGAAAACTCTCCCATTGACTTACCTTATGCTTCTTGTTCCGGTGGAGTACCAGAATTGATGGGAGAGTGATCGGCGGTTGATTTAGTGAAGACCCGCTAAATTGACCCCCGGTGGATCGATTGCCGCAGCGTCAATCCACCAGTAAGAGGAAACATGCCCCTAGTGTGGTTAAAGTGCTGGAGCCCTGTCCTATTTTTACTGCATTAATTAAACCTGTCTTCCAGCAGTTTAATACAGTGCTAAAAATGCCAGGAGCCACCAGAGTATCCATCACCATTGAATCTTTGTTTCCTTCTCCCCTCTTCTTTCTCACCAAAGCACCAACAACAAATGGGAAAATGAAAGCATATTACTCTTCTGGATCTGCCCCGGCTGTACACTAGTGTTTTCCCTATGGCAGTGCCAAAAATAACTCCAAAATTCACAATTAATTGGTGAATAACACAAAACATTTTGAAATAGTTGGACTTAATTATTTACCTGGGAGGAGCAGGTTCAATGCATTTGCACACATAACTATGGGTTTCCTTGATGTATTGCCTTTTATGCCATTCTTCATTTTCTTTACATTGTTTGTTCTACAGAGCAAACAAATGAGGCATTCCTCACATTCCTTTTGAAAGAGTAGAAAGCTGTTCTGTCAAATCTCTGGCACTGAGCAAGTGACACCCACAATTTGAACTCTCACACACTAATTTCAAATAATAACCCTGTGGACTGGTAGTGAGATCAGTCTAATAATCTACCTAGGTATTTACATGAGGTATCTGA
This sequence comes from Gopherus evgoodei, assembly GCF_007399415.2. NCBI lineage: Eukaryota > Metazoa > Chordata > Testudines > Testudinidae > Gopherus > Gopherus evgoodei. The sequence goes on from NC_044324.1 coordinate 55,053,382, forward strand.
CTGCTTTGAAAAAAATCAGAAAAAAACAAGATGATTTTTCATTTCTTTTGTGCAAAAGCATGTAATATGGAAACTATTTAGAAAGGGAGATGGAGACTTTTAGATTTGATGGTCCTGGTATGAATCCAACCCAATTTGGTAGCGATACCAGTCTGTGACTCTTTCGTGGTTTATGTGAAATGAGTTTGACTGCCTCAGTCCATTCCCAGAGGACAGCGGTCCATATCAGAAAAACTGACACTAATTGAGACCCTTGTTGGTCTTTCCCAGCAGAGATGCTAAGGAGGTCAAGATGGAACTACCATTTAACACTTTTAAAGCTGATCCCTGCATTACAGATAGAAGCACATCGGTGGGACTATTTGGGGAAATCTTGCACTATCGTTGCCATGCTGTATATATTTTCTGAATAAATGTAGATGCCAATTTCCTGGGTTGTCAGTCTGGCACTGAATATTAAATGTGCATACAAAATGGAAAAAGATCATCCAGATCATGGGTTTGGTTTTTTTTACTATATAATGTAAATAAATGGTCTGCATGCTCAAGATGGACTAAGATTAGCTTGTAAACCTGATTATGGTTTTCTGGAGTGAAATACTGATCCAGTTGTGTGAATAGGAATTTTGCAAATTACTTCAGCAGGGCCAAGATTTCAACCTTGATGTATTAGTATTTGTATTACTCATGACTTGTTTGAAAGCCAACCTAGCTGCTATATTTTATTGTTTTCTAAACGTTTCTTGTGTGCTAAATTTAATCTAGTCGGTGTTAGATCAGCAATCATTACAATTATTTGATCTACTCAGTCTATCAGCCGTTTCCATATGCAGTTTCTTCAGATATATTCAGGGCCTGCATTTTTTTTTTAAACACTGGATACATGTAAAAACAAATTACATTTCTGGTTCCAGACCGATGTGTCTTGAGGTGTTTGTAACAAAGCAGGAAACATTTCAGGTATTTACTTAATATTTTGTAGGCTAGTTAACTGTTAGTAACGTACAAAATCCTAAAATGTCAGGGCCCATTTAAAAAAAAATCATCAGATAATTGCAAACTTAGAAATCAGACAAATTGAACTTGTGAGATTTAGCAGTTGATCTAACCTGAGAAATAATACATTAGATTTTAAAAAGACTTTCAATATTCTTACTATCAAATAGGAATTATTCAAGATTTTAGAAAGGGGGAAAGAAAAAAAGACAATATTGGATTCAGCCCCCTCCCAAAAATATATTTTTCATTTTCCAACTTTAATAATAATTATTAACAACATATTAGCAAGTTCTAATGTTAAATAGTTATTTTCCTAATCAAGTTATACACAGTTATGTAGAGTCCAAGAATGGGATAAGGAAACCCAAGAAACAAGATCTTTGAGACTGAGTTATCTCAGTAAAGCTCTGTAGCCATCCCACTCTCAAAGGCATGAAGGAATGAAGTTTGTAGTAACAGATGGAGTATTGTTTGTATGTTTGCCTCCGCTAACCCTCTTGACCTTAGAATTAGCACGCTTGGCTTGCTGGGGCCTGGAGCCGCCCTTGTTTGCCAGAAGCTGGGAATGGGTGACAGGGTATGGATCACTTGATGATTACCTGTTCTGTTCATTCCCTCTAGGGCACCTGGCATTGGCCAGTTGGAAGAGAGGATACTGGGCTAGATGGACCTTTGGTCTGACCCAGAATAGCCGTCCTTATGTTCTTATGAGTAATAAAGTTAAGCATGTTGCAAAAGTGTTAGCAAGGTTGAGGCCTAAGTGAGCCTTATTATGGACTGTGTGCAACATGGAGCTACTATTTATTTATTATTTTGTTATATGTATAAGGCATTGGCTAGTGTAGTATGACAAGATTTGTTATAAAGCAGTGTTGCATGTGCTGAGGTACACAGGAAGACAAGGTTTTGCCTAACTGAGGCATGATCCTGCAAAAAGCTATGAACGTAACTTTCCTCACATGGCAATATACAAAAACCTGTAGGAGAACACTTCAACCTCCCTGGCCACACTATAGCAGACCTTAAGGTGGCCATCCTGCAGCAAAAAAAACTTCAGGACCAGACTTCAAAGAGAAACTGCTGAGCTTCCGTTCATCTGCAAATTTGACACCATCAGTTCAGGATTAAACAAAGACTGTGAATGGTTAACCAACTACAGAACCAGTTTCTCCTCCCTTGGTTTTCACATCTCAACTGCTAGAATAGGGCCTCATCCTCCCTGATTGAACTAACCTCATTATCTCTAACTTGCTTGCATATATATACCTGCCCGTTGAAATTTCCACTACATGCGTCTGATGAAGTGGGTATTCACCCAGGAACGCTCATGCACCAAAACGTCTGTTAGTCTATAAGGTGCCACAGGATTCTTTGCTGCTTTTACAGATCCAGGTTAACACGGCTACCCCTCTGATACTTTCCTCACATGAATAGTTCCATGTGTGTAAGTGTTTGAAAGACTAGCCCTTTGTGACAAGAGCTGTGATTACACTCTTTCCACTTTCTGACAATATCAAATGGTGTAGTGACCATGCTCCTTTTTATGGACAAGGTTTCAGACACTGAAGAGCACAGACTCCATCACCTATTAAAAGTAAGAGAGAGTGTGGAAAAAATACAGTTTCAAAGCAATATTAGTGTTTGTACAAACTTCTGTTTATGGGATTTTACTGTCTATATTTACAGAACCCTTCATTTTAATCATCCAATCAATAATTGAATCAATAATACACACCGGGGGTGTGTAATCCCACCTTCAAATTGTTGTGTTTTGCTGGTAGGGTGGGAAAGTTTATCCCGTTTCTTAATGGATAGGAAACTTTGAAGGGTACAGTACTCCCGTGGCCTCTTGCCTCATGTTGTTGCTGCAGCAAGGAGCAGCAGAAGAGGTGCACTGGATTGGTGTCCCAGAGCCTCGAGGTCAGATACTAGACTCAGGAAGGGAGAGGGGGAGGGATCAGGGAGTGATGATGTCAGCCTGGAACGAGAGGGAGGGGGAGAGCGAGTGTTCCGGGTCAGGAAGAGGAATGAAAGGAGGGAGAGAAGAGCAGAGCAGAGCGCCCAGGGACCCGTGCTAACGAGATACAAGTGATTGGAGAGCAGGGTTCCCACAGGAGGCCATAAGAAGGGCTTCCCCCGCTGCTCCTGCTCCTTGGGCTCTCTGGGACTGGTCTGGGGGAAGAGTTGCCTCCTTCTCCAGCAGCGTGTTGGATGCTGGTTCCTGTTGCGGTCTTGCTGCCTCTGCTGGGACTTGCAGTGGGAAGAGGAGCAGCAGGAGGGAGGAAGCTTTGGAACCCGTAGTGGGTTGCTGGCGACGGGGGCGCTTTGGAACCCGGCGGAGGTTGCTAGGAGGGAGGGGGGCGGACGCTTTGGAACCAGGCGCCGGCGGGCGGTGCTAGGGGGGGCTCGCAGCCCGGCGCGGGCTGCTGAGGAAGGAGCGTCGAACCCGGCCGGGCTGCTGGGTGCGCTCCCAGACCCGCTCTTGGCGCGGCCGGTAGTAGCCGGGGAAGGCGGCGGCGGCGGCGGCAGGGAGAGGCGATCCTGCCAGCCCTGCAGCGGCCGGACCCCTCGTGGGCGGCGCTGGCTGCTGCTATGTTTCATTGCATCCCCCTGTGGCGGTGCAACCGTCATGTGGAGTCCATCGATAAGCGGCACTGCTCGCTGCTCTCGGTGCCCGAGGAGATCTACCGCTACAGCCGCAGCCTGGAAGAGCTCCTGCTGGACGCCAATCAGCTCCGCGAGCTGCCTAAGGTGAGCGGGGGAGCAAGGCAAGGTCCAGGGATTAAATTGCCCAGCCGGGTTTATCTGCCTGGGCTGGGGCTCCTCCCCCTCCTCCGCTATTGTTACAGCCTGCTCCAGTCTAGGGTTACAGGTGTCGGCTTCGTGGCGTGGGGCCGCACCAGGTGAGCAGCCCCGGCAGGAGCCCGGGGGCCGGATAACCTCCCTCGGCACCTGTTGAGGCTGAGCGGGGAGAAGTGCTAGTGCTTTGGCTGCTCTCCATGAGCTGTCACAAGCCAGGCTCCCAGGAGGTGTTTGGAAAGGGGCGTGCGTGGGGGCGGCAGCTCAAGAAAGGCCAGTTAAGTCCCCCTTGCCCCCAAGGCTGTGCCCAGGGCCAGCTCTTCTGAAAACCTGCTGCTGCATCCATTCGAGAGCCAGCTGCCTGCTGAAGCAGGCAAGCCGTAAGGCAGAAGCGGATGTACTGGACTCTACCTTGAATCTAAAGCCACTCGCACAGCTGGTGTTTCAAGTACAGCGTGTCCCCCTCCAGGCTTGCAGCAGCGTGCGAGCCATGCGGCTCGGTGGTGGTGGTGGTGGTTGGGTTCCCCTCCCTCCTCACATTAGCGAGATCCACCTGAAACAGTGCAGCGCCTCCCCTATCAGTCCCCCAAGGAGAAACCGCTCGGGGTGGGGAAAGAAGGGTAGCTGCTGCTGCCTTAGCTTGGTGTTCACCCTCCTAGAGTATTTGCTGAGGCTCTTAGTACTAATGACCTAATAAACGTGTTTAACCTCTGGTGTGACTTGGTGCAGTTCACCAATTAAACAAGAACAAACTTGTGATAGCAATGTTTGCCTAGCGAGGGTGTCATCTAAAAAACAAACAACTCCCTTTCCCCTCCATTAAAAATAAAACTGCAATAGAGCATAAGATCCGCTCAACTTTCTTTGGCCTAGAAGAGGAAAGCTTGTAGGAATTAATATAGTCTTAAATCAACAGCACTGCCTGCAATCAACTATTATCTGTCTAATTAAAGGGACATAATAAAGTTTTATTTTTTAAAAGTTAATTACTATTATTGATAGCACCCTAGATAATTGCAAGTGTAGGGGAAATTAAAAAAATGGATTAGTTTACATCACCAGTGTGTGTTTACTTCTGGTACTTTTCTCAGGTCTGCTGTAAATAAACCAAGCAGTTTGGATCTTTCATTCACATTCTGTAACAAATGTCTAAAGTGGCACTCCATTTCGGATCTTGTTAGTGTCAGAACGTGAGTTAAGTGATTTTCAGATACTACATGCTAATATTATGGGTTTAAGTAACACTCTACTCTATCTGAAAAGAAGTGACCAATCCAGATAAACCAAAGGAGTAACTTGATTTATACTTGAATTACTCAAAGCAGCAAAGAGTCTTGTGGCACCTTATAGACTAACAGACGTTTTGGAGCCTGAGCTTTCGTGGGTGAATACCCACTTCGTCGGATGCATGTCTGTGTACACTACAAAGTAAACAGACTGCATTTTACAGCTATGAGGCGGTTAGGTGTTACATAAAAAACTCTTAAATGAGTTGTTGCTGTCCATTTATGTTTAAGCCAACTATCTTCGTTTAAGCTTTTTAAACCAATAGCAATATTTTGATTGATGTTGGTTCTAAATTCTGGGCCTAGGCTTGCTTGATAATGCCCTTTTAGTGTATTATAATGCAACTGGATTATCAAACTATATACTGATTTTGGTAACACTAGTAGCAGAAGAAAATCATAATGTTGGATTAGTTTTTAGTGTTTCACCATGGCTCAGAGTGGTGTGGCCTTTAAGAAAGAATATTTCAAACTCGTAGTGGTGTGGCAGTAGTACAGTACTTGCTGTGGGAGAACTGGGGGGATTAAAGGCCTGAAGCTTGCTGATGTGAATGTCAATGACAACATCTATTCACATCTGTCTTTGTGCTGCGGAGTTATAAGTACACTTTAGCATATTAAAAAAACCTGGCTGGATACAATCTGTAGGGCTGACAAATTCTCTTTTTTTCCCATGATGATGATCTTTCCTTTCTTTTATTCTGCTCCTGGAAACTGAATATGCTTGATTCTTATTTTGTTACACTATGGATTTGCTCCTCCTGTTGGTATGAACTCTGCTAGGTCATCAGTGTTCTGCTTCATTTACAGAAAGTATTCACCAGAACTTTCTGCGTAGTACTTTGCTGGCATAGTTTGTCATGTTTGACAACATTTCTTGTACAACTTCTAACACATTAAAACTTGCTACTAATCTGTTGTGAAACATTAGGTGTTGCTACCATGAGTGTCACAGGAGCATTTTATGATTTTGAAAAAGCTACAGTCCAGAGTAATTTAAATGAGTAACTGTGAAAAAACTTTTTGTGAAAGGTTTAAGGATGGGAAGAGGATTAGCCAGTTGGTAAATTGTGGGTGTGTTTAGTTGTTTGTGGGTGATTGTGTGCTACTTTTTAAGCATTTCAGATGCAAACTTTGGATCCTAGTGAATTGCAGTGGTGAAAATCTAACACTGGAAATGAAATATGCTTAACTGGAAACTGAATTTAATACAGGACAGGATTCTTTGCTGCTTTTACAGATCCAGACTAACACGGTTACCCTTCCGATACTTGAATTTAAGAGGTGGCTGAACTTCGGTTAACTCAGAATTCAGTTAAAACAGCCTATGTAGCTGAACAGAAGCAGATAAACCAGAAAGGTGGAACTTTCAGAGGTGTCCAATATTATTTTTCTGGGATCAGGGGAGTATAATTCATTCTCTGAAAAACAAATGATGATTTTTTAAAAACAAGTTTTGTTACAGGAGCTATGATTGTTTTTTGACTCTTTAGTAATAAGAGTAATTATGAAATGGTAAGGCGTGACTTTGCATAGTGAAACTAGAAGAAGTGTTTCTAACTGAAGGGAATGCCTTATTGGTCCAAGTATCATCTTTTGAAATAATTAGACTCCCTGGAACAACAGGTTTGAATCTTGGCATGCCTGACTCAACTCTCCATCTTTATGAGGTAGATTAATCTAGTTCCACATAACTCAAGCTTGTGTGAGGCCTTTCAGGTATGCAGTGTTTGTTGTAGCTGTGTCGATCCCAGGATATTAGAAAGACAAGATGGATGAGGTAATATCTTTTATTGGACCAACTTCTGATGGTGAGAGAGGCAAGCTTTTGAGCTCAGAAGAGCTCTGTTTAGCACTAAAACTTGTCCCTCTCACCCAGAAGTTGGTCCAACAAAACATTACCTCACTCACCTTGCCTTTTGGATAGGACCTCTCTTAAAGTGTCATCTGCTCTGTGTGGACTGAACACCCTATGACTCTTTGTCAGAGTATGGCTATCTGACCAAAATTTTCTCCCTCTCGACTCCTTCCTTATGCAGTGTACTGTGCTCTCACTGCTTACTGTAACTGCTGTTACTGTGCCTCAGACAGGGCCTTATTTCAGGGATGCAGTGAGAGTGCATGATGGAGTAGTAGATCCTGTTGAGACCTAAGGCTCTGTATAAATGTAAAATCTCTTGGTGCTATAAATGATAGAGGCGGAATGGTCTATGCACTTCTTCTTTCCTGAACAGTGTTGTTGATGTCTGTCAGGTGATTCATACAATATTTTTTCTGTCTGTTCCCTATGAGATCTTCTGCATTCAGCCTGCTTAATGATGGCGTATAAATCCTTCTCTACTCAGTTTATTGGGAGTCCCCCAGGTATAGAAAATAGCTGATGAATAAGAACAGGTATGCTGGGGTTGCAATACAGCAAGAATCGGAGTTAAAAATAAATCTTGGTAGGTAAAAAGATGAATGTGAGAGATTGCATTCTTGTCTGAAGTTTGTGTATGGGTTTTTAGAGGTACTGTATGTGTGTCCAATTCATACAGTTTATGGAAACTGTCATGATATCTATCCTTATGCTGCTTGGCTTTTCAGAAGCATATAAACACATTTTATTAGACTGCCTTTTGTAGTGTCCTATAGACTTTTTTCTCCATTGTTCTACTGTGTGTCATTAACAACTTCTGATAAATGGACTCAGCTAGGGGTAGTGTCTGAATAGATATAAGAAATAACAACGAAGTGTGTGTTATTGTGCTCTTCTAATCTGTTGAGATCAGAGACCAAGTCTCTAAAATTTTCATTACAGCAAATGTTTTTACGGTTGTGCTGTTTGGAATAAAACTGCCTTGGAAGGGTAATGTAAGAACTTAAGTGTGTGTGTGTGTGTATGTATGTATATATATAATAATAGTGGAACTTTACATCGCACACAAGATGCTGTAGTCATCGCTTTATATTAAGAGAAGAGCAAGGCACAAATTTTGCAAAGAATTGGTAAAGGAGCATGTTGTAACTGTCTCTGGCCACGTCCAGACTAGGAATTAAAATCGATTTTAGATACGCAACTTCAGCTACGAGAATAACGTAGCTGAAGTCGAATTTCTAAAATCGAGGTACTCACCAGTCTGGACGGCGCTGCATCGATGTCCGCGGCTCTCCGTGTCGATTCCGGAACTCCGTTCGGATTGATGGAGTTCCGGAATCGATGTAAGCGCGCTCGGGGATCGATACACCGCGTCCAGACTAGATCCCCGATGCCACGGGTTAGTCTGGACGAGGGCTCTGTGCAGTAGATATCATTGAAATTATTGGTGAGGTCTGTTTATGAACTGATGGGACAATATGGACCTAATAGTCACAAATCTTATTTTTATATTGTGCCCTAAACAGATTACAATACTTTTATAAACAAATTCTCATTTTAACACACAAAGCAAAAACTCTTAAACAAGGCTCCCAAAGACCTCCTGAATTCAGCAAAACCCTCCTTAGTCCACTTGAAACTCCTCTTGCTCAGTTCTTGCATTCACTATGACTGCCCAGGAAAAGCTGTTGGAAGTAAGGGGGTCTTGCGACATGCGTTAAAAGTTCATTATGTGAAATGTGCAAGTGAAATCATTGCAGACCACAGAGTGAACTGATGCTGTGACTTACTCTGCAACAACAACACACAAACATTTATGTCCTGGTTAAAATGTCTGTATTTCGGATTGGTTAAAGGGATTTCTTAGGGCAGTTCTCAAGGAACTAAGTAAATGACATACTTGACAGAAATGATTTTGATTGTGCTGCTCAGAGTTGTAGAGGTTGTCAGTAGAGTAAGAAGTTACACTTCTGTAGACAGAATCGTCATGCCACCTGCTACTTCCTTATTAGAGGGCAAAGTCTGCAACTTAGCTTTTGAGGCCTTTTGCTGCCATGCATTAGAGCTGATGTAATTCTGTTGTGCTGAAGGACTGACTGTGGAGAGGCTAGGAAGAGAGCCTTAAGAAGCAGTTTAGTCCGGTGGCTATAACACTGGACTGGACGTCCAGCAGTTTTGAGTGAGTGCTATTCCTAGCTCTGCCACGGACCTGTTGTGTGGTTCTGGGCAAGTAATTTCCTGTCTATTTTCCATCCCGTTCATTGCCAGTCCTGTCTGTTTAAATATTCAGTTCTGTGGGACACATTTTGCACATTACTGTGTTTGTCCAGTGCCTGGAACGATGAGGTCCTGATCTTGGAGCCTGTAGGTGTTTCTGTAACATTGCTATTGATAATACAGGCGGGAAGGAAGCAGTGTTTAGGGAGTGAGATGTAGCCATAGGCTCTCATAAATACGTGGACACACTGGCCAAAATCTCAGTGTCATGCACTGCTATGGTCTAGAGGCTGTGCTGAAAGGCTGGTCCATGCTTTGGCTGAAGGTTGGTGGAATAATTCACACTCACCGTATACAAACTTTTTGTCATTTTGCTTCAGGCAAGGCTGAGAATTTGGCCTCTGTAAGCTTTGCTCTAAGGTGACAGTCACTTTCATAATCTGCCTAAGTGAAATCACAGTAGGACATTCTTAAGTTGAAATGTGTCCACACAGAGACTTACATAGAAATAACAAAAAGATGTGAATTAAACTAGATTTTAGTTAGTTCAGCTCCAGTTTGTGCGTAGGCAAGCTCTGAATGTGTTGCAAGGATTTCTATAGAAAATCATAGATTACGGGGCGCGCGCTCTCTCTCTCTGTCCTACAGCCCATCATGCTGCATTTCCCCGGCAAAACACCTACCCATTCCTGAGTCAGAGCAGTGTCAGGTGGTGAATGCTAGGAATATAAATCAGTGGTGGCAACTTGATGGTTGGTCGTGGTAGCCTTCCATTACTCCACTGAAATTATTTAAAACACAAAAATAGTCATGGAATTTATTTCCCAATGGTCACTGGCTTATTTATAGGTTCTTTGTTTCTAACATGCACTCTACTGTATCTTCTGGTAACTGGTTGCCTAAGAAATCCTTGTAGTGTTGTATAGCATCTTATCTTGATTGGAGAAGACTTTCTTGAGAACCAGCTGAACAGCATAACTTCCCTGTGTGTAAACGAAGATATCTGCTCTTTGTTCACCCAGTCCTTATGTAGTTCAGTCTCGCATAACTCATAGGCTTAAGATTAAAAAGTAAAAGTTGATTTGGTTGATCAAAATCTAAGAGTTAAGAAAAAGAATTTAAAGTCCTCACTGAGTTCCTCTTTTTAACATACAGTATTTGACTGACTATATTTAGTTTTGACTGGAAAAGGACAATGCATGGCCACAACAGTGTTCTTAGTCACTTACAACCTTTTCTTTATAAACCAGGTTTCATTAAACGTATTCCTTCTTTCCTCACCTGCTGGAGGGAGTGGAAATAGTTCTTTATTCTTTCAACTTAATTTATAGTTAGCTATCACTTGCTGTGGTAAAGAAACTAACCCTCACTGAAGAGGAGGGACTTTTTAGAATTATTTTCATTTTTTTTCTTAAATTCTTCTTTCACTCCACATCTGAAGATGCTAGTGGGGTAAGAGACAAATTGAGTAAGCCCACAAAGCTTTTCTGAAAGGAAGCAAATACACATGCTGTGTGATTCACTTCATAAATATATCTATGTTCCTCAAACATGAAAAGGCACACACCAAAAGTTAAAAGCTTTCAAGTCTGAACAGAAGTCTCCAGTCAACTAATGAGTTGCATTTCCCAATCTTGTGTATTGGCCCTTAACTACCGATACACACTTTTATGAACTTGTTTACTTTCCAGCACTTGACCTATTTCAAAGTTTCATTCAAACCAGTCTGAATGTTTAAAAACACATCCTATCAGTGCTGAACTGGTTGGACAGAAGTGCAGGTCCTTCAGAATTTTAGCAAATTTTCAGTTCAGCAGTCATGCCTTGTCATTTTACTTCCAACATTTAATGCAATGAACTGTGACACAAATGCTTCTGTATAGATTTGGGGTAGAAAACTGGGTCGTCTTTTCTAGCTTTTAAAACTGAAGGAGTGAATAGAGGATTACATTTCAGCTTTTCTTCCTGTTTTGCAGACAACCTGTGACCTTTGTATTTGGGATCAGTTATGTTGGCAAGTAACGGAAAGATTCCATAACTTCTCTGAATGGCTTTTCAGTTTTTGTGCTTGTGATGTTCCAGTTTTTCATTAGATCAAGAGAGTTTTCCACAGAGACTGGAACAGGCCTTGTTTACACAGAAAATTAGAATGGCTTAAACCAATGCAAACCTGTGTGTGGATACACTTCATTCATTTTAGAGTGGCTTATTTCAGTTTATCCTGTTGAGAGCAGGTTTAAGCTAAATCGAAATAGCCACTCCTAAAATGAAATGTGTATCCGCATAGGTGTGTGCATTACATTAAATTCACACTTTTAAACTGGTGCAATTCTCTGTGTAGACAAACTCACAGTGGTGTGTGTTCTCCCTTTGTAATCTGTAAAGTCCCACTGAAATGTTTTGTAATTTCTATAGTATATTTAGTACCTCTTTGTAGAGTCCCTGTAAACTGAATGAGTAACTTTTTTTCTTTCCTCCCCTGAAACTGGTGGGTGAACTAAAAACCCCAAATATTCAAATTTCTTGGATCAAATTGGACATTTGCCACAAAATGAGTTTTTGTTTTTGTTTTTTTTTAGTTTTGACTTGGTTTTAGACATTTTTACCTTCTTTCTTTTTTAAATTTGAGCTAAATTAAAAATAAATTATGGTTTCTAAATGAAATTCCAAAGTATTACATTTTGAAAGTATCATAACACATTTCGAAACGTTTTTTGAAAAAATGTTTTCTCTTTTGTTTGTGTTGAATTTGGTGAATGGTTTTTGCCAAATATATGAATAGATTTTTGCCAACCCAAAATTGTATTTTCTGGTGAATAAACTATTTGTTTGAAAAATTTCACCTCGCTCTAGTCCCTGTATTTATAAAGTGTGTGGCATGTCTCGATCAAAATCCTCCTCATTCAGGCTAAAGTGCTATGAAAACTCTTTAAACATAGGTCTTTCCTTCTCTTTAGAATATGAGACACTTGTATACTATTTAGTTATGTGGAAGATGAAGCTTAGCTTCTCCCCTTATGTTATGCACTATAATTATCCTCAGTTATTATGACATATTTCTAAATAATTTTTTTTTAAATTTGTAGAAAAAATGTGCAGCATTTTGAAGTTGTCATGTGGGGAGGAGAGGAGAGAGATCCAGTGGAACATAGTCCAACATGCTACTGGTGGGATTATAAAAACAATTGTGACTAGCATTTCTCTCGGTAGTGTTTAATGATTCTTGCTGTAAATACTATTCTAGAACTAGCACCTGGAAACATTCATGTCAAATGCAATTTTAAATTTACTTGTATTTCAGGCTAGAAATATAGATTATACAACAAATTTCAATACATTCTGTGCATTCTCTTACACAAAATTCAAGTAGCATGCATATGCTCTGTGAAGATAATTGAACTGAAAAAATGTTTTTGTTGTGACCTAACTCAAGTTATATATGATACTAAATTTATATTTTATAAATGTCTCCACTCACTCTCGCTCCCTTTTTAAAGTCTGTAATACACACTTGCACTGACAGTTTAAAATAAATGATGCCTTGCAGAGAAATTGTACTGTGTTATTATGTTAACATAATAGTGTAAGTATACAAGAACACTGTGTGCTGATTGCTCCAAATTGCAGTAGATTACTAGTGCACAATGTTAATTTAAAATGTTGTTTTGTCCTTTTGCTGGTTGAGGCATTAAGAAAATAATTTTGTATTTTTAGTGGATTTATAAACTAACAAATCCCGAAACTGCCAACAAAAGAAGAAAACAAGTTCAGCATAAGTGAATGTTTAGACAGCTTCTGCAGAGCCTGTAAATTCCCTGTTGGTGTGAATCTGGCAAAATACAAATGCTTTCAAAAATCTGGATTTCCTTTGATGTCTTCTGGATTTAATATTTCTTTCCCTTTTATTTTAATTTGGGAGCCCCCTGCCTGCGGTCCTGTAGAGAGAGGCAGTTGCAGTGGCATTTATCTCAGATGGAGGAAGAAAGAGGGCACGTCTCAAAACACAGTGTTCATTATGTTTTACTGTAAAACATGGATTGCTTTAGCAGATTAGTGCATGCCACAAATTCATTAGTGAGAAGAGCGGCTGTCTTGTCCTGCTTAAGGTGGGCTAGGACAGTTTAATTGCAGTCTCAGCAGCACCAGTTGTAATGCTTGATCACTGGCCTCCCCTGCAGCAGCTAAAATAAAATTGTTGTCCCCCCCCCGCCACACACGCGCTGTGATCCAATGTCTGTGGCACCAGATGCTCTTTAATCTTTATTGCTGCTGCTTTGTCTGCATAAAGGAAAAAGTAAATCCTTGCCTACAGGAAAACAAAACGAAGCAACCTTTTCAATGTGTTGTGTTATGGAGAGGGCATGTGAGCAGAGATGCAGCCGCATGTGAACTTTTAAGCCTGGATAAACCCTTGTGCTTTTTTCCTCTGCTTTTGTAAAAGTGAGCTGTAGCAGCATAGTCCTGGACTCAAAACTGGCCAGTTACTGATTCTAGGTCAGGGATGGCATGCCTTTTGAGCACAGCTGCCAAAAACTAAATTGGTGGTGGTGGAGTGCCAAACTTAGTGAGGCTTCAGTTATCCCATTCATTCTCTTTCTTCATTGGCCTCTTTTTTTTTTTTTTTCCCCTCCCTCTCTGCCTTGCTGATTTTGTATCTCAGACTTCAGCGCAGCCGTTGGAGGGAAGAGGGGGGGATGCTGCATTTCTTATGTGTCTCATCAAGCACATCATTTAGTGTGCGTACCAGTAGAATTTGAATCATGAATCTGTGCTTTCTCTTGCCCTGAAATTTGGCTCTTCTCCTTCCCTTCCTTTTAGTGTGAGTTGCACATGTATGTGAAGCTTGAGGAAAAGATAGAATGCACTACATGCTGTCAAGAAGCATGACATTCTTTCATGCATTATTCAACGTCTTAAAATTATGCAATGACTCCCAAAAGATGAAAGCACTATTCTAACTCAGCCATAAAATTTTTGGGGTGGATGTTTGGAAACAGTCCTGACCCATGCTCACCCCTATCCCTCTGCCTTTACCGATGCCCTCTCCAAAAGAAACCACTAGCATGATCCTTTTCACTGTGATAAATATTGTCAGGTGACTCTCTTTTTTTTGTGGGGCATCCACAGACTTGATTCATTGTACAAAAAGGCTACTGGTTCTTTTGGCCATCCGCTGATTTCTGCTGCAGAAATGAGGTCAGCTGGTTATGATGAGGTCCAGTGGTTGTTGGGGTTTTGTATCTCATAGCAGAAGTAGGTAGAGGCCTCAGCTAGATCAAGGCCTTGTTTTGCTAGGCAAACAGTTAAATGACAGTCCATGCCCCCAAAAAGTTATCATACAGTTTTTTTTGTTTGTTTTTTTGTTTGTTTTTTGTTTTGGTCCAGAATAATTGAGAGGAGCAGTGTTTGTCAGATCCTGTTCTGTTCCGTTCTGCACACTTGCTATCCCAGTAAGTAGTGAGAATGCAGTGATTTGCTCACTCGCAGATGGTGAGGCCACTGGGTAGCTGAAAGATCCTGACTTCAGTTATGTAATAGTAACTGGCTTTCTATTATACACACAGCTGCTGCTGACTGTCCTACAGTTCATGAGACTCCAACTGAATTTTTTTCATATTTATACCTGTCTGTTAAGCTTCATAGTTATTTCAAATGCTTAACTTCCTCCAGATGTTTATACCATGGTTAAAGAGACAGTTGCCTGCCTTCTGGTAATCTCTTGAGCTGTCATTTCTCACTCTTCCCACATAGTCCTGCTCAGAGGTCATTGTCTGGGATCAGTGGAGACTATAAACTATCCCAGCATCACCGAGGAAGCCTCTGGTAATCAAACTGGTCTCCTTCCCCAGCTTGCTCTCGCGTTCCCCGAACCCCGAGCAAGCAGGTCTCCTTCCCTGAGGTTTGCTGGGTGGTTCCGGGAACGCGAGAGCAAACCGCGGCGAAGCTGGTCTCCTTTCCCGGTTTGCTCTCGCATTCCCCGAACCCCCGAGCAAGCAGGTCTCCTTCCCTGCGGTTTGCAGGGTGGTTCGGGGAACGCGAGAGCAAACCGCGGCGAAGCTGTTCTCCTTTCCCGGTTTGCTCTCGCGTTCCCGAACCCCCGAGCAAGCAGGTCTCCTTCCCTGCGGTTTGCAGGGTGGTTCCGGGAACGCGAGAGCAAACCGCGGCGAAGCTGGTCTCCTTTCCCGGTTTGCTCTCTCGTTCCCGAACCCCCGAGCAAGCAGGTCTCCTTCCCTGCGGTTTGCAGGGTAGTTCGGGGAACGCGAGAGCAAACCGCGGCGAAGCTGTTCTCCTTTCCCGGTTTGCTCTCTTGTTCTCCGAACCCCGAGCAAGCAGGTCTCCTTCCCTGCGGTTTGCAGGGTAGTTCGGGGAACGCGAGAGCGAACCGCGGCGAAGCTGTTCTCCTTTCCCGGTTTGCTCTCTCGTTCCCCGAACCCCGAGCAAGCAGGTCTCCTTCCCTGCGGTTTGCAAGTAGTTCGGGGAACGCGAGAGCAAACCGCGGCGAAGCTGTTCTCCTTTCCCGGTTTGCTCTCTCGTTCCCGAAACCCCGAGCAAGCAGGTCTTCTTCCCTGCGGTTTGCTGGGTGGTTCCGGGAACGCGAGAGCAAACCGCGGCGAAGCTGGTCTCCTTTCCCAGTTTGCTCTCGCGTTCCCGGAACCCCCGAGCAAGCAGGTCTCCTTCCCTGCGGTTTGCAGGGTGGTTCGGGGAACGCGAGAGCAAACCGCGGCGAAGCTGGTCTCCTTCCCCGGTTTGCTCTCTCGTTCCCGAACCCCCGAGCAAGCACTTAGAGGCTTCTTTGCAACAGTTAACTTGAGGTAGTACACTCAAGTTTCTCCACTTGAGCAAGCCTAGTTTTATTGAAAGCTGCCATACTGCAAAACAGCATGCATAATACACACTGATTGGATTAGCAGTGCAGTGACTGGGTTAACTGGTGGTGACTTATAACAGTGAACTCCTGCATCTCCACTGCATACAAGCTCCAACCAGCCCTCTGCCTCAACTCCCCACCCGCCCAGCAGACCAGCTAGTTTGAGTTCTAAGTACCACTTGAGCTGGAGACTCTTGTGTGTCTGGATGGGAGTCAGGTTATGGGGGCAAAACTTTAGATGTGACTCAGATAGCAAAATGATGCTGTGAAGACAAACCCAGAACAAAAAAGCAGTTGGATATATACAGTATCTGTGCAGCAAAGACAGTAACTAAGGCATGGGCTAATACATTAATGATGTTCTAAAACAGACTATTAATATACTAATATAATATCACTTCTGTGAAACAGTTAGTGATAGGTACTGCCATAGCCATACAATGATTTGATTTCCACATGGGAGGCATCTGTTAACCAAGCAGGTGTTCACAGATGAAACAATTGCTGTTCAATATTAGCAGTATCACTTACATGTTAATTTAGGTTCTTCCGAAGTTTGTCTTTCCAGTGTAAAAAAAAAAAAAAGTTATTTAAACTAAATGTAAGCCATCTAGCTATACTTACTCAAATTTACCACCAGATGGTCTACAAAGTTGATTGAAAAGTCTTCAAGACAGAAATAATCTTGGAGCTTGTTTCTTGGGAAACAGTGAAGTCCCATGGTAGTTTGAGATGAGGCCTTATCCTTTTCATAGAGGATGCTGGTAATCGATCAGTGGGTGATTACTTTACTTTACTGCTTTAGGCCCAACTGCCCTCTATGTAGGGGAAGGTCAGCCTCTTATCTTTGGTTGTGACGCATCCTACATCCATGAATGCTGGCTTGAGGCTTTCTTGCCTTCCTTTTATTTTGCTCCTGAGATATATATTGACTGGCAGGAGACTTTCTCCTCCTGGACATATCTTGGGAAAGTGGAGAATTGCCAGGTGTCATTCAGTTGTTCTTTCAGCCATGCAGATACACAGGTAGTCTGTAAACTGACTTTTAAGAAGAACGAGTCTAACTTTCAGACTGTTGATTCATTTTTATCTGAACTTGAAGAGACTTTTTTCAACAGAATTTAAATTACTCATTAAGCTTTTTACTGGCCTTTACGGGTTTGGCAGTCTTTTGCTGTAAAAGTTCGTTTAATGTTTTTCAGTTTAGTTTCTGCTCTTGGAATAAGCTCCAAAACTAGTTTCAAATCTGAGGTTAGGTTGGACATGGTAAGTGCAGTTGGCACAGCTCCCCACACTTTTAGAACTTAAAATTCAAGAATAACTACTCTATCGAGGATTACTAGTTAATATTTATTTTCTTACTAGGACAAATAAGCACTTGAAATGACATTATCCTTGTATATTCTACAGATAAAATTATGCTTTTAGCAAAGCTAATCAATGGCATAGATTGCTTAGTATATGAATATCTACACAAAGAACCAGTCTCACTGTCTGTCATATTTTTAAATGTATGTAATCCTCTTTGACTTAAAATTGAAGGTTAGTAATCTTGAAAAACATATACCATTTATTAAAATTATATTTAGGTGGACTCTTCAGCCCATAATGTATGTAGGCTTATAAAGTTAGTCTGAATTTCTGCATGCAGTGTAATTTGTAACTGTATGTGCAGTGTTCTGAAACAGTCCATGCTGATTGTTTTCTTCTGTGAAAATTGTGTCTTAAGGTAAAGATTTATTTAATTAAACTTTACATTTGAGCTGACTGCTGGCATGACATCACTTGTGATGCCAGCAATAGAGGACTCCAATGTCCAATAAAAAACGTCTAAAGTAAACCCACTGTAACAGTTACTTCCCTCTTCTGATTATTTTAACATTCTTACTCCTAAGGGAGTTCTTTGCCTCTACGCATGCGCAGAATGTATGTCCCCCACAGATTTCTTTGCTTCACCACAGAAAAATGACTTTCTGATGGGGAAGCAAAGGGAAGCCGTAAGAGCAGTCATATGACCCTCCTCAGCAGTATGTTTCGGGTGCCCAGGGCAGCTGGCAGAGAGGTAAATCACTGTGGAGCAGGGGGCAGGACTGGAGAAGACCTGGCTGGTGGCTCCTATCCTGCACCGCGCTCACCTGCTAGTCCCAGCTGGGCTAAGAAGGACGGGACTTCCTTTTCCCCTGCATGGCATCTGGGGCCATGTCAGACCCACCACCAGATTTCACCCCAGGCTGTAGGAAGCTCTGCAAATTCTCTTCTCTCCCCCTGCCCCCCACCAAATCTCCTTGTGCTTCTGCACCCATCGCTCCTCAGCTGCAGGGGGAGGGATCACTGTTCAGGGAGTTGCTCCCGCATCCACCAAACCCCTGTATATCCAGACCCCTTCGTACCCAGACCCTCCCGCCGAGCCTGATCCTCTCTCACGCAGAACTCCCCGAATGAGCCCCACTTCCCTTGCATCTGGACCACCTTGACAAGCCACCCGCACCCAGATTCCCACCCTATCGAATCCCAACTGTCTCTGCCCCCACACCCAGACACTCTCCCACCCACTGAGCCTCAACCTCCTTCACCTGGACCACCCTGCAGAGTCCCATTATCATTGCACCCAGAACCCCCCAATAAGCGCCTGTGCATCCAGATCCTGTACTGAGTTGCCCTCACCCAGATTGCCCCACACAGAGTCCTCTCAACCCACACCTGGACCCCGGCCCCCCAAGCTCCTCGACATTTGGATCCTGCATTATTGAGCCTATCTGCCCATATCGGGTGCACCTGGCACAGAGAGGCAGGGCCCTGGGGTATTTCTGAGGCAGGCTCGGCTCTTGTTCTGTGTCCGGGTTGGGTGCAGCCTCTCCGCTGAGTCCATGTCCGGGAGGAGCCGCACAGTGATCTCCCATCTCTGTGCAGCCAGTGGCCTGTGCTCCCAAATGCCGTGCTGGAGCCTCAATATTTATTTGATAAATACAATTTGCAGTATTTTGCAGACGTTTTTAAAATATTGTGCGCAGAATTTTTAATTTTTTGGTGAAGAATGCCCTCAGGAGTAAATCATTCTGCAGTCTGATTTCCATCATCTGCATTCAAAGTGATGCTCTCTCTTTCACACTTTATCCCTTCAATGATATGTTAAAACTGTGCTGCATATCACTGTTTGTTTGGAAGAGGATTTATATCTCCCCCCCCCCCCCCGCCCAGCTTCAGCCCCATAGCAAGCTGATGCAATGTTCTTAGTTACAACTGCAAAAAATGTAAGCTATGCCAGATGTTTTACCATCCTAGTACAAAGGTGCTCATACGGGTTATACAAAATGTTCACAGCATAGATATGGTATGACAAACATGCATTTAAAGGTATCTGTAATCTCAAAGATTGTGAGATAATTTGGAACAAATGCCTTTCCTTTTAGCTGTCTCTTCAGAGAGTTCACCAAGACTTCCTTTGGCTTCTGCCTGTTTGCCCAGAGAAAAATTTGTGGTGTGACAATGAGTTTCAAATCTTCCTTTTTCTGGGGCAGCCCAAGAGAAGAATAAAATAGTTTGAAAGAAAATGATTTTAATCAGTGTCCTTATAATTACAGAAACATGAACTGCAAATAGAAGTTTACTCAGAACCTGAAGGCTTTTCTCGTTTTGGTGGCTTTCATACTTTGGTGTTAAAAATTGTTGCCTAAAATTAAGCTTCTAAGTAAGTGGCCTGAAAATAAGTGTGCATTTATTAGCATAAATAAAGGCCTTCATTTAAAAAAATTCTTGTTCAGATTGTTTCTCAATTTACTGTACATGAGGCTTTTTATTCTCAAAATTTTCTTCCTAAATCTGTAACTCCTAAATGCCTATTTTTCCTTTTTAAAGCTGTAGCTGCCTTAAGACAGGGAAAGTTATGACCTCTGTTAAGTTATTCTGTGCTTTGGTACTTTAATTATAGGCACTATATGAAATAGTAAGTAAAATAAAAGTTCTAGTGACTTTCAGATATCCCCAGCAATATGTTTATTTCTTGGATTTGAAATTCCAGGCTTTATTATCTGAAAAAAAGTTGACACCAGAGCTATGTTGTGTATAAAATGCTTAAGGGACTGTTTGAAAATAAACTTTTAACTGCTTTCCTCCCACCCCACCTCCCTTCAAATAAGGCTTCAGTTTTCATCAGATACAACACTGAGCTTGCAACTTGTTTATAGTCTCTTCATGACAACTTACTGGGGATATAACCGTTGACATTTCTTGAAAATCAGGCTCTAAGGACCTTTCTGAGCATGCTGCTAGTGGTGGCCTTCCTGAAGGAAGATGTTGCTTGTGATGTTAAGCATTTTGGTCAATCTGCTGAGTCAAAGGGAGATTATAAACTGACTTTCCCATGGCTTCAGTGTGGTTGTATCCTTGAAAAGAACACTTAAAGCAGCTTAGCTTCAAGAGTGTTCTTTAGCCTTCCATTATCTATGGCCTTGGCTACACTTGCAGGTGTGCAGCGCTGGGAGTTACAGCTGTCTTCATACAGCTATGTAGGGAAAGCGCTGCAGTGTGTCCACACTGACAGCTACCAGCGCTGCAGTGTGGCCACGTTTGCAGCATTTGCAGTGGTGTTGGGAGTGGTGCATTATGGGCAGCTATCCCACAGAGCACCTCGTCCAATTTTGGCGCAGTGGGTTGTGGGAAGGGGGCTGAGGGTGCAGGTCATTCTGCTTCCTGTCCCAACGCCCCTGATGCATCGCTTCACATCCCAGCAATCCCTGTTTTTCCGTCCACGTTTGGCGCCATCTTGACTCTCTCAACGGTTTCTGTGCAGCCCAATTTCAGTGGGAAATGGAGCCCGAACTGCTGATGAGTATGCTGATGAGTCTCGCCAGCACATCACGTTTGGCAGTTGAGCTATTCCTTATGATCCAAAGTGATGAGGAGGCAGACGATGATAGCGAGTCGCCTGACGCGTATGACACTAAATTGCTGCTGGCATTCACGGAAATGCTCAGCACCGTGGAACGCCGCTTTTGGGCTCAGGGAAACAAGCACTGAGTGGTGGAATCACATCGTCATGGAAGTCTGGGATGACGAGCAGTGGCTGCAGAACTTTCGGATGAGAAGCCACTTTCCTGGGAGTGTGTTCTGAGCTCGCCCCCACCCTGCGACACAAGGACACGAGATTGAGAGCTGCCTTGCCGGTGGAGAAGCGGGTGGCTATTGCAATCTGGATGCTGGCAACTCCAGACAGCTACCGATTGGTCAGGAACCAGTTTTTGGAGTGGGAAAGTCGACCATTGGGATTGTTTTGATGCAAGTTTGCAGGGCCCTTAATCGCATCCTGCTAAGAAGAACCGTGACTCTGGGGAACATGCAAGACGTTGTGGATGGTTTTGCAAAAATGGGTTTCCCTAACTGTGGAGGGGCAATAGATGGGATGCATATTCCTATTTTGGCACCACCCCACCTAGCATCCGAGTGCGTTAATTGGAAGGGGTATTTCTCTATGGTTCTCCAGGTGCTTGTGGATCACCGTAGGCGTTTCATTGACATTAACACAGGCTGGCCTGGAAAGGTGCATGATGCACGCATCTTTCGGAACACTGGCCTGTTCCGGAAGCTGCAGGCAGGGACTTTTTTCCCAGACCGGAAGATCGCAGTAGCGGACGTTGAAATGCCCATTGTGATCCTTGGAGACCCCACTTACCTGTTAATGCTTTGGCTCATGAAACCGTATACAGGGAAGCTTGACAGGAGCAAGGACCGGTTCAACTACAGGCTGAGCTGGTGCCGAATGATTGTGGAGTGTGCTTTTGGCCGTTTAAAGGGGCGCTGGAGATCTCTGTATGGGAAGCTAGACTTGGGGGGGAAAGCAGCATCCCTGCGGTTATATCCGCGTGCTGTACCCTCCATAATATTTGTGAAGGGAAGGGTGAAACATTCAGTCAGGCATGGACCTCTGAGGTTCAACGCCTGGAGGCTGAATGTGCACAGCCAAAGAGCAGGGCTATTAGAGAGGCCCAGCACAGGGCTACAAGGATTAGGGATGCCTTGAGGGAGGAATTTGAGGCTGAAAACCAACAGAAATGTTTGGTGCCTTGTATGAGAGTGAAGTGCAGTGGTTACAATGTTAGTAGGAATCTGTTTTTCCTAAGCTGATTTGCAGTGCCTGGTTCTTTCCTGGGCTAGGGTATCTTTTTACTTTCTGCAATAATAAAGTGTGTTTTCAAAGCCAAGAATTCATTTATTGAAAAGAAAATAACTTTCTTGACAGACACACAACATTTTGGGAACCTAAAAGGGCAGGGGGGTATGGTGGGGAACTGTACAGTCACAGGTTTGAATATGTCCTGTCTGGAGTGCTGTGCAATGACTGCTGCACTTCAGGATGCCTATACTGCATGGTGATGGGGGTTGAGTGCAGAAGGTAAGGGTCATAGTTCTCAGGGCTGGTTGGTGAACGTACAGGTGTTGGAGGCAGCTGGTGGTGGTGGTAAGAACCTGGATGCTGGGGAAGGGGGTTTTGAGCTGACATTGGGGCACAAGTGAAAGAGCTTTGGCACGGTGGGGGGGCCGGCATGGTAGTGCTCTGCCTGAATGTCTACGAGCGCCTGGATAGAGTCCGCTTGGCGCGCCAGGATGCTTATCAGCTGCTTTGTGCTTTTCTTCCTGGCTGCTGTGTTTCTCTGGCGGATCCTGCTTTCCCTCCAGTCCTGCAGTTTTTGATTCTCTGTGGCAGAGTGATCCATAACTGCTTGCAGCAGGTTGTCTTTGCTTTTTCGCAGCTTCGTCTGGAGATTTTGAAGTCTTTCAGCTGTTGATAACATGGGCATCTGAGAAATCAAGGTTGCCTGTAGAAAGGCAAAAAAGGCAACAGTTAACAGAGGCAGCATTGTTTATATCTCAGACAGTTATTCCCACACAGTGAAGGAGTTTACAGTCTTCACAATAGCATAATTTTCCCATGCCAAAGAGAGCGCACATAACCCACAGGAGCCCTGAAATGGTGAGTAAGGGAGAATGATTGCTTCTGGGCTGTACTGGGGTTTCTGTGCATTGGGGAAAGCAAACAGCTGCAGGGGGCACCTACATTGAACAGTCTTCCAACATTTTCCACAGGAGTTGATCCTGCAAGATGTCTCGCTGCTGTGGGTCACCTGGGAAGAGCGAGAGGGTCTTCTACAGCAATGTGGATTCTGCCCTGGCCCCTATGCAGCTTGCTTGTGGGCAGCAATGGTCCCCCCACCCCTCGCGGCACAGTGGCGTGGATGCGTTAGCCTGACTGGGACAAGGACCACAGTGGCTCTCCCAATAAACTTACACAAGCGAATTGCCCATGGTCTGGCTGAAACTTTTGAAGAGATTACCGAGGCCAATTACCGCTACGTGATAGACCACATCAATGGGCTATTCCACATCTATGCATGCATGCATGCAGCCCCAACCCTCCCTCCTCTCCCGAAACAGTTCCATCCTGAAAATACAAGCCGCTTACCGGGAACCCACTCCTCTGCTTGTCCTTCACCAAGTACCGGCTGCTGCGACTGGCTGCCTTCCTCCTGGCTTGAGAAGAGCTCCTGGCTGCATGCTTCCTGGGACTCTGGGGTGTCTCCCTCAATCCTAGTACCCTCACTCTCGGTTTCCTCCTCCCCTGCCCTTCCTCTTCCACCCCACCCCCCCTGCTCTGAAGTGTCCATCGTGGTCCTCGGATTGGTGGTGGGGTCACCCCCAAGTATTGCGTCCAGCTCTTTGTAAAAATGGCAGGTCGTGGGGGCAGCACCAGAGCGGCGGTTTCCCTCATGGGCTTTGCAATAGGCACTCTGCAGCTCCTTCACTTTAACCCTGCACTGCAGCATGTCCCAGTCATGGCCCCTTTCGAGCATGGCCCTTGATATCTGCCCCTAGGTATCGTAATTCCTACAGCTAGAGTGCAGCTGGGACTGCACAGCTTCCTCCTCCCAAACACTGATGAGGTCCAGCAACTCACCATTGCTCCAAGCTGGGGCTCGTTTGGCGCGTGGAGGCATGGTCACCTGGAAAGATTCACTGATTGCACTCCACATCTGGCTGAGCAAACAGGAAGGGGATTTTTAAAATTCCTGGGGCATTTAAAGGGTGGGTCACCTGAGGCCAGGGCAGTAGAGTTCGAACTGATGAGCAGAGTGGCTGAACAGACATTCTGGGATACTTTGGAATACTTCTGGAGGCCAATAACAGCGCTTTTGTGGCCACACTGATAGAGCAGCGCTGCATCACCAGCGCTGCAGTTGTTATTCCTCAGGCAGAGGTAGAGTACAGCCAGTGCTGTATCCAGGGAAATACATTGCTGGATGTGCCTTGCAAGTGTGGACGGTGTGTTAGTTGCAGCGCTGTAAAGCCACCACCAGCACTGCAACTCTCCAGTGTAGCCAAGCCCTATGTTTTGTTACTATCTCTTGCTTTCACCTGCTCCTTATTGTTGTTCAGGTAAGGGATTGAAATATTAAAGCAGGATTCTAGTGCGTTAATGCTCTGTTTTCTTGCAGGAAGGTAGTAGTCATAAAAATCCAGCTGTGTGTGTGGGGGGAAGGGGGGACGGGGGGCAAGTTGCCCAGCAGAGAAGTTGAAGTTTCATCAATCCTTGTTAGAGACTGACTTTATTTATGTTTTGGTTTGCTTGTTTCCAGATTCAGGAGGACCAATTATAATGTTTGCCATAAAAGATGTCATTAAGGAGTGAATGTCTGGTGTATAATTTTTTTTGTCACGAACATTATAAGGATAAAAATTGATTTACAAGGTCTTAACGTATGGACTGTAGCTAGTCAGTGTCACAAGTGATCCTCCCCACTTCCTTTGCAGCAAAATGAATAGTATTAGCATTGAGCTTTGAAGTGTTCCTCCTAATATATGTCACTACAACACAATGCTGAGCAAAATGGATAATGTTCCCTTTCTTTTTTTTTTAAACTGAGAATTCTTTCACTAAGGAAGCTGTATTTAAAAACTGTTGCCAAAACACATGCAAAGAAATTGGATCTACAGTCAAAACCATGCTGTTGCAGCATATTGTGAATGCTGGGTAGACACTGTGGTCTGGCCCCGATTCAAATATCAAGAAATTATTATGTTGCACTTAGGTTCCTACCAGAGAGCTTTGTGAATAGAGTCAGACCATTATGGTAATTTAGTAATGAGCCAGGTCTATCACATTACATGTAGCAAATATTTAAAGCAATATGCTCTCTTGATGAGTGTTACGTGCACGTGTGTATAGGTATATAGATATTTTAACTAGTAAATACTGCTGTTTTGGCCACTAACAAACAATTGGCAGAAGTAGGGGTATCTCATAGACTACCTTAAGGCTTCAGTGAGCATTGACAGTGTAGCTCTTGCTTAACTATAAATAGACATTATCTGAAATTGGAGTAGAATCCACTAAAATTGGAACTGAAAAATGATTTAGGCCTGTATAAAAATGGTTACAACTTTAAAACTGTGTTTTCACATTTGTATAGTTTATCATGTATCTGAATATTGGTGTTGCATCTTCAACTGGTGCGTAAAATGGAAATATAGTTCTTAGA
Organism: Gopherus evgoodei; assembly: GCF_007399415.2. Taxonomy (NCBI): domain Eukaryota; kingdom Metazoa; phylum Chordata; order Testudines; family Testudinidae; genus Gopherus; species Gopherus evgoodei. The sequence continues at coordinate 55,078,939 of NC_044324.1, forward strand.
GAATTTTAAATGTATTGAATTTAGTTCACTTTGGGAATAGTAACCTGGCTAAATATCTTGTTACGTGTTCCAGTTTATCTGGTCATATTTGGTCCTTATTCGTTTTTATGTGGTGTTTGCAATATATATTGCAGATGTGTACATGCAATAAACACTGTGTGGATGAGGAGTTCTCAGATGTTCCTAGTGTACACTATATATTAATAGCATCTTGTGAACCATCTCCTCTTCCATATGTAATTGTGTGCACCATATCCCTTCCCATTTTCTGTAAAATCCCCCCATAACATGTAACTTGGCACCTTGGAGTCAAGTGATATCAATATAGTTTTTGTTTTAGTCCTTCATTGTTGCACAGTTGTATTTCAAGGAAGTTCCGGATGTTTCTTGGTTTCCCAGTGAGTAATAAAAGGTCAGTTTTATTAGTAATGAGTCTAGTATTGTCAACCTTGAGGGTTAAAAAATATATGTCAACCCCCCCTAAAAATTAGATTTAAAAAAATAAAAATTGGGGCTTTTTTATTTGCCATCTGTGGGTGTGTTTTTTATTTTTTATTTTTATTTTTTTGATCTTTTAGAAAACACTTGGTCCATGTTTTCACTGCAGCCATTAGGGCTAGAAAATCTTCTAAATGAAAGCTGAGATTCTTGCGTAATCACTTGAGTCCAGGAGCTGAGTCTTAAACAAAAACAAACCCGTCCAAATCTAAATATCATAAGACTTGCAATAAAATTTTGAGTTGGCAACACTGTTCTTTCTTTTGTAACACCTTCTTCTGAAAAGCAGTTTTCAAAGTAGAAAATTGTGATATCCAAGTCCATAGCTATCACAAGATAGTCGTAGAGATGATGTTTTATTGACTTGTGTGAGTACAATATTTCTCTACAGTATTAAAACTATGGGAATGGAACTTGCAGGCTTTCTGGAGTAGTGAGTTCTCTTTGTGCTCGAACCATCATAATTGGAACATGTATATCTGTGTATGCAAATAGCTTTTATAATTAATATTATACTTTGTGAGATCAGAATAATGCTGACTCTGAGATGTTCTCTGAGAGAGTTGCTGAATAAAATAATACCAAAATAGTATTATCTAGAAGTGTAGTCAGCAAACTATTGCTTAAAAGCAAGCCTCTGAGTAACAATTAGGTAACTGTCTAGCCATTATGAATCTGTTGTGATTCATAATAGCTAGAATTTTATATATGTTGTCAAAGCTACACTAAACTTTATTTTTCAAGAAAGAGTTCTGCAAAGTCTACTCACCTTTCATAGCAGGGTCAGTACAAATACCTAGATGGAAAGTGTTTTCTGTGGTTCTGAAAAGAATCTGACTTCTTTTTAAGTTGCTTCTGTACTTGCTTTTTATCAGACTTAGTTGAATAAGAAGATTTATGAGGCAGTCCCTGGGATTTTAGATGTTTGTCAACCAGTGCTGCTGTCCCTCCAAGAAACTTGACTTATGTGAACTTAAACAAGTTGCAAATGCATTATGTGAATAATAATTAATATGGGATTTTCTTTTTCAGCCCTTTTTCCAGCTTGTAAAATTACGGAAACTTGGACTCAGTGATAATGAAATTCAGCGGCTCCCTCCAGAAATAGCAAACTTTATGCAGCTGGTGGAACTTGATTTGTCTCGAAATGGTAAGCTAGAGTATTCATAGACTTGTTTGGTTCTGCCCTATTTACTGTACACAGGAGAACCTCAGAGTTACAAATACCTCAGGAATAGAGGTTGTTCAGAACTCTGAAATGTTCATAACTCTGAACAAAACGTTAGTTCTTTCAAAAGTTTACAACTGAACTTTGATTTAATACAGCTTTGAAACTTTACTATGCAGACCATTTTACTGCTTTTAACCATTTTAATGTAAATGAAACAAGTACAGAAACAGTTTCCTTACCTTGTCAAATCTTTTTTAAAACTTGCCATTTGTTTTGGTTTTTTAAGTAGTTTACCTTTAACACAGTACTGTACTTGACTTTTTGTTGTTTCTTTTTTCCCCTCGTTTCTGCTGCTGCCTGATTGAGTACTTCCAGGTCGAAATGAAGTGTGTGATCGACCAGTCAGTTTGTAACTCTGATGTTTGTAACTCGGCGGTTCTACACTGTACTGTGATTCTCAATATGCTACTGGGGTCTTTGTATGGCTCCAAAGCCTCTAAATACACTGCAGAATGTGCTCCTAGATAATGCACAGTTTTCTGGAGTGCTGGACTGAGTGTGCTATGCTTCATTGCTAAGGGGAGCCAGCAGTAGAACTATACCATGGGAGTACTGTTCTTTTTTCTACCCACTCCTTTCTGAAAGGTTAAATCCTGTTTTGCTCTGTGTGTGTCTGTTTGGTAAGATTTTCAAGCACAGTTTATAAATATACACCTAGAAGGCAGAGACCAAAATGAAAGATGTGGGAGAAAGCCCATCAATATACAAAGACTATGCCCTGGTTAGATGTCCATTCCATTCCTCATCCTCTTCCATCTCTCTCCCCCTAATCTTTTGTTGTTGTTCCTCGCTGCAAGTAAAAAGCATACCGTGTGTTGTTGAGTTCTTCCGCTTGCTTCAACTGCTGTTCCTGCTTTTCCAAGCAGTGACAGTGAAATTGGTGTGACTTGTCAGCTTTGTAGCCTGGTGATCCCTTGGTAACCATGGGAGATGTTCAGGGCCCCCTCTCAGCAGCTTGCTGCCCTGATGGATTAGGAGCAGCAAATCAGTGTTTGAGACTGGAGCATGGTCTCTTGTTGCCTGGGCCAGCCAATATCAGGAACACTGCAGAAGCAATCCACGAGTCCCCTGGGCAAAGGGGTAGCTCTCAGTGATATGCTTCTGGTTTAGTGAAGGAACAAGAGCCAGTTAAGTGCAGAGGCAGTCATGTCTATCCTTTTTATGTCTGGAGTGTTGCTTCAGTGTATACTCATGAAAATTGCCATGTGGTGGGGGACAGGGACAAAAATGTGCCTGAATAAAAGGAGCTAGAGAAGTGAAGTTAAACTGTACGGGAAATGTATATTTTGTTTCCATTTGTAGAGTCACCCAACCTTTCCTCTTCTTCTCCCCCTCTCCCCCCCCCCCATATCTGCCTAAACTTTGAATCCTCATGTGAAGGTGTCAGGTGATTGCAGTCTCACCTAACCCCTCCTCTGGACATTCAGTAATGAAATGCAGCCACTTCTGACCCCCATTCCCAAAAGAATTACTGCAAGACTTCCACAGTACTGCATCATTTCATGCATATTCACAAAGCTTTGTAGGAAAGAGGCTGTGTGATTGAACAGGAATTATCTGGGATCCAGAAAGAATGCATTCAGTTGGTTAAGAAATTGCATTGTAAAAATGGTGTATATGTCTCTGTGTTAATGCCATTGGCTTTATGTACAGCGTTTGGCTATGTAGGTCTGCCAAGAGATGGCAGCTCTTTAATTCCAAAGGAAACAGTACTTTGGCTCAACTCTGTTTTTTTCCCTGCAAATGAATAACTGACTGCAGAAAAACTGATGAAGCAGAGCCACTGAACATTAAGCAGCCTGATTTCACTTGGAAGTTGGCATGAGAGTTCAGCTCTAACAAGAATGGATAGTGTGAATGAATGTTTGTGTGTGGAGGGGGGTGGTGGTTATAAAATACTTCCTTGTGCAACAACTTGTGAAGTGATGACTTGGACTAAAGTAGGTTGCAGGAAGCAATTTCTCTTGTACATCCAAGGTCCAGTCTTAATCACCCATTTTATTGTGCTATTTTCTTGTCTTCCAAGTTCATTACCTGAAATGACTGGCTTAACTTTCTTTAGTTTAATACAGTTGCATGTAACAGCTTACAACTTAGTTGCTTTTGTCAATCTAAAAAACCCTTGTTTTAGGATTCTCACAATATTCCAGATATCAATGTGTTCTGTGGGGTTCCTAGTTCTGTTCTTCAGAATAGCTTTACTTAGGAGAGAATCTCAACATGCCTAAGGTTCCTCCTACTCGGTGACTCTCTGTGAATCAGTCTTTGCTATTTGTGTACTCAGCAAAAACTACAATCGTGTGTTTCTTTCAGATGTAGAAAAACAGCTCTCCTTGTGAAAACATGACCTGCTGCATGCATAGGGAAGTGTGATGATGGCATCTTAACTCTGGGCACAAGAGATCATTGTTCTGTTCTTGTCCTAGATATTTACTTAGTGCACTAATGACTTTCATTTCTGGCCATCCTACTTCCTTCAGAGATGGAATATTAATACCAGTTTGTTAAATTACAGTTACCACCGCTGGCCGTTGTACCGGACTATTCCCCACAGATAAAATGGGATACTCTGAATGTTCTATCACAGGATGAGGTGGAGGAGAAGTTACTGAATGAACAGAATGCTTCCATCCTTCTCCTATCATAGAGCTAATGTTTCTTCCTTTCTCCCCACCCTTCAAATGATAAGCTGAGAATAACTTTACATATCAGATATGTAGACTACAGAACTGTATTGCAAATCGAAAAAGGTGTGTAAAGAGCCAGTGGCATCTCCAGCAGCAACAAATATAACTTGCAAAATATTTTAAATTCCAAGATATAAGTGAATTGCTACATGCAGGCAACACTTCATCATGCTGTCAGCAGAGTGAGTCTGTCTCTTATGTTGGCACGAAGGGAGGAATGCTACTCAGTGGAAGCTTTGTCAGGGATGGTGAAGATCCATTCCCTGCTGCCTTTGCTCCTTACTCTTTATTACTCCCCAGAAGTCCCAGCCCTCCTGTGCTTGCCACCCAAGTACCCAATCTCCTAACTCAATATACATTTTACTAGGATTTCTGGGACTGAGGGACATCTTATGTTCCCCATTGAGGTAGCAGCAGGTGAGAAGGAGGAATAATAATAAACTCCAACAAAGGACACATTTAGTACTTCAGAAAAGATGTTTGTGCAACATAATCATTGTACATGTGGGTTATCCCTGCATATGGGACTGGAAATTTACACGAGGAATTAAGCTAATGTACAGTGGACTGAGTTTACTTCTGAATGAGAGCATCCACACAGAAGTCTAAGGATATGCCTATACTTAAACAGCTACAGCTGCGTTGCTGTAGCACTTCAGTGGGAACAATCTCATCTCCAACAGGAAGGCTTCGCCTGTTAGCGTAGGTAATCCACCTCCCCGAGAGGCAGTAGCTAAGTTGATGGAAGAATTCTTCCATTGACCAAGTGCTGACTACATTGGAGGTTGGGTGATCTTAGTTACATCTCTCAGGAGTGTGGATTTTTCACACCCTTGAGAGATGTCGCTATGCCAATATAAGTTCCCATTGTAGACTGTCCCTAATGTGCTTTAAGTAATACACTTTAAATTCACACCTTTAATTCATTTGGTTTAATTTCTTTGTGGACACACCTTTAGGATTCTTGAGTTTGACTGACAAAAAGTTGCTCTTCCTGGTGTGGGCAGGGGTTCCAGCTTGGGTAGCTCGCACAGGCCATCTGCTTGGAGGAGAGTATGCCTACACCAGAAAAGTTATGCTGGCATACCTATGCTGGTATAGCTAGGACAGCAAAGTGTCCTACATAGATACAGCTTATATCAGCATAAAAGTGCTTTTGCTGGCATAGTTTACACCAGTTTCCCTGAGAGCCATAAACTATGCATGCAAAAGCTCTCTTACGCTGGTGTGTGTAGACTAGGGGCTGGTCTACACTAGAAAATTAGTTCAATCCAGCTATGTGTCTCAGTAGTGTGAAAAATCCACACAGCTGAGTGACGTAGTTAAGTCGACCTAAGTTCCTGTGTAGACAGCATTCAGTTTACAGAAGAATTTTTCCATTATCCTAGCTACCGCCACAGGGGTTCTCCTGTCACTGGATTAATTACAGTGCTGCAGCTGTGTCACTGTAGCGTTTTTCAAGTGTAGACCAGCCCTAAGGCTTATAACTAGGGTGACCATAGCTTCCCAAAGAGAAAATGGACACTCTCAGACGCTTGCCTGAGGCCCCTCCCCCACGAGGCTGCTACCTGTCGCTGGAACCCTGCTGGCCCCCCTCCCCATGCTGCCCTGCTAAACCTATGGTTGTGAGTTCAATCCTTGAGGGGGCCAGTTAGGGATCTGGGGTAAAATCAGTACTTGATCCTGCTAATGAAGGCAGGGGGCTGGACTCGATGACCTTTCAGGGTCCCTTCCAGCTCTGTGAGATAGGTACATCTCCAATGTTGCCTCCCCCATCGCAGCTCTGTCTTCCTCCTGGGGGAGGGGGAGGGGAATGGCATCTCCACTTGCCCCCACCAAACATTCCTCCCCACTGCACCCCACTTTTTGACACAAGTGGGCATTTGTTCCATTTACTCTTGCCGACTTGATCAGTCGCCAAGAGCAAATGGGACAAATGCCTATTTTTGGGCGGGGGGAGGTGGGGGGGAGAGTCTGGATGGCTGGGGCCAGGCTTAAAAAAGGGACTGTCCTGGTCAAAATGGGACATATGGTCACGCTACTTATACCAGCATAGCTATGTATGTTTAAACAAAACAAACAAAAAAAACCCACACGCCTAACCAATATAGCTATGTCTGTGTAAGTTTTAAATGTAGACCAGGCCTCAGCACTACTTCTTTCCTCAAAAGCAGCATGGCTTCTGCAGATGCTAGCCCTCCGATGACTAATGTGAACTGTTTTAGCATTAACTTAACACTGGCAATGTCTGGGGCTTATAGCAGTGAGGATGATGGCAACTATCCCATTTTTTACCCTAGCTGTTCACTGTTCCTTGTCAAACAGTAGTTCCTCCACAAAACACTTCAATCAAACTGAGGGGATGAGAATTTACCCACTTCGCTACACTTGCACATATAGAGTGCTTTGGGTTAAACCAGCCTTCGGAGAGCGCAGTAGGAAAAGCGCTGCAGTCTGTCCACACTGACAGCTGCAAGCACACTGGTGTGGCCACATTTGCGGCATTTGCAGCGGTATTGGGAGCAGTGGATTTTGGGCAATTATCCCAGCGTTCAAGTGGCTGCAACATGCTTTTCAAATGAGGGGGGTGGGGTAGAGTGTGTTGTTTGTATGTGGGGGGAGAGAGAGAGTGGGTTTTTGGAGTGCTGAGAGTGTGTCAGCACGCTATCTTGTAAGTTCAGTTCCCCCTAGCCCCCGTCTCTCTCTCTCTCTCTCTCTCACTTAGTAAACATTTGCTTTGCCCCATTGCAGATAAGCAGCCACAGTCTGAAATGGAGCTCTGAAAAGGCACTTCCACATTCCTCAGCTGATTTCACAACAAAGAGAAGAGAGGCCACTTGACTTAAGGGGATTATAGGACTTTCCGGAGGTCAGTTAGAGCGCCGTAACATAACTCCTCGTTCACACTGGCTCTGGGGCATCTCAGCCAATACATAACAGCTGTTATCCCTCTCGTGGAGGTGGAGTACCTGGAGCGCTCTAGCCAAAGAGTCAGAGCGCTCTATGTGCCTTGCCAATGTGGACGGGAAGTAAGGTAGAACACTCTGGGAGGCTTTATTGCGGTATAAAGTGCCAGTGTAGCAAAGCCCCTAATTTCTAGAGTGCTCATGTGGTCGCATGATTGAGGTGCAAAAAGCTGATGGCCAGAGGGATGTTTCGTTTCTTTTGTGGGAAATGTACGCTGTCACTTCTGTGTGTGAAGTATTCTTATGCAACTGAAGTTCCTTCCCATTACATGTGAAATAAGAAAGCTACGTTCACCTCAGGATCGATTCTAGGGTCCCATTATTAGGGGAGTTTTTTGTAAAGTAGAACTTGGCTAAAAAGCCAGCATTTTGTTGTGCTTTATAGTTTATATAAAGGATGAAGACTTCAATTTGCTGCTGTTCCATTGCTTAACATTGGTAGCTTTGTTTGGCCTTTCAGACAATAATTTGGAGCCTCATAAAGATCATTGCTAGGGGGTAAATGTTCTCTTTGCCCCTCTCCTCTTCAATAGCACCAGGCCTGCTTCAACCTGAAATGAAAACAAGACTTGCCATGCACTTGTAGTTGTGGTATATAAATATTATCTTTCTTCCTAATGAAATAAAATTTTGCTTTTAGAATTCCTTAGGGGCTGTCCTGCAACCACTGTCTTGCTGCTTTTTCATTCTGGCCTTGTTTCTTCTCTCCTACTCCCCTTGTATTTCTGTACCATTATATTTCTGTCTGCTGTTGTAGATTACTTTTCTTTGCTGGGATGGTCCCTGTATCTGTGTGCAGACTGCTGTGTGGAGTGACCCTCTAACTTAGGCTTCTTTTTCGAGGCGTGTTCCTGTGGGTATTGCGCTTCAGGGGATTGTGCATCCCTGCGCCTTTGATTGGAGAATTTCAGCAGCAGTGCTCGTCTGGGTTGCAAATGTGCTTTCTCCATCTTGTACCATTGTCAGCACGTATCTAGTGCTGCGCAGCTTGACCCCCCTCAGTTCCTTCTCTGCTGTCCTCTGCCTGAGACGGATCTCCCAGCAGTGTTAAAACCGATAACTATACTTAGTGTTCAGAACAGTCTTTTAGAGTGGTTTTAAGTACCCTAGTTAGGCTTACTTATCCTTTTCTCCCTGCTTATTTTCTTAAAAAAACAAAACAAAAACCTATTTTTCCTCTTCCCTTTCTTCCAAGTTTGTATATCCCTTAGCATAGTTTGTGTTCACCGTTAGGATCAAACCACTATAATTCGAACCATGCCTGGTTTGCTGGGCATCAAATGCTGCCTTTCCTGGTGGGAGGTGATCCCAGTCTCCTATGGGCACTCAGTACCTCTGGCACCTAGGTGAGTGACACATCCCACAGAAGCGCTCTCGCTCCACCAGCTTAAAACCTTGTGTCAGGAAGGACAGAGACTTCTTAAACTTCTATTAATGGAGAAGTCTCTGTTCCTGGCGTCCGATCCTGGTCCACAGAATGCCTCTGGACTACAGTCTCCAACAGCTTCACCCTTCTCACAGTGGAAAGCTTTCTCCTCCAAAAAGATAGTGAGGAAAAGAGCATTGACTTCCTCCCCTAAAGAGCTACTGAAAAAGAAGTGGTCTCTGACCCGCTCCATACCCTTGGTACCAGTTGCACTGCTGCTGAGTACTTACAAGGCACAGCGTACCATGAATCGGACAGGCTTGGCTTTGAGGGGCAAACAGACATCTACCTCCTTTGCTACGGCATAGAGACAGCTGCCTAAAGATATGGCACCACCTCCTGTCCGAGTAGTGCAGAGTGCTCAGATGTTAGCACTGACAGCCGCAAGTGCAACAACATTGTTGGCGCCGACCATCTCAGTACTGAAATAATTGGCACTACACCATTTTCTACACCACAAGGACCTGCTTGTTTAATTGACGCAGGAATCACCTCTCTTTGGTACCAATGTTTCTCCAGCATGTTGGGCACCATGTCAGCCCATTTCATCTTTGGCCCCTTCATTTTCCAGCGAGGAGGAAGATGAGGAGGAGGGTGCCTTCTGTTGTAAGGAGGATGGCACCTCCTATGCCATTCCCCACTCAGTAGGCCTACTGGGACCCCTAGGGACCATATAGGAGACAGTACCCTAGGCCCCCGAGACCCTACAAGGAGAGAATTAGATTTCCCTCCACCATCTTCAATGACTGCCCCATCAGAGCCCTTTGAAGAAGGCTTTGAAGAACGGGAGGTGATCCTGGAACAGGACAAGACACCGGCAATTAACATTTCTTCTTCTTCCCAGACAAGGCCATAATGACACCGCCACCCACATTTCCAAGAGCTCTTTAAAAGAATCACTGATTCCCTAGAGATCCCTCTAGAGGAGGTCCCAGAGTTCCAACACAAATTACTGGACAGTTTCCAAGCATTCTCTTCATCGAAAATTGCGCTTCTGATAAACAACACACTCATGGAGTCGGCTAAAAACATGGCAGACCCCAGCCATGATACTTCCCACTTCCAAGAGAGTGGATAAAAAGTACTGTCCCCTCAAAGGAACTGGACTTTTTATTTTCTCACCCCATATCAGATTCCTTAGTGGTTGATGCCATCAACCATGGAGGCAGGCAGCACCAATCCAGATCCACTTTGAATGACGATGAGTAAAAACAGTTAGACCTCTTTGGCCGCAAGACATATTTATCAGCCACTCTTCGATTTCGGATTGCCAGTTACGCTGCTGTAATGGCAAAATATGACCACACAAACTATTCCAGACTCTCAGATTTTATTGACATAATTCCATAAGACTAAAGAGATCAATTTAAAACCATCATTTTCAGAGGGCCAACTCCCAGCTAAACCACCTAACAGGCATCTTTAGATGCAGCTCACCCGGCGGCAGACTCCACAGCCACTGTCCTAGTTATGCATCAAGTTTCATGGCTTCACTTGTCTGGCTTCCCAAAAGAAATACTATCTATAACAGGTACCATCACAACACAGAGGGAAAAGCTTTTTCTGGATTAAGAAGTAGTGGGAGTAAAAGAACAGTGGATGGAGGTCTATTCTATACCTCAGAAAACTCAACAAATTCATCTACTGGTTCACAATGGTCACATCAGCAACAATAATATCAGCATTGGAACAAGGGGGCTGGTTTTTAGCCCTTGCCCTACAAGATGCTTATTTTCACGTAACCATACATCTTGCACACAGGAGGTTCCTCAGGTTTACTCTGGGGACAGAATATTATCAATACAAAGTTCTGCCTTTTGGCCTTTTGACAACAGTGTGAGGTTTTCCCACCCACCCCACAAATTCTTGTGGTAGCGGCAGAGCACCTCCATAAGCAGGGAATGACAATATTTCTCTATATGGACAATTGCCTTCTAAAAGCACCTATAGAGGCGACAGATGCTATAGACATTCTGCACAGGATAATCACCCTCTTGTCGCAGCTGGGATTCTAAGTAAACATTGACATCCATGCAGAAACTGGACTTCAACGGGGCCCATCTTGAAGCTCTAGAGGCCAAAGCGTCCCTACCACCAACCAGATTAGTTACCGTAGTCAGTCTGATCTTCATGGTACTGAATAGCCCACAGATATCAGTGCAGACCTATCTCCAACTATTAGGTCATATGGCAGCAACCTACATGACTTCACATGCTCTGCATTGAGGGTTGGCTAAGAACTGTCTACATTCCATACAAACACGGCCTGAACAGGCACCTCACTGTGCTGCTCAAAGTCAAAGACTCTCTGCACTTTTGGACCCAACCCCACAACGTGTGTGTGGGTGTCCCTTTCATGCAGACTCCACCCTCGGTGCTTCTCACAACAAATGCCTCCTTGATGCGGGGCCCACCTACAACATCACACAATTCAGGGAAGATGGTCTCCCTCTGAGACACCATTACACACAAACCTCTTGGAATAGCGCAGTCCGCAACATGTGCTTGCACTTCCTTGATCAGGAACAAACCCAGCAATGCTTGCATGTTTTATATAAACTGACAGGGGAGCAAGATCACGCTTCCTGTGCAGTGAAGCAGAAAACTATGGAACTGATGTATCCGCTACAGTGTTAACGTCTGCCTTGTATCTCTCCGGATGTCAAAACACCACAGCAGATACAAAGAGGAGGGAATTCTCTCAGGACCATGAGTGGGAGCTAAACAACACGGTTCTGCAGAGCATGTTCAAACACTGGGGTCACTCATTCATAGATCTCTTCATGACATCCCAGAATTACAAATGCCTGCAGTTCTGCTCAAGAGCAGAGTTGGAGTTCTGATCCCTGGGCGATGCCATTCTTCTCAAATGGGATGTGCCTCTGCTATACATGTTTTCCCCCATCCCCCTGCTATCAAGGATAATACACAAAATAAGAGGAGACAAAGCCAAAGTCATATTGATAGTGCCCCCAGACAAATATGGTACTCGTACCTTTTCAGGATGGCGGTATGTGCACCATGCACTCTTCCACTTCTGCTGAATCATCTATCGCAAGATGCTGGACAGGTTTATCACCCAAACCTAGAGAGGCTTTGCCTGAGAGCATGGCTCTTACCTGGTTCCATCATGACGAACTGACCTGCTCGGAATAGCTGAAAGACATATTATTGAACAGTAGAAGGACAACCCATATGCAGTACTTCATAAATGGAGGAGATTCTACATCTGGTGCAAAAACAAACTATCCTGAGCCATTACTGCACCCCTTACCAATGATTTTAGAATACAGGCCAGAGTTCTTCAGTTGCAGCATATCCCTTAGTTTGCTCACAGTCCATCTTGCAGCTATTACAGCCTTTCATCACAAGGTAGACCCTCACCAGGAAAAGCGGCCTAAAGAAAAAGAAGAGGAAAGAAGACTGTAAGGTATATGAGAGATTTGTATTTTCCCTTCCTATCACCAGATGCTTTCTTAGGGATATCAGAAACGTCTAGCCTGAAATATGAGTACCTGCCCCACCTTGGGACTTGAACTTGGTTATACACTGCCTTACTGGGGTCCCATTTGAACCATTAGCAACATGCTAACACATCTGTCAATGAAGGTGGTATTCTTAGTCACTATCACATCTGCCTGACAAGTGGGAGAATTAGGGGTCCTCTTGGCACACCCACCATATGCCATCTTTTTCAAGGATAAGGTCACCCTAAAACCTCATCCTAAATTTTTACCCAACCAATCCATCTTTACTCATTTTCTCCTAAACCTCATGGAAGCAAATGGGACTCAATATTTCATACCCTGAACATCAGATGTGCACTCACGTGCTACTTTGAGAGAATCAAGACCTGCTGAAAGTCACTGAAACTTTTTATTTCAACTTTGGAATGATCTGAAGGTTTTTCCTTTTCCAAGCAGACTGTCTAAATGGATTTATGGATGCAGTCACCTTTGCTACCAACAAGAGGATATACAACCCTCAACAGGGATCCGAACCCATTTCACCAGGTCCTTATCAATCTCAGTAGCCTCTCTCAACAATGTACCAATCATGGACATCCGTAAAGTGGCCACCTGGGCATCCACATACATAGTCAGAAAACACTATGCAATAGATCTGAGTTCAGGTTTGGATGAATTGGTAGGACTTGGTGTATTATCATCCGTTACCCATGCAACTCCAAAGCCTCTTCCATCGATGGAGGGGCACTGCTTGACAGTCCTCTGAAGTGGAGCACCCACAGGGACACTTTCTTCAAAGAGAAGATTTCTCACCCTGTATAGTAACTGAGGTTCTTCGCAATGATGTTCCTGTAGATGCTACACTCCCTGCCCTCTTCCTCTCTACTTCAGAGTTGAGTTTCTGGACTGTATGCTAGAGAAGGAACTGAGAGGGGTCGGGTTATGTGGTGCTAGATCAATGGCTCTCAAACTTTTTTACTGGTGACCCATTTCACATAGCAGGCCTCTGAGTGCAACCCCCGCCCCGTATAAATTAAAAACACCTTTTTATTGATATTTAACCTATTATAAATTCTGGAGGCAAAGCGGGGTTTGGGGTGGAGCTTGACAGCTCATGACCCCCTGAGGGGTCCCGACCCCCAGTTTGAGAACCCCTGTGCTAGATAGATGCTGACAATGGCACGAGATGGGGAGAGCACATGCATGACCCAGATGAGCACTGCTACTGAAATTCTCCGATCAAAGGTGCAGGGACGTACAATCACCTGAAGTGGAGTACCCATAGTGACACCAATTTGAAGAATCTCAGTTACTTCACAGGGTGAGTAACCTTCTCTTATTATTCTCTCCCCTCACTGTTTTATTACTGCCAAGTATTAGAATGACCTGTTAATTGTGTGTATTTTTAAATGGCTTTTTGTCTAAAAATGGAATCTGAAGTCTTTATTTGCAGATGGCCTCACTAAAAGGTGAACAGGAAAGCATTTGTGTGGTAGTGCTTTCTTAAATATTTAGGTATATTTTTAAGGGAAACCCATTGCTACATATTTAGTTTCTCTCAAACACTCTTGTGTTAATATTGAATATAAGACAATGAATTTCCCTATTAGAAAAAGTCTGTATGACATGCTCTGCAAGTGCAGGCCCTATAACCTTTTAATGTCACTGTTTGCCAGTATAGAAGCATGAGATTGATTGTTTGTTTGTTTGTTTCCTTTTCTGCATTGCTTTACTTTTCCCCTAATCCTCCTGGTGCCAGGGATAGGGGAGAAGACTTGAGTAAACTATTTAAGCAGCATTAACTTAAATTATTTCTGAGGTAGCGTAAATATGCAAGTAATAATTATCCCATTGTAAGGCTGTGTGTGAATGGGGATTTTACAAAAATCATTCCCACCAGTGCCATCCCCAGTCATCTGTAAAATTTCTTAGTGTAAACAAGGCTGTAAGAAGGTACCAAGGAGGAATGAGTGACTCAGGGATGTGACTCTCAAAGAACAGATAAGATGTGGTAGGCTGATTTCCTAGCAGATCTATGAATATTTTAAAGGTTATTAGGAAACACTTACACCCTTGTTCCCCTTCCCTCCATCCCTGCTCACTTGAAAGTTGACTTGCTTTGTCAGAAAGGGCCACAGAACAAACATCTTGTTGATAGTTTGTATTTCAATTAGTTTCCCATCTGATGTTTCTCAGATGTTATTTCTCAGTCTACAATGCGGACTAAATAGTGCTTTTTAATGGTTTTTAAGACCTTGTCTACACTACAAGTTTTGTTGACAAAAGTCAGCTTTCATGCACAAAACAGTGGAAGTCTACATACTGCAGTGCTCCTCTGCCAACAGAACTCTCTCCTGTTTTGCTGACAAAATAAAACCACCTCAATGAGAGGCATAGAGCTTTATGTGGCAAAGTTATATTGACAAAGTGTCAGTGTTGTCATTGTACTTGGTTATGTTGCTATACTTGGCCTCCAGGAGGTGTCCCACAATGCCCATCCTGACCGCTCTGGTCAGCAGTTTGAGCTCCACTGCCCTGCACCCAGATACACAGGCATCCACCCCTCTCCTTTTAAAGGCCAGGGAATTTTTGAAATTCCACTTCCTGTTTCCTCGGTGGGAGCAGCTCACATCGCGTTTTCCCAGCTCATCATGGTGGCTCCATGCAGCAAACACTCTCCCACTTGGAGCACACCTGAGTTGTTGGATCTGTTGGTGCTGTGGGGAGAGGAGGCTGTGCAGTTCCAGCTCCACTCTAGCTGTAGGAACTTATATACCTATGGTCAGATTTCTCATGGCATGTTGGATAAGGGCTATAAACGGGACATGCGTCAGTGCCATGTGAAGATAAAGGAGCTGAGGCAGGCCTACCACAAGGCAAGGGAGGTAAAAGTTGCTCTGATGCTGCGCCAAAGACCTGCCACTTCTGTAAGGAACTGGATGCTATCCTTGGTGGCAACCCCACGTCCACTGCTGAGAAACCAGTGGATACTCTGGTGGGAGTGGACAGTGGACTTAACTGAGTGGACAAAGTTGTGGATGAGGCGGTTGGTTGAGTTGGAGGGCAATGTGGAACGCACAACTGGGTCGTCTGGTTTGGTGAGTTAGGACTTCTTTTCTACTCTGGAGGGGTCTAGTCAGTTCCAGCAGTCTGTCTCTTGTGCTTGTGATGCAGGAGAGGAGAGCCCTCTTAAATGAAATTTTTGAGTTGATGCTGATCGGAGCAAGGAGGACATGTTCAGAGAGGTGCTCCAATCCTCAGAGGCTGGAGAAAAGAGAATGCAGGGAGTGAAGGAAAAATTTAAAATAGAAAGGCAGGACAGAAAGGAGAGTGAGGAGCACATTGTAAAGGGCCAGCAGTGGATGAGAAACGTGATGGAGGAGCAAACAGAGATGTTGAAGTGCCTACTCATGCTCCAGGCAGAATATGTGTGCCCCCTCCCCTGGCTGATACAGAACTGCTTTCCCCAAACTCCTCCCACACATACCTTGCAACTTCCCGGAACGTCTCGGTACCCCATTCACTCCACTCCTTTGGACAGTTTCCAAAATGAGAGCTGGACTTACACACAGCTATAAGAGTCTGTGTGCCCTGCATTCTTATCTCTCATCCCACCAAGTCTTTTGTTTGTGTTGTTAATTGGTATTTAATAAAAACAAACTCTCAAAAAGATAAGCAATCTTATTATCTCGTACACGTGGTGGTCGCTCATGGTAGTAATACATAGTGTCAGTTTGATTATTTGCTGACTGTAAATCCCAGTCAGGAATCATCACAATTTTCATGCAAGGTGGCAAGTTAACAAAAGCATGGCAGAATGCTATGCAGAAAAACACATTACTGGTGCTCATTGTCAAAATGTTGCCTCAAAGCCTCCCTGACTTGAATAGCCCCCTATTATGTCCCCCATAATAGCCATGGTATCTGGCTGGTCAAATTCGGCAGTCAGGCTGTCATAAACAGATAGCTAAGGGTTAATGTCTCTTTCACCTGAAACACCTGACCAGAGAACCAATCAGGAAACCGGATTTTTTCAACTTTGGGTGGAGGGAAGTGTGTGTCTGAGTCTTTTCTCTGTCTGCCTGTTTCCTCTGAGCTTTGGAGAAGTAGTTCTATTTTCTAGTCTTCTGTTTCTAAGTGTAAGGACAAAGAGATCAGATAGTAAGTTCTATGGTTTCTTTTCTTTGGTATTTGCATGAATATAAGTGCTGGAGTGCTTTGATTTGTATTCTTTTTGAATAAGGCTGTTTATTCAATATTCTTTTAAGCAATTGACCCTGTGTTGTATCATCTTAATACAGAGAGAACATTTGTATTTTTTCTTTCTTTTTTATATAAAGCTTTCTTTTAAGACCTGTTGGAGTTTTTCTTTACTTCAGGGAAATTGAGTCTGTACTCACCAGGGAATTGGTGGGAGGAAGAAATCAGGGGAGATCTGTGTGTGTGTTGAATTGGCTAGCCTGATTTTGCATTCCCTCTGGGGAATAGAAAAGTCCTTTTTGTTCCCAGGATTGGGGAACGGAGAGGGGGAATCACTTTGTGTAGTTTCACAGAGCTTGTGTCTGTGCATCTCTCCAGGAGCACCTGGAGGGGGGAAGGGAAATAGGATTATTTCCCTTTGTTGTGAGACTCAAGGGATTTGGGTCTTGGGGTCCCCAGGGAAGGTTTTTCAGGGGGACCAGAGTGCCCCAAAACACTCTAATTTTTTGGGTGGTGGCAGCAGGTACCAGGTCCAAGCTGGTAACTAAGCTTGGAGGTTTTCATGCTAACCCCCATATTTTGGACGCTAAGGTCCAAATCTGGGACTAAGGTTATAACACAGGCGATCCACCTGTGTGCTCCACCCTGGGGGAAACTTTTCACCCTTAGCCTCACAAATATGGAGCATGCAGCAGGCCTCTATGATCACAGGAATATTTTCTTGATTTAGGCCTAATCCATCATTAAGGTAGCACCAGTGCACTTTTAATCTGCCAAAGGCATATTCGGTGGTCATTCTGCACCTGCTCAACCTCTTGCTGAAGCACTTCTTGCTGCTGTCAAGGTTTCCCATGTAAGGCTTCATGAGCCATGAGAGTAACGGATACACCGGGCCTTCTAGGATCACTATGGGCATTTCAACATTCCACACCATAAGATTCCAGTAGGGGAACAAAGTTCCTGGTTGGAGCATTGTGTGAACATGCACAAGCGAAGTAACTATACTGGTTTTTGCTAGTCAATGCCAGTGTTCCTGAAGATGTGTGTCATGCACCTTCCCAGACCATCCCATGTTTATGTCAATGAAATGCCCACCGTGATCCACAACCGCCTGCAATACTATAGGGAAGTACCCCTTTTTATTGATGTACTCTGTCACAAGATGGTCCAGGGCCAAAATTGGAATATGCATGCCATCTGTCACCTGCCGTGGTTTGGGAATCCCATTGCCGCAAAGCCATCCACTTCTTCACACTTATTGCCAAGAGTCACAGTCCTTTGTAGCAGGATGCAATTAATGGCCCTGCACACTTGTTTTACTGCAGCCCCAACGGTTGATTTCCTGACTCCAAACTGATTCATGTCTGACCAGTAGTAATCTGGAGTTGCCAGCTTCCATGCAGCGATAGCCACGTGCTTCTCCAGTGAGAGGGCAGCTCTCATTTTGGTGCCCTTGTGCTGCAGTTCTGGGGTGAGCTCTGCACACAGTTCCAGGCAGGTGCTTGTCATCCCAGGCCTGCATAACAATGAAGTCTGACCACTCAGTGCTTGTTTCCCAAACCCCAAAGCAATGGTCCACTGTGCTCAGCTGCTCCGTGAATGCCAAAAGTAATCTGGTGGTGTTTGTTTCTATGGCACACAGCAGGTCAGGCAACTCTGATTCCTGTTCAGATTGGGAGCTCGTGATATCCTGCATGGCCATCCGCAATATGTTCATAACAGTGACCACAACAGTAGATAGCAGTGTGGTATCCATTCTTTCAGACAGAGATGGTGGGCGCACAGTAAAGATGGAGCTGTTGTAAAATGCTACGAAATGCAGTTGGAAGCCCATAGAATGCTGGGACAGAAAAAAACTGCATCATGGGACATAGAGTCCACACTTGTGATGCACTGCAATCCATTCTGGCTTCCCACAAGTCCTAGCTGCAAAAGATGTTGAGTAGCACAGTGGGATAGCTACCCACAGTGCACTGCTCTCTCTGTTGGTGCTAGAGCAGCAACTGGATGTGCTCTGCTGACTGAAGGAGCATTATGTGAACACGCACAAGCGATGTAATTATACAGGTTTTTGATAGTCAATGCAAGTTAAACTGACAAGCTCTGTCGTGTAGACAAGGCCTAACTCTGTCAAGTGTGACAATTTTTTAAGGGGAACAGCAAAGATATATCCAGGCCAAACTCAAGTCTTGCTGCAGATCTTGAGAACTCTTCACAGAATTCCTGACACTGCCAATATTTTTTTTTGACTAATCTTCCTAGGGAAAGTAATATCACTCTCTGTGCTAATATGCTTTTTTGGTGTGTAAATACACTAAACTCAAGTGTGGTTTTAGTGGCTTTAAGTATGTGACTATCAGTCTTTAAATTAGATATTTACTTGGTACTCAAGATTGGATATCTTCTTTGAGCCAACATTTAGATGAAGGAATTATGGAAGAAGAAATGCATATTATGTCTAGTTTTAGCTCTGACTTCTGGTAGCGTTCTGTTCTTCCCAGGACTCTGCAGAATTTGCTGCCCAAAAGAGGAAAAAAACAGCTGTACAAATGATTAGTGGGTCAGAGGGTATGTCCACTGGAGACTAAATGAATTGGATATGCACAGCTTACTTGTATTCTACAAATACCCATAGAAATGAAAGACAAGAATGAATTGCAGTACTTTGCCTAGTCAGTATGCAAGACTAATGAAGATGGAAATGTAAGTTTTTGTTAGTGATTGGAAGCGAAAAGATCATCTTCAAGACAGTGAGGTCTTGAAGTGGAATTATATAATTAGAGAAGTTTAACAAGGGAGTGGATTTCCAACACAGAATTTGGCTAAAGGATTTTTTATATCTGTGTTGGACAAGATGGCCCAAAAATTAGCTTCTAATCTTATTCAAGGGTGAAGCCTATAGCTGTATTTCATCTGTGTACTACCGCAAAATCATCTTAGTCTTCCTAAATCCTTCAGTTTTGGATACAGATGAATAGGGCCATACTACTTTGTCATTTCAGAAACTGAGACCATTTCACTCCTACCCATCTCAGGATCCAAGACAAAAAATATTCCTATCAAAAAGCTCTCCATGGACTTGTTCAACTCCTACTTTTGTCATCACGTCTGTTCATTCATTCCATTTGCCTTTCCCTCCTGCCTCTTTAGTATGACTCAATACACTTGGACTTCTCAGTGTAATTTACCTGGAACTCCTCAAGGACACGCTTTCTTTTCCATCTCACCTTTGAACCCTTCCATCTGTTTCATGTTAGCCTATAATTGATCACCTCCACTTACCCATTCTTCCCTGACATTACTGATTGCTTAAATTCATCACAAATTAGTCTGCATGACGAGTTTTTTGCTTTTCAATTTCACTCCTTCTTCCTTGTCTGTAGCGTCCCTTGTTCTGCCTGTGTAACCCACGTGCTTTATAAAGTAGTATCTTTCTGACTTTTTTTGAAGCCCAAAAAAGGAAGAAAAGCAATAGGGAGGGGGAATGGATTTGCATCAGCCATTTGCATCTTTGGTTCACCTGTGTGCGCAGCAGAGTAGGGAAAATGATTATAAGTTCCAGAAGAAAGGAAGGCAATAATTGTAAGCTCTTTGGAGCAGGGACTGTCTTTGTTCTGTATTAGTACAACACCTAGCACAATAGATTCCTGGTCTTTGACTAGGGATCCTAGGCAGGGGTACCAATTGAGGAGGAAGTGGTGAATGCCCTTCCACCCCCAGGTTTTTGCATTTTTTAAGTATTGGCCCCATGCTAAATCAGTACAGCTGCTGCCAGAGCCAACCGGAGCATCACTTTGGCTGCTTGGCTGCAACACCACTGAAATTTGAACCAGCTGCCCCTTTTTACAGTTGGAGGAGCATATGAGCCAAATATTAGTGAATGGCATTGAAACCTGGCACATGAGGTTGCAGCATCACTCAAATTTGGCCCTGCTGCCCTATCATCCAGGTGGAGGGGTGGCTGGGCCTAAAAGTGTTGGGAGTCAGTTCCTGTACAGCAGAGCACAGGGGAGTCTGCTGAGAACTCTACTCCTGGCAGCACTGGCTCAATGAAGCAGATGGGTAAGAGAGATGGGAGACTCAGGCTCCCTAGCTGAGGGAGACCTGCTGCCCCAGTGTGGGGGAGGAGGTTGGGACAAGTAGGACCAGAGCGGAGTCCTTTCTGCATAGTTGGCGGGGACTGGAATTGCCCCCCCCCAAATATCTGAACTGATGCCTCTGCTTGTAGGCACTTACCTTAGAGTTTAGTCCATCCCGTGCTTTGCTGCAGGTTGGGATATCTGCATTTGCCATCCTTGCCTATCAACTACTTTACTCTCCAGATCTTCCCATTTCATGTTGGGGTACTTGATGTCATTCAGAACTGTTTGTTTCCATGTTATTTGCGCTCTTCCTCTTTCTTCTTGCATTTTTTGGCTTCCATTCAAGGGCAGTATTTGGTAAGTGTTCTCTTTCCATTCTCAGCAGATGTCCCAGCCACTGATGTCGTCTTTTGTAGATAATTTGTGAGAGTGCCTTGTCCAGTAATTTTTCTGACTTCTTCATTTGTCTTCCTATCTCTGTATGTTATTTCCAATGTTCTTCTCAAACACTTGTGAGTAAATGAATCCAGCTTTTGCGTATCTTTCTTGGTAAGTTGCCATGTCTCAGTGCTATATGTTGTGATGGCAATAACAGTTGCTTTCTACACATTCAGTTTTGTCTTGAGGCAGATGTCTTTTTGAGTTGCCAGATGTTTTTGAGTCTTCCAAATGCAGCATTTTCCTTCCCAATTCTTCTTTCCTCCGAACTGGTACCATCTTGGCTGATGGTACTTCCAAGATACTGTGACAAAGTTCCTCCTATATCTTGGTGGGTCCTGTGCTTATTGACAGATTTTCTCACCTCACAGATTCACTCTGTGGGTCGGGAAACAGCCCAGAGACCTTCCCCTCTGGTAGAAGCCACAGTCGAGGTCAGTTCCTCCTGTATTTGATCAGGAGGTGGGAGGTTTGGGGGGGGGGGGGGAATGCAGGCCCTCCCTCTACTCCGGGTTCCAGCCCAGGGCCCCGTGGACTGCAGCTGTCTAGAGTGTTTCCTGGTAAAGTTGTTGTGACAGCTACAACTCCCTGGGCTACTTCCCCATGGCCTCCTCCCAACACCACCTTTGTCCTCACCACCAGACCTTCCTCCTGATGTCTGATAACGCTTGTACTTCTCAGTCCTCCAGCAGTATGCCTACTCACTCTCAGCTTCTTGCACACCTCTTGTTCCTAGTTCCTCACACACACTTCCTCTCCACTGGCTGTCTCTAGCCTGACTGGAGTGAGCCCTTTTATAGCATCAGAGGGGCCTTAATTAGAGTCAGGTGCTTAACAGCCTTACCTGATTCTTAGCAGGTTAATTGGAGTCAGGCGTTCTCATTAGCCTGGAGCAGCCCTTGCTCTGGTCACTCGGGAACAGAAAACTGCTTATCCAGTGGCCAATATATCTCCCTTCTACTACTCTGCTGTTCCTAACTAACCTGGGTCTATCACAATACGTAAAATTGTTCACCTTCTCCAGTTTCTCATCTTCAATTTTGGTTTCTGTCCCGTAGTCCCCATTAACATGATTTCACACTTCTTTGCATTGTATGTCAAACCTATCTTCTCCATTACTTCTACTTGATTTGTGCATTTTTGTAGTCTGTTGGCATTTTCGTTGATAAGAGCGATGTTGTCAACAGAGTCTAGATCAAATAGCCTTGAATTGTTCCATTTAGGCCATATGTATCACTATCACATTGTTTTAATCCATAGTTGATGACTAGCATAAACAAAAAAGGAGATAGGAAGTAACCCTCCCTTACACCTGTCTTGATGCTGAATGGCTTACTCAATCCATTTTTTCATTTTAAAGCAGCATCTTGAGTTGGCATAGAATGCCTTCATAATGTTGATTAATTTTGTTGGAATTTCCCCCATTGTTTCTGTTTACACTATCAAATTCCTTTGAAAGTCCACCAAACTGATGGCAGGACTGCATTGGAATTCAATTGTGTTCTCAGTAATTCGTCTCAGGGTGAAAGTAGTGTCTGTGTACGATCTCCCTTGTCTAAATCCAGATTGTTGTTCACATAGGATGGTATCCATTTTTCCTTTCATTCTGTTCAGGAGGGCTACTGCTAATAGTTTTCCTGTGACAGATAGAAGTTATTCCCCTCCAATCTGAGCAATTGTATAGATCAGCTTTCTTTGGTGAGCCTAAGTCTCATTTTCTTTGGTAACTTGATTATGATACTGAGGGTCCATTCTTCCGACACTTTCTCCTCCATCTGTATTTTGTTGCATAACAAACAGATGACTGATTCCATGTCTTCACCTCCATATTTAAGCATCTCGGGATGCATGCTGTCCAAACCAGGTGTATGACAAGTCCTCTGCCTGCCTGTCTTCCTGGGGCCCACTGGTTTCCCCAACAAAGCTCAGTGTCTTCTAGTTATGCAGCACCCATGGCTTTTATTTACACAATGTTCTCCCAGCACCAGTGTTCTGCTATATACAGAGTTTGCAGGCCTGATAATCTCCTCTTCTAAACAGCATCTGCCCACTGCCCGGAGACTGACCTTCCCCTGGCCATTCCCCCCTTTCTGGCTGCCAGCCAGCCTTTACAGCCCTTGAATCCTCAGGCCCGCAGGTGCAGCCAGTTCTAAAGGCCAGGCACCAGGCTTCTCCCCAGCCCCAATCTATTTCCCCTGATTGGGGCTGGCTGAGCAGGGGCTAATTAGGTGCCTTGCACCAGCACTCTTCTACAAGGTACCTTGTTGTTTTTCAGCTTCTGCAATCCTGTTTTTACTACTTTGATTTTTACCTCAGATACATCTATATCTAGGTCTAATGGTTTGTCACTGTTTAAATTTCAGTCTTGTAATTGGTTCTGGTTGGTTTAGCTCTTCTTTGAAATGTTCCACCCATCTATTTTCTTGTTCCTCCTGTGTGTTCAAAAGTTCTCCTTGTTTCCCTTCCACTGAGACATGTCTGAATTTTGATCCATATCCTGTTAACTGTTTCAGGATCGTGTAGACTATTCGTGTATCACTTCTTTCTCCTGCTTCTTCAGCTTCACTAGCCTTACTTTCTATTCAGTTTCGTTTCTTATTTGCATTGTTTCTTTACTGCTTTGTCAAGGTTCCCATAGGTCTGTTTTGTTTCTTCAGTCACATGTTGTAGTATTGGAGCCTTTTATTTTCTTCTTTTGTCTATAATTTTCCATGTTTCTTCTGACATCCACTGTTGTTTATTGCTTCCTCTCTTTCTACCAATTATCTTTTCAGCTGCTTCTAACATAACTGTTTTGAAAAGATCCCAGTATTTTTCCACTTTGTTTTCTTTAAGATCCTCAAACCTGTTCTTGACCTCTATCTTGTACTCTCTTCATAGTCTGCAATCTTGTAGTTTCTGTGCATTGAATAATCTAAATGTGTCATTTCTTTTTGAGTGCTTTAAACTTCAATTTGATGTTGCTTTCAGCAAGTAGTGATCGCTCCCCATATCTGCTCCTCTAAATATTCTTGTGTCTAACACTGATGTTTTCCACCTCTGACTAACACTACATCTGTGTTAGTCAATCTCATTTTGCGTACGGCCATCTGGAGAAATCCATGTTTTTTGTGTATGTTGGAAGAAAGAATTGCAGATGCTAAGCTTGAATTTTGCGCCAAAAACAATGTCTTGTGCCATTGTCTGTCGTTGTCCAGTTGTCTGTGGCCGATGACTATTTGTTTCCCAATCTTTTCTTTCATTTCCGATCCGGGCATTTAAATCTCCCGTAACCCGGACAAGATCGTGGTTTGGTACCTCTTTCATTACATTGTTCAATTCTGTACAGAATCTCTCTTTATCCTCTTCATCTGCATCGTTTTTTGGAGCGTATTCCTGAACTATGGTGCACTTAATGTGCTGAGAGAGGAATTTATCTGCCAGTAGCTTATCTGATATTGGCAGCCAATTCATAAATGATTTTTTTTTTTTGCAGCGCTAGTCATGATGATCCCTACACCTCTCTCATGTTTGGTTCCACCTGAATATAACCTTGTTTTTTCTCCAGATGTTATCATACCTTGATCTTTCTACCTAACTCATGGAGGGAAATATTAACAGATAGGAGCTATAGGGAGCCCTACCAAATTCACGGTCCATTTTGGTCAATTTCACACTCAAAGGATTTTTAAAATTGTCAGTTTCATGATTTCAGATATTTCCATCTGAAATTCCCTGAGGATAACCAGGGGGTCCCGACCCAAAAGAGGGTTGTGGGGACAGTGGTCGCAAGGCTATTGTAGCGAAGTCACAGTATTGCCATCTATACTTCTGTGCTGCTGCTGCTGACAGAGGCACTACCTTTAGAGCTGGGCAGTGCAGATGTGGAGGTGTGTATCAATTGGGGAGGGCAGGACCAGCCTTACGGGTGGGCAACTGTGCAGGGCCCTGTAGTTGGGGAGCGCTGTGCTACCCTCCCAGCCAGCTCATGGCCCCTTTAACCCCTAAGCACTGGGCCCGGAGCAGGGAGAGGCAGGGCTGGGTGCAAGGGTGCTGGAACCTTTTTGGAAGTGAGGGGGCCACCAATGCTGGAACCAAGGGTGGCAAGGACCATGCCCTTCACTTTTTAACATGGGCATAGTTTGCGGGAGCAGAGGGAGGCATTGCTGCCCCAAATTGTAAGCCTTTGGGCAGACACAAAGTGGTGCTGACAGGGGCTGTACTTTGTGGTAGCGTTGGCCCTGGAACCGCAAACCTCAGGCAGGTGCAGAGTGGCGTCCAGCTTCTCTGCCGCCAAGAGAGCAAGAGGGGACCTGGCATGAGTAAGAGAAGGAAGGGGGCCTCACACTAGGTATAGCCAATCCCCAGATGCAGCCACAAAGGGGTGCCCCAGCAGTGACTAAACCCTGTTACAAAGTCATGTTTGGCTAACAGTTATCCGCTTTAAATAGGGACTCTGTGTAAAGAGCTCAGAGTCTGAACTTAGTAAGAAGAAGGTGTGTAACTGCCTGTTTAACTTGCTTCTCTTCTGTGGAAAAGAGTGCCTTATACAAATCTAGGGAATGAGTATCTTACATGCAGATATGTCAAAATCTGCAATACTTAGCTGCAGGCAAAGTTCTCTGTCTGACTATGCAAGTTGAGCAGACCAAGTCAACTATTCAGAGACCTGAATGCTTCTCTCTACAAAGATAGACTGACCAGATTGAAGTGTTTGGCTATGGACTGCAGTTTTCATTCTCGTTTGGAAGAATCCAGGCGATGTGGTGTTTTGCTGTCTGTGCTTGGTGTTTACTAAAATCTGATAGTATTCCACATGCGCAAAGTATGTCTTTGAACATTTTACTGCAGCATGCCACACAGAACTGAACTAAGCAGCGTACAAACAAAATAGATACACTACCCCCTATCAGTGTTGCCAACAGCTGGTAATCCAGGGAGAAAGTTATGAAAACTGAAGCGTTCTCTCCTCTCCCGTTCTCCCCCACCCCATCACTGTCTAAATTTAAAACTCGCAGTTAGACCTTCCCAAAGGGATACAATATTGTTCCATAGATATATCTCAGAGGAGCCAAGGCAGAGTTTTAGAACCACTTTAGAAATGTTGAGTAAAATTGCTGAATATTAGCAAATACCAGCTGACAAGATTAACCAGGTGATCACAGTACTCCATTTCTGATTTGGGCTAGAAAATTGATCCAGAGACTGACTACACCTTCAGAAGTTTAAAAAAATCCAACAACCCACACTCACCTTTACAGGGGAGCATGGAGCATTTCCAGTATCTTGGTAAGTGAACAGGGAAAGGAAATCCAGCTGTGGGAAACTTCAATGTGATTGTAGGCACTAAGGCATCACACCACTGAATGGAATTACTCCTGAATACCTTTTAAAAAAATCTGAGCCTAAGTCTCATTTTCAAAAATGATTTAGGGCATGTCTACAATACAAACTTTTGCTGACACTAGTTACGTTGACATAAAGCAGCCGCAGTTAGTATATTGCCTGTGCCTATTCATGCATGGCTCCTTGCGTCAGTGCTGCTTGGTTGATGCACAATGCACAGTGTGCATTGTGGCTAGATATCCCATTTTATTCTATGTAGAAGTGAGTGGCTTAGTTTTAAGTAGTTTCCAGAACAAAGTTGTTTCACCATATGGTGAAAACCTACTGGGGGAAAAACAAGTAAAATAGTGCTGAACTGATCATGAGATACATAGAGGGTTTTGGTTAAAAATGCAGGGAATTCTGTATTCAGACGTTTTTTTCTCCCAAGGTCATTTGTACATGAAATATAGCAAGCTTGCTAAATTGTCAGCGATAAGCATAACTTTTTCTTAAACAAGGGTAATAAATTACCAGAGAGCAACCCTGCCTGGAAAAAGGTATATCCTCTTACTTACATGAGTGCTGCGCTTGATTTTATCTACTTGTGTGCTGGCACAATTTTCGCTTGCTGTCAGCGTGGCTGTATTGTCATACGTCATAGAGCTTATGAGTGCTTTATAGCCTTACTATTTAGCAGTGCTTGCACATAGTCTGTGTATGCCAGAACATCTGGGGCAGCACGTGTAAATGCAGAGCATTCATCAATGTGCAGCGTTAGAAAAAATCCTGGATATTTAAGCAGGATTTGAGTCCGTTATCCAGCAACAGTGAAAAGTATCTTACCTGGTTAGCTTTAGTATTGGCATGGATGTACTGTTTAAATATCAGCTATGAAACCTAATAGTGAACAGAAATGGAAGACACTGCATAGCCCACTGAAATTTAACACCATCTCAGGGACCTCAGTATTTTATACTGGTCATTGTCATTTCTTCCATTATAGTTATTTCTTCTATTATAATTATCAATCCAGGATGATTCTTGATAGATACTGTGTTTCATCCTGGACCTTATTTCATATTTTTTCCTTGCTCAGCTATACCCTGTAATTTTCTTTTACTGTTAAATGAAAGGAGCTCAGAAATGTTGTTTAAATCCTCTGCTTTAAATTGACCTTCAGTGTTCAGATATTGCAGCTCGCTTGATAATCCTTTCCTGATGTCATCATGTAATGAAGAAAAATGAAGTTGTGTCAGCCTTAATTGATTTTTTATCTACTTTTATGATAGCGTGACTCAAGTGAATATCGAATTCATGTTTTTGTAGGGGTGTGTGTGGAAGAAGGTGTAGATGAAAGGAGAGAAGAGACACTTTATGGGCAAGCCTCCTTTTCCCTCACTTTCCCAAACATCCTCAGTATTTGTTTTCACTTATTAAAGGCATTTCTGCTTCTGTAGTGAAATCATAATCCTTGGGTTTTACATGGGTCTGAAATGGGAGAAAATGGGCCAGGAGAGCATGTTCTTTCAATCTGTGAATTATATGTGATCTAAACAGGCTGTCTACACTTCTTTATAATAGGAAATTTTGCATACTAAGAAAACTGAGGGGTTTTGTGTCAATTTAAAAATCAATCTTTGGCCTTAATTCTACTTACTTGTGTTACAAATGACACTTAATATAGCTGATAGATTCGATGAAAAGTATTTTCAGTATACTTGTTTGTTCCATTTTTGTGTGAGTCTTTTATACAGAAGTAGAAGAGAATTTCTTTAAAATATGGTTATAAAACCACAAAGTGGCATGGTAATTCAGGGGCATGATTAATTCCTGAAATTATTTCTTAGGTTTTTTGAGTGGATTTCAAGATTGTTTCTGTTATATGTTGTGACAAAGTCAGGCAGGACGGCTGCAGGAGGGTCTGGGAAAACAGGTATATTAGCCCTAGAATGCTAAAGGCCCTTTTTCCTACAAGCGGGGAAGGGGTTACTTCTGGTCAATTAGGGACACCTGAGTCCAATTAAGGGCTGCCAGAAACCTGTTAAAACTGCTCCCTGCGGGCAGGACAAACTGCTGAAAAGCTGGCAGCAGCAGGAAGATACACTTCTCCAGTGTGAGACTGTGCTCCTCCCCATAGGGGAGATGCCCAAACCCAGTGCCTGTTTAGGGGAAGGACTGACACCTGTCCCGGTGAGGTGGGGGGGGGCAAGGAAAGGTATTCCCCTTTTTGTTTTAGTGTGTGTTAGACTTGTTTCCCTTTGTTTAGCAGAGGAGGACTCTTCAGGCCTGCCCCGAGGCCTACCAGGAAGGCTCTGAGAAACAACCACGAAGTGGGAAGATACACACTCCAGAGTGGGGCTGATTTACCCCAGGCCCTGTCCCTGCCAGAGGAGGGAGTGCTAAGTCTGGCAAGGCAGAAGGCACCAATGTCCTGTTTCTATATGCCTCCTCCAAAGCTATCCAAACCAGATTGAAAATAGTTCCTCCTTTGATTTTGGAGAAGAGGGAAATATAGGTACTAACTGTGTTTGAGCTGCACCGAGACAGGATTCTAGGTGCTCATTAGTTTTTAAACTGTTGTTCCTATCACTGTAGCATTTGTCTTGAGATAGATATTATATAGTGTCGACCACGTGCTTTGGTGTTATACAAAGAGAAGATGAGGTCCCTGCTTTGAGGAGCTAAAATCTAATGCTAACTGAAGCATAGGTCAGACATGTCAAAATAAAGCCCAAACACTCAATGAAGTGCAGGGGCAAATACGGTTGTGTTCTCCCCATCGATTGGACAACTGTCTCGTAAGGGGGCAGTGTGACGAAGTGGGAATGTTCTTAATGTTTTCTCTGAATGCTGTGTGGCTGCCTCACTTTCCTCTATGCACTCCTTAAGTATCTAGGTGGTGGGATAAGGAGGTGTGATTGTTGCAGAGCCTGAGATGGCTGGGGAGCAATGCTGTCTGCACAGAGAATGGCCGACACCCTGTCTCCTGGCAACTGATGGCCTGGGCCTCTCCCCTGCAAGGTGCCAATTGAAGGTGTTGGAGAACAAAGAGATCAGGTGACCTCCTGGCCTGGGAAAGAGACAAAGCCCAGCGGAGATGGGGCTGGAGAGTTTCAGTTTGGAGTTGGCTGGGGACGTGGAGTGAGTGCAGACCTGAGTGTCTGTCTCACTGCCCCCCAAAATGGACCTGGCTGAGGAGTCCTGTTCTCTATACCTACAAGCTCTATTTTAGACAGTGTTCCTGTTTGTCTAATAAACCTCTGTTTTACTGGCTGGCTAAGAGTCACGTCTGACTGTGAAGTTAGGGTGCAGGACCCTCTGGTTTCCCCAGGACCCCACCTGGGTGGACTCACTGTGAGAAGCGCATGAAGGGGCAGAGGATGCTGAACGCTCCAAAGTGTGACCCAGGAAGGTGAAGGTATATGAGCTTCTTGCACTGAAGACAATCCGTTCACAGAGAGGAGACTTCACCAGAGTCCTGAGTGGCTTTGTAGGGAGCAGTTCCAGAGCATTGCCCGTGACAGGCAGAAAGGAGTGAACTGTGAGCAGACCCATGGGTCAACCATCCTGTATGCTGGCCAGCAAAAAGGACTATGCTATAGCAAAGGGCTATGGCAAATTACGTGGGAACCAGAACACGCACTGTGTTGCTAACTCTGAGTGCCAGCTGATGCCTTCTTTCTACCCCTGTACTGTGCCCAGTTTAGTCCTTTATGAACAATATTCAAATGGGGGAATGAGATGAAAGCTGTCTAATTCAAAAGTCAAACTTGGCACCTGTATTTCTGTGCAGCGATGGGTAGAGTCTTGCATTTCCCTTTGTACAGGGCATCTTAACATGGCTAATTGTAAACTTGTGGGCTACAAATCTTGCCATTCCTGTGATAGGTGAATTTAACTGAAGGTGGACACAGCAGATACCTCCTCTGTCTAGGAGAGATCCATAGACTGCAGTGGTCTCCAAACTGGTAGGGGACGACATGGGGGAACGTTCTGGGGAGGGGGAAGTGTGGCGGGGCCCTGGACAGCCCTCATGGGGCACGAGGAGGAAGTGCCAGCCTGCTCCTGGCCCTGGCTCCGCTCTCAGCCACTGGCCCCTAGCCCGGCTGTGGCTCCGGCCCCAGCCTCAGTCCCCTTACCCCTGTCTGTGCATCCCCCATCTTCTGGGAGCCACAGCCCTGCTACTGGCCCCAGCTCCTGACTGCCGCTCCCAGGAGTGGGAGGGCAGACCGGGAGACACCATGTGAAAAGTTGGGGGACCACTGATATACTGGATAAATTCTCAATGTGCTGGTCTTTCTCTTTGAGGATGCACAAGGGGTCCATGTGTCCTGCAAATCTATGAAGATCTTTTCATACCCTGAGGAAAGAGGTATCAGAACCCAGCTGTCAGGCAAACAGACTTCTTTATGTGCCTACTCTAACAGATACAACACCTAAAACCAGCACAGAGAAAAGATCCAGTGCTGACAGCAGCACTGGCACAAAAAACATTGTACCAGGTGTCAGTACCAGAGCTGTCACTGTTTTTGCTTCAGGCCCAGAGCGAGACTTCCCCAAACACAGAAGCAGATATTCTAGATTGAGCTAAGGGCCTACCCACCCATGACAGACTGCATAAGGCCTCAGGAGAGAACCACTGACCTCATGTGTGACATTGAGGGCTTGTGGCATAGAGAAAAAAATTATCCAGTGCCAACCCTGGTATTGGTGGCACAACCTTTGGCATTGATGCCTGCAGCTGAACAAAGGCCACCTGATGTGCCCCCAGAAGAACCAAGCATGTCCTCAGTCCTTGTATAGAGAGCTCTGTAAGCCCCGGCACTGCTATTATTGATTTACTCCTTCACTAGAGTGCATCACTGGAATCCTCTCCTCTGAGATCTATGGGTGACACCACTGAAAGACCACTTGGCAGACCCTATAGGGTTCAGCTACCGTCACATCAGGATTGACATTGAACTGGCCAATATCAGATGAGCCAGCCACATCCATAGGACATGCCACTGTGGCCCTATTGAACATATTGGGGTCCAACCTCCATGTGCTTCTAAGAGCCAATGTCTACCACACTCCAGAAGGAGAAAGAGATCACTGTTCCCAGTGGCATCCATGGTTAGCTCACTGAAACCAAGGCAGGGGGAGAGGAGGGAACCAGGAAGGAGGAGACCTCGGACCAGAGCAACGCCTCCACTCTACTTTCCCACTTAAGGACTTTTCATCCTTGTCAGCTGATGAAGTGGTAGCCTCCGTGCTGGCTTACTTCAGGAATTCCTTATGAGAGTTGTAGAGATTCTAGTAATAGATACATCTGTCATACAAGAAAAAAAAATCAACAGTTCAACATATTGACAACTTCTGTCCTGGTTAGGATTGCCATCCATATAAATGAAGCATAGACCCTGCTATGGGTGGCAAAATATCAGCCCATTGGCCAACTATGATTCTTTGACCTGGGTAGAGCAATGTCCTCTTTATCAAAATTTCCACCATAGGACAGGGAAAAGCTCAAAGAAATAATCATAGATGGGCCTACAGGTGGGCATTGGCTGTATTTGTGGCCACAGCGGTGACTGTGTGCGGAGTGTCATGGCTTCAAGGACTGGGCATTAGCAGGGACGCATATAAGCCACGATTGAGGACCTGTCATTTGAAGCCATGGAACCATTTAGTGAGCAGACAGACAATGCCGTGCACTCCTTTAAAAAGACTCTAATTCCACTTGGAGATCCACATCTCAGCCCTGTTTTGCAAGCAATACAGTCATCAACCCCAGATGAGAGTGTGCCATTTTAACACACCAGACAACCTGATTACCGTGGCCCCGTTGAACCCAGGTTTCTTCTTGATGCCAGCCTTCCTTTTCCCCTGCATCTGTGGGGCATCAGCAAATGTTGACAGGATTTTTGGGAGCCACAACAGAGCCAGCCCAGAGGGCATAATCTTTTCCCTGGGCATAATCTGTGGTTACATCAGATGGGTGCTAGAGATGATTGGCCATGGTTAGTCCATCCAGCTCCACTTTTAACCCTCTAGTCCCCCCCTTCCTTGGCCCTCTTAAGGGACATTTCTTACAAGAGATTGTTTTGAGCAGAAGTGGTCTCATTGCTTTGTCTAGGACCCATAGAGGAGATTCCACAAGAGTTCAGGGAAAGAAGCTTCTATTCCCAGTATTTCCTTCTTATGAAGAAGAAAGGAGGTCTTCGTCCTGTGCTATAGCTGAAGAAACTCAACAAATACAAATGCTGCCTCAGGATCAGGATGGTAAATCTTGCTTCCATCCTTTCATTTCTTCACGCTCGTGACTGGTTCATGGCTCTCAACTGCAAGATGCATATTTCCCTATAGTGAAGTCCACAGGAAGTACCTCACAGTTAGTGTGTCCTAACCATTGCCAATAAAGGATATTGTCCTTCAAACTCTCAGCAACAGTTTTTCACAAGATGCCTGGCAGTGGTCACAGCACATTTAAGGAAAAAGGGAATCCACATTTACTCTTATCTACATGAATGGCTGATCAGAGGCAGATCCCGGGAGGAAACTGCAGCAGCTCAGCAGTATGTTCCTCTCCCTGTTCTCCCAACTAGTACTCTGGGTAAACTATAAGAAATCATGCCATCATAGTCCTATGATGGCATAGGAGCCATGATTGATTCTGGTGACCAGAGTCTTTCTCTCAGAGGTCAAGTTCCATTTTCTCCAGTGGATGACAGACCACCTTCAGTCAAATCTGTTTGCTGTGCATACGTGTCTGGAGCTTCTAGGCCACATGTTGGCTTATCTGATTTCATTTGCAGCCCTTGCAGCTGAAGTCTATGTACGCCCTATCCAGACATCACATGAGCAAGAGTCATGCTCCTGTCCCAAATTCAATGAGAACTCGCTTGGTGGTTGGATTCAGAGGAGATGAAAAGGGTTCTCTTGTGCCCCCTTCCTGACAACACTAGTGAGAGACTCCTCTAAGGTAGGATGGGATACCCACCTAAATCATCCACAGATGCAAATAACTTGATCTCAGGACAACTTGAAACTGCATACAGAAGTCCTGGAGCTCAGTGCCATCTGTTTGGCTTGTGTAGTGGTCCTGCCTGTTTTGCAGAAATCCACTATGCAGATCTTGACAAACAAGATATAATGAACTGGGAAATATCTGTTTTTTTTTTTTTAATTAATCTGGTGCATGCATCTGTTTCTCCATGATGGGTTACTTGCTATAGACTGAGAGTAAAAGGGGTTGTTATTGCAACCAAGCAGGAAAGGTAAAACAGGTCTATATAAGGAGCGTCCTAACAATCAAGCATAATAGCCAGGTTTAAAACTGTGAAGAGACGACTCCTTGGCCCCAACTTGTTGACATAACTGGTTTGCCAAGGCAGAGAGAGAGAGAGAGAGAGAGAGAGAGAGAGAGATCAAAGGGAACACTAAGGGCACGGCTGCGCTAGGGAGATTACAGCGGCATCAATGCAGACTCTCTGTGTAGCCACCTTAAGCTAGGGTGACCAAACAGCAAGTGTGAAAAATCCAGATGGGGGTGAGGGATAATAGGAGCCTAAATAAGAAAAAGACCCGAAAAAGGGGACTGTCCCTATAAAATCAGGACATCTGGTCACTGTACTCTTAGCCGATGGAAGAAAGCTCTTCCGCCAGCTTAACTACTCCAGCCCCTGCGAACAGCAGAAGCTGTATCGTTGGGAGAAGCTCTCCCACCGACATAGCACTGTCCCTACTGGTGCTTATGTTGGAGTAACTTTTGTTACTGACCTCTGAGCGAAACAAGTTATGCTGACACAAGCTGTGCTCTCAATACAGGGTAAATTGATTAGGACCCTGGGCCTAGGGGAAAAAAAAAAAAAAAAGAGTGGGTTTGGATGAGCCAAGGACGGTTACCCAGGGAGTGTTAGTTAAAGTTGACATGCTACAGAGCGAACACACAGACAGTGTCTGCTGCAAGCAGGATGGTCTGTTTCTCTCAGAATGCCTGGGGAGAATGCTAGCTGCAGAGGAACTTAGAAAAGCTGCAAGGAAAAATTAAGGTGACGGTAAGATCCAAACACATAGAACACTTAATGTTTATATCCTTTGCCCTGTATGCTCTGCATCTTTGGGGGAATGAATATAATGCATTGTTTTTGTCCTGTAGAGATGCTGTTTTTCGAGTCACTGAAATGTTTAATCATTTTGCTGTTCACAGGTCCCCATAGGGAAA
This sequence comes from Gopherus evgoodei, assembly GCF_007399415.2. Lineage (NCBI taxonomy): Eukaryota > Metazoa > Chordata > Testudines > Testudinidae > Gopherus > Gopherus evgoodei. The sequence goes on from NC_044324.1 coordinate 55,113,447, forward strand.
GGGCTCACAGGTACCAAATGCAGTTGGGCCTTGTCATAAACAGATAGCTAAGGGTTAATGTCTCTTTCACCTGAAACCCCTGACCAGAAAACCAATCAGGAAACCGGATTTTTTCAACTTTGGGTGGAGGGAAGTGGCTGTCTGAGTCTTTTGTCTGTCTGCCTGTTTCCTCTGAGCTTTGGAGAAGTAGTTCTATTTTCTAGTCTTCTGTTTCTAAGTGTAAGGACAAAGAGATCAGATAGTAAGTTCTATGGTTTCTTTTCTTTGGTATTTGCATGAATATAAGTGCTGAAGTGCTTTGATTTGTGTTCTTTTTGAATAAGGCTGTTTATTCAATATTCTTTTAAGCAATTGACCCTGTGTTGTATCATCTTAATACAGAGAGAACATTTGTATTTTTCTTTCTTTTTATATAAAGTTTTCTTTTAAGACCTGTTGGAGTTTTTCTTTACTTCAGGGAAATTAAGTCTGTACTCACCAGGGAATTGGTGGGAGGAAGAAATCAAGGGGAGAGCTGTGTGTTGGATTGCTAGCCTGATTTGGCATTTCCTCGGGGTGAAGAGGAAAGTGCTTTTGTTCCAGGATTGGGAACGGAGAGGGGGAATCACTCTGCGTAGTTTCACAGAGCTTGTGTCTGGGTATCTCTCCAGGAGCATCTGGAGGGGGGAAGGGAAACAGGATTATTTCCCTTTGTTGTGAGACTCAAGGGATTTGGGTCTTGGGGGTCCCCAGGGAAGGTTTTTCAGTGGGACCAGAGTGCCCCAAAACACTCTAATTTTTTGGGTGGTGGCAGCAGTACCAGGTCCAAGCTGGTAACTAAGCTTGGAGGTTTTCATGCTAACCCCCAAATTTTGGACGCTAAGGTCCAGAATCTGGGAATAAGGTTAAAACATGGTGGCAGCGGTGGGATATAGACAGAATCCAGAAGCCAGTAGGAATATTATATTTTTCTTTTCTCTGCTAAGGGCTTTTTAGCAGAGAGAAACAGTTTGGTTTTAAAAGGGAACCAGAGAGAATTTTTTTTTCTGCTCTCTCTAGCAGTTTGTGGTTGCATGTTAAGCGAGAAGACTGTTGAGGGTCTTTTGTCATGCAATAGCCCTCCCATTAGCAGGCAAGTACCAGCACTTATATGCATGCAAATAAAGTGGTTTTTCTGGTTTCCCTTCATTGAACATTAGCTAGAGAGAAAAAGGGAAAAAAGCACTGTTGCTAGGCAGACTTCAGGAGGCAACAGAGAACCTGCAGTTCAAAGGATAAACACCGGAGGGCACCCCAACACAAGAAAACAGGAACCATGACTTCTAAGGCAAAAATGGAGGCCGAAGACCAATTCAGAGAGGCTGAACACAGGCGACAACTGGAAATAAAACAAGCAGAGATGGAAATAAGAGAGAGAGAAAGAGAGGCGGCCCACCGCCGAGAAATGGAAAAACAACAAAAAGAGAATGAAGAGAAGGAAAAAACAGAGAAAACATGAACTGGAGTTGGCAAAAGCTGGGCTGCATGTGCCAGCCAACCCTAACAACCCGGCGCCAATTATTGCTCCACAGCACAGGAAATTTCCCACCTACAAGGCAGGTGATGACACCGAGGCCTTCTTGGAAATTTTGAAAGAGCCTGTCTTGGGTACAGCATCCCCGAAGACCAGTACATGGTAGAATTAAGGCCACACCTCAGTGGACCTTTAGCAGAGGTGGCAGCTGAAATGCCCAAGCCGCAAATGAATGACTATAAACTTTTTCAAACCAAGGCCAGATACAGGATGGGGATAACCCCAGATCATGCCCGTCGGCGCTTCAGAACCCAAAAATGGAAACCAGAGGTGTCATTTCCCAAACACGCCTACTACATTGCAAAAAACTATGAGGCCTGGTTAACAGGAACCACATTCAAACCTTGGAAGAAGTGAACCTCCTCATACAAATGGAGCAGTTCTTGGATGGTGTTCCTGAAGACATCACACGGTACATACAAGATAGAAATCCCAAAACTATCGCTGAGGCGGGGGAGATTGGAGCCAAATGGATGGAACTGGCAGAAAGCAAAAAAGCTACTGTCAAGGGGAACGATTACCCCAGGGGGCACACAGACCATAAACCCTACAACCGAGGACAGCCAAAGACCCTACATACCACCCAAGTAAAGCCACAGATACCCTACTCTTCAACCTCACCAGTCTCCAGTAACTCACCTCGGCCCAGTGACCCATCAGATGGAAGATGCTTTAAGTGTAATGAACTGGGACATATCAAGGCCAACTGTCCCAAGAACACCATGCGAGTGCAATTCATTACACCACCATCACCCCAAAGATCCCCAGGCCCAGATGCCTCTCAAATACCCTTGGAGCGAAGGGAAAATTTGAGAGTGGGCGGAAAGAAGGTTACTGCGTGGAGAGACACGGGGGCACAAGTGTCAGCTATCCACCAATCCTTCGTTGACCCCAAATTCATCAACCCAAAGGCCAAGTTACAATTTACCCCTTCATGTCACAAGCTGTAGACTTGCCTACAGCTCAACTGCCTGTCCAGTACAAAGGCTGGTCAGGAATGTGGACTTTTGCAGTCTATGACAATTATCCTATCCCCATGCTACTGGGGGAAGACTTGGCCAACCAGGTGAGGCGGGCCAAGAGAGTGGGAATGGTTACCCGTAGCCAAACCAGGCAAGCTTCCAGACCCATTCCTGTTCCTGAGCCGTCCACAGAGGCCCCGTCTGTGTTACCAGAGACCCAGACAGAGGTAGTGGACCCGGATTCCATGCCTACCACTGAAACAGCCACAGCATCTCCAGTCCCAGGCCCGGAACTGGAACAGCAACCAGCACCAGCAAGTGCAACCACATCGTCAACCTCAACGCCAGAGGGCGCCAGCAAGCCAGAACTGGCAGAAGCAAAAGACAGCCATACCCAAAAGGCTCAGCCAGAGCCTGAAATACCCTCAGGTGCACCAGCGGAGAGCGGTTCACCAGCAACGGAAACAACCCCATCACCTACATCGCTTACAGAGGGACCAAGCCCAAGTCCACAGCCTGAGGAAGAACTGGTGACCCCAGCCTCAAGGGAACAGTTCCAGGCCGAGCAGGAAGCAGATGACAGCCTTCAGAAAGCTTGGGCGGCGGCACGGAGCACCCCACCGCCTCTCAGCTCTTCTAATCGATCCCGGTTTGTTATAGACCAAGGACTTTTATACAAGGAAATTCTTTCTGGTGGACACCGGGAAGAATGGCAGCCGCAAAAACAGTTGGTGGTTCCAACTAAGTACCGGGGGAAGCTCTTAAGCTTAGCCCATGATCATCCCAGTGGCCATGCTGGGGTGAACAGAACCAAGGACCGGTTGGGGAAGTCCTTCCACTGGGAGGGGATGGGCAAGGAAGTTGCCAAGTATGTCCGGTCTTGTGAGGTATGCCAAAGAGTGGGTAAGCCTCAAGACCAGGTCAAGGCCCCTCTCCAGCCACTCCCCATAATTGAGGTCCCATTTCAGCGAGTAGCTGTGGATATTCTGGGCCCTTTCCCAAAAAAGACGCCCAGAGGAAAGCAGTACGTACTGACTTTAGTGGACTTTGCTACCCGATGGCCAGAAGCAGTAGCTCTAGGCAACACCAGGGCTAACACTGTGTGCCTGGCCCTAACAGACGTCTTTGCCAGGGTAGGTTGGCCCTCTGACATCCTTACAGATTCAGGGTCTACTTTCCTGGCAGGGACCATGGAAAAACTGTGGGAAACTCATGGGGTGAATCACTTGGTTGCCACCCCGTACCACCATCAAACCAATGGCCTGGTGGAAAGGTTCAATGGAACTTTGGGGGCCATGATAAGAAAATTCATCAACGAATTCTCCAATAATTGGGACCTAGTGTTGCAGCAGTTGCTGTTTGCCTACAGGGCTGTACCACATCCCAGTTTAGGGTTTTCACCATTTGAACTTGTGTATGGTCACGAGGTTAAGGGGCCATTACAGTTGGTGAAGCAGCAATGGGAGGGGTTTACGCCTTCTCCAGGAACTAACATTCTGGACTTTGTAAGCAACCTACAAAGCACCCTCCGACACTCTTTAGCCCTTGCTAGAGAGAACCTAAAGGATGCTCAAGAAGAGCAAAAGGCCTGGTATGACAGACATGCCAGAGAACGTTCCTTCAAGGTAGGAGACCAGGTTATGGTCTTGAAGGCGCAACAGGCCCATAAGATGGAAGCATCATGGGAAGGGCCATTCACGGTCCAAGAGCGCCTGGGAGCTGTAAACTACCTCATAGCATTTCCCAATTCCTCACTAAAGCCTAAAGTGTACCATGTTAATTCTCTCAAGCCTTTCTATTCCAGAAACTTACAGGTTTGTCAGTTTACAGTCCAGGGAGATGATGCTGAGTGGCCTGACGGTGTCTACTACGACGGGAAAAAAGACGGTGGCGTGGAAGAGGTGAACCTCTCAACCACCCTGGAACGTCTGCAGCGGCAACAAATCAAGGAGCTGTGCACTAGCTTCGCCCCATTGTTCTCAGCCACCCCAGGACGGACTGAACGGGCATCCACTCCATTGATACAGGTAATGCTCACCCAATCAGAACCCCACCCTACCGGGTGTCTCCTCATGCCCAAGCTGCTATAGAACGGGAGATCCAGAACATGCTACAGATGGGTATAATCCGCCCATCTACCAGTGCATGGGCATCTCCAGTGGTTCTGGTACCAAACCAGATGGGGAAATACGCTTTTGCGTGGACTACCGTAAGCTAAATGCTGTAACTCGTCCGGACAACTATCCAATGCCACGTACTGATGAGCTATTGGAAAAGTTGGGACGTGCCCAGTTCATCTCTACCATAGACTTAACCAAGGGGTACTGGCAAGTACCGCTAGATGAACCTGCCAAGGAGAGGTCAGCATTCGTCACCCATACGGGGGTGTATGAATTCAATGTCCTTCCTTTCGGCCTTCGAAATGCACCCGCCACCTTCCAGAGGCTGGTAGACGGTCTACTAGCTGGACTGGGAGAATTTGCAGTTGCCTACCTCGATGATGTGGCCATTTTTTCAGACTCCTGGCCCGAACACCTACTCCACCTGGAAAAGGTCTTTGAGCGCATCAGGCAGGCAGGACTAACTGTTAAGGCCAAAAAGTGTCAAATAGGCCAAAACAGAGTGACTTACCTGGGGCACCAGGTGGGTCGAGGAACCATAAACCCCCTACAGGCCAAGGTGGATGCTATCCAAAAGTGGCCTGTCCCCAAGGTCAAAGAAACAGGTCCAATCCTTCTTAGGCTTGGCCGGATACTACAGGTGATTTGTACCACACTACAGCCAATCGCTGCCCCATTGACCGACCTAACCAAAAAGACCCAGCCAAATGCCGGTTAAGTGGACTAATGAGTGTCAAAAGCCTTTACCCAGCTTAAGGCAACGCTCATGTCTGACCCTGTACTCAGGGCCCCGGATTTTGACAAACCATTCCTAGTAACCACAGATGCATCTGAGCGTGGTATAGGAGCAGTGCTCATGCAGGAAGCAACAGATCACAATTTCCCATCCTGTCGTGTTTCTCAGCAAGAAACTGTCTGAGAGGGAAAGTCACTGGTCAGGTCAGTGAAAAGGAATGCTATGCCATTGTGTACGCCCTGGAGAAGCTACGCCCATATGTTTGGGGACGGCGGTTCCAACTACAAACTGACCATGCTGCACTAAAGTGGCTTCATACTGCCAAGGGGGAACAACAAGAAACTTCTTCGTTGGAGTTTAGCTCTCCAAGATTTTGATTTTCAAATTCAACACATCACAGGAGCTTCTAACAAAGTTGCTGATGCAATCTCCCGTGAGAGTTTCCCAGAATCCAGTATTTAAAAAGTGTTCTTAAAATGTAAAAGTCTGTTAGTTATATACTTAGTAGTATATGTAAAGGTGCATGTGTTGTATTAATCTGTTTATTTTCAAGTTCTAGAAGGAAATTGCCGCCAGTGAGCTTCCCCACTGTCTGCAATTTGGGGGGCGTGTCATAAACAGATAGCTAAGGGTTAATGTCTCTTTCACCTGAAACCCCTGACCAGAAAACCAATCAGGAAACCGGATTTTTTCAACTTTGGGTGGAGGGAAGTGGCTGTCTGAGTCTTTTGTCTGTCTGCCTGTTTCCTCTGAGCTTTGGAGAAGTAGTTCTATTTTCTAGTCTTCTGTTTCTAAGTGTAAGGACAAAGAGATCAGATAGTAAGTTCTATGGTTTCTTTTCTTTGGTATTTGCATGAATAATAAGTGCTGAAGTGCTTTGATTTGTGTTCTTTTGAATAAGGCTGTTTATTCAATATTCTTTTAAGCAATTGACCCTGTGTTGTATCATCTTAATACAGAGAGAACATTTGTATTTTTTCTTTCTTTTTTATATAAAGTTTCTTTAAGACCTGTTGGAGTTTTTCTTTACTTCAGGGAAATTAAGTCTGTACTCACCAGGGAATTGGTGGGAGGAAGAAGAATCAAGGGGAGAGCTGTGTGTTGGATTGCTAGCCTGATTTGGCATTTCCTCGGGGTGAAGAGGAAAGTGCTTTTGTTCCAGGATTGGGAACGGAGAGGGGGAATCACTCTGCGTAGTTTCACAGAGCTTGTGTCTGGGTATCTCTCCAGGAGCATCTGGAGGGGGGAAGGGAAACAGGATTATTTCCCTTTGTTGTGAGACTCAAGGGATTTGGGTCCTTGGGGTCCCCAGGGAAGGTTTTTCAGTGGGACCAGAGTGCCCCAAAACACTCTAATTTTTGGGTGGTGGCAGCAGTACCAGGTCCAAGCTGGTAACTAAGCTTGGAGGTTTTCATGCTAACCCCCAAATTTTGGACGCTAAGGTCCAGAATCTGGATAAGGTTAAAAACAGGCCTGTAGGATTCCCACTTTTGGAAAATGGGTACTGCAGGCCAGAGATCAAATGTATGTCACTGCTGCAAACAAAGGTGTGATTTTTTTAAAATCTAGCTAGCGCAGCTGAAAACAGCAATGAAGATGCAGCGGTGTGGGCTTTAAGCGCTCACCCAAAACCCTGAGTATGTACTTGTGATGCTAGCTCGCACTGGGGTCTGTGCTGCCACATCTGGATTGCTATTTTTAGCCATGTTAGCTAGCTTAAAGCTAGTGTGGCTATGTCTACATGAGCTGCAATCACACCTTCGATTGCAGTGTATACATCCCTCCAGTCTGAGTGATTGGCCAATGGCCCAGAGTAAGATGCAGGAAGTTAGGCCTGTCTCTTAAGTGGGAGGGGTGCACTTAAGGGGGAGACCATTTGCCCTGTAATTGTGACACAGCACTTCCCTGATGCACTACTAAACAAGGAAGGAGGCTTTCGGTCATCCCACCTCTACAGGAAATGTCATAAACAGATAGTTAAGGGTTAATGTCTCTTTTACCTGTAAAGGGTTAAGAAGCTCAGTAAACCTGGCTGACACCTGAGCAGAGGACCAATAGGGGGACAAGATACTTTCAAATCTTGGTGGAGGGAATTCTTTTGTTTGTGCTCTTTGTTTTGGGAGTTGTTCGCCCTTGGGACTAAGAGGGACCAGACATCAATCCAGGCTCCTCCAAATCTTTCTAAACCAGTCTCTCATGTTTCAAAATTGTAAGTAACAGCCAGGCAAGGCGGATTAGTTTTATTTTTGTTTTCTCAACTTGTAAATGTCCTTTTTTGCTGAGAGGATTTTACCTCTGTTTGCTGTAACTTTGAGCCTAAGGCTGGAGGGGGTTCCTCTGGGCTATACGAATTTGATTATCCTGTAAAGATTTTCCATCCTGATTTTACAAAGATGATTTTACTTTCTTCTTTGGTTAAAAGCTTTCTTTTAAGAACCGGATTGATTTCTCCTTGTTTTAAGATCCAAGGGGTTTGGATCTGTGTTCACCAGGGAATTGGTGAAGTCCCTCAAGGCCACCCAGGGAGGGGAGAGTTTTGGAGGGACAGGAAATGCTCCAGACACTGACTTCTGGATGGTGGCAGTGTACCAGATCTAAGCTAGTAATTAAGCTTAGAAGTGTCCATGCAGGTCCCCACATTTGTACCCTAAAGTTCAGAGTGGGGAAGGAACCTTGACAGGAAACGATCAGGATGTGGACATGGTGCCATTATTGCAGAGTAATCCCACTTGCTGTGTACCTTCTAGAAGCCAGCAGTGACTTGGAAGACTTCTTAAATGGACATGTAGTAACCAGTCTTGAGTGGTTGCTGCAGAATCCATCATGGACCTGATATTTCACCAATACTGCACTTGAAATACGCTGGACTGGCATTTGATTTGTTGAAGTCCATCTTGCAGCAGTATCGGTGTTGCTCTCTGATACAGTCATTCTCTTTTCTCATCTGATATCAGAAGTCTCAAGGGCCTCCTACCTACGTACCTGCCTGCTAGAAATACTACTCCGGTGGTGGCATCTCAACATTGTCCTCCTAAAGCCACAGAGACTATTTCAAACTGCCCTTGAATTGTTCAATTCATCATCTTACACTCAAGACAGTTTTTTCTAGTTGCTATTGCTTCCAGCATGGAGGGTCAGCAAGCTACAAGCCCTTACGACTGGATCTCTTCAGGGGCAAGAAGATACAAAGGTAACACCTACAGCTCCACCCTAAAGCGGTCTTGAAATTTCACCTTAATCAGTCTATTAACTTACTGCTTGGTCTTTCCAAAACCACACGTGATGCCAGGGGAGAAGCTGCTTACTTTGGAAGTTTCAAGAGCCTTGCTTTATTATCTTGACAGGGCTGAGCATTTTAGATTATCGCCCCACTTCTGTGGCTATATCTGGCCTGTCAAAGGGCCAAGCTATGCTTTGTAAAAGAATATGCTCTAGGACTTCTTTCGGTGAGTTCTATGGCCTGAGTTGTACAGGAGGTCAGAGTAGTTGATCACAATGGTGCCGTCTGGCCTTGGAATCTGTGAACCACAGGGAGTCTCTAAGATCGTATGTCCTTTCCATCTGTTGTCCAATTAGCTTTGAGCCTCTCTCTGAATGTCAAGTCGCCCTCCACCAGGGCTCAGGCATTAACAGAAATACCAGTATAGCTTCTATCAAGGTAAGTAAATAGATGTAGCTACATGACCAGTGTCCACACTGCTGCACACACTGCTTTAAAGCTTCTTTGCCTTGAAGCTGTGTCCACACTGTACAGTGCTATGTTGATCAAAGCAGGTTGCACTGTGAATAGGCATCTCAGGACACTAAGTGCTACTTCTAGGGTAACTTTCGCAGCGGGATATTTCCTGGATATGCAAATGAATCATGATTAGTGCTCAGATTCCTGTGATCTCAGTAATCTTTAGTGCTCATTGCCTCTCACTGACAGCAGTTTAAAAATGAAAGAAATGCAGATGAACACTTTGATCCTTTTATATATATTATTTATATCAGTAGGATGATCTTCTCTTGTAGGTGTACTTGGTGTAAGGTATAAGTTGGTGTGCTTTTTGTAGTTTGTGAGTGAAACAAAGGAGGTTACCAGGGAACACTTCTACATAATCTCCTCATTGAGCATCTAAACTTAGTTGAGCACTGCTTCTGCAGATGGTCTTGCTTGCACTTGCTTCAGTTCTGCACTTGGAGGTAATTCAAAATAAACGTTTTTTTCCCACAGGCTTCACAATATAGTTGTTGGAAAGCTTATTTGTAGGGGAGGAGGAAGCCCTGTTATACCTAAATCAGGTTCTAGAGTTGAAACCTCTAAGTTAATGGATCAGATTGGAACACACTTTCCAAATTCATTTTTTAAACTAAATATACGTCCCACCACACACACACAATAGGCTCTACAGTCCTGCTGGCCAGTGAAGTCCAGGGGACTATTTGTGTGAGTAATTGTATCAGATCACTGCCTGACTACATTTCCATGTGCTTAGAATTGGAGGAATATATTTAACAAACTTAAACAGGGGATATATGGTCTGGGAAAAATGTGAGGAGGATGGAAGGGAACTGAAAAGAAAATCTATAACTGGGAAATTGCTATTACTTTTTTGAGATTTACCTTGGTTTCTTCTGACTGGAGAGAATTTATATATATATAGTTCTAGTATACTTTATGCTTGTTTTAAATGCGTAATATTCCTGTGAAGGTTCTGGAGGAATTGAGAAAGTAGATAACTACCTTTTTGTTGTCGTCGTCGTCGTCGTCGTCGTCATCGTTATTGATTTGACCAATATGAGACCAAAACACAAAATAAATCAAAACCTGGTAGATTTAAAACACTAGATCAAACTAATTACATTATTGTCCCTGGCACACTCCTCTAACCAGAGCTTCTCATTTCATTGTCCTTGGTATGAGTGTTTTGCCTCTTGTTAAAATGGTTGAACTAAGTGGTTCCAAGGATGAACTGTGGCATCTACATTTTAAGATAAGTTGAATAGAAGTAGCAAAGAATTAGGGTTGCTCTAGAGATACCACTTCTGAAAGTGGTTTCTACTACCTAGTGTATCTAAACAATTTATAGATGAAAGGAGGGCTCTTCTTCAAAAGAGGATGCTTGAAAGAAGTGACGTATGTACAAAGGTTTAATTGCCGTTAATATTTAAACATGCTGTTTTCCACTATGCTTATCTGTATCCAAGTATAGTATAAGTTTTATTCCTTTCAAATAAATGATGGGATCACATCTGAAACCTTTTAAAGCAAATACATCCTATTAGTGTAGGCGATATTCTTCTTGGAATTTGATGCAAGAACTTAAGAGTCCTTAACACAGGTTGCTCATGAAAATAGCATTGAGGCATGAAACCTGGCAAAGCAACTTTTTAAAGCTCTGCTCATGTACTGTACGGTATTTGAAACTTCATGTTATGTACAAATATCTGATTGTCTTCACTTTATCAAACCAGACCTCGGACTTGTCTACTCTTACCACCATTTTCACATCTGCTTAGTAAGGTGCTACCTATGCTGAAAGGGAGAGCTTCTCCCGTCAGTGTAGATACTCCACCTCCTCACTGGCAGTAGAGCTATCTACACTGGGGTTAGGTCAGTATAACTGTGTCGCTCACGGATGTGGATTTTCCACACCCTTGAGTGATGTAGTTATGCTGACATAAATTCCTAATGTAGACCAACCCTGAAGTAACTGTATTTTACATTATTTGAGACCTAGAGTCAAGAGAGTACTACTTGAAGGAAGTGGTTTCCAAATTTTTTTTTTCTGGTGACCTAGTTTGAAGAAAATTGTTGATGCCTGCGACACAACGGAGCTGAGGATGAAGTGTTTTGGGGTGTGGAGGGGACCAGGGCTGGGACAGAGGGTTGGGGTGAGGGCTTCAGGGTGGGGCCGGGAATGAGGGGTTCATGGTGTGGGAGGGGGCTCTGGCCTGGGGCAGGGGGTTGGGGTGCGGCAGGGGGTCAGGGATCAGGGCTAGGGGTGCAGGTTTTGGGGTGAGGCTGTGGATGAGGGATTTGGAGTGCAGAAAGGGGCTCTGGGTTTGGGGACACTCAGGGCTGGGCAGGGGGTTGGGGTGCGGGAGGGGGTCAAGGCTCTGGGCTGGGGGTGCAGCTTCTGGGGTGCGGCTGGAGATGAGGGTTTTGGGGTGCAGGATGGGGGCTCTGGGTTTGGGGAGGCTCAGGGCTGTGGCAAGGGATTGGGGACGGGCTTACCTTTGGCAGCTCCTGGTCAGCAGTGCAGCCGGTGTGCAGAGGCAGGCTTCTTGCCTCTCCTGGCACCGCAGACCACACTGTGGCCCAGAAGCAGCTAGCAGCAGGTCTGGCTCCTAGATGGAGGCATGCAAGCAGTTCTGTGCAGCTCTTGTCTGCAGGCACACCCTCTTATTCCCCCCCGCCCCCCCCCCAGCTGCTATTGGCTGGTTCCTGGCCAGTGGGAGTGCGGAGCCAGTGCTCGGGGTGGGGGCAGCACGCAAAGCTCCGTGACTACCCTCCCGCCTAGGAGACAGATCTGCTGCTGGCCTTTTCTGGGTTGCAGCGTGGGGTTGAAACAGGTAGGGATTAGAGTGCTGACCTGAACAGCTGCTGACCACAGCCGCCACCAGCGACCCCAGTCCCTTCCATTCCATGACCCATGTCTGGGTCGCGACCCACAGTTTGAAAACCACTGCGGTAAGGTGTGAGGTTTTAGTGTAGTAGGAGGGGATGGTACTGTGTATATTTGGGCAGATATATTTACTGTTTTCTATTCCACCCTCACACCCTACCAACACACCCCTCTAAAAAAGTGCCTGGCTTTATATGATCCAAATGTGTCAGAGGCTGGATTAGATGGATTAATGTAGAACTATGTTCTTAAAGTGGCTGAATTTGGCTTTTGCTAAACTGAGGGATTGAATTCCAGAGAATCTTCTGCCAACTGACAGTCCTCATTAGGACAGTGAGCGTTCCAGTGGTTGAGCGGAGCATGTGAGATAACAGTCTCTAAAATGGTCTGGGTCCCAATTAATTTTGGCTCTCTAAATGTTAACTAACACCTTGAATTGTATAGTCTTGCATTTAAAAAGTCACAACACACACCAAGATAATTTCCTTGATTTGAAATGACCAGATACATTATGTAATGTGGTGACCATTTCCAATAAAAGGTCTTCTACAGCACAATTGTTAACAGTGCATTTGTTTGTGTCTGCAGAAATTTCCTGAAACTTCCAGAAAGCATCTCCTTTTGCAAAACACTACAAGTAGCAGACTTCAGTGGGAACCCTCTGACCAGGTAACACTCCCCCTTATGCTAAGTGCTTCCCAGGCCAGCACTACAACCTTGTTAACTTTCTCATTCTTAAAGCAAATATAGTATGTGTCACGCAGGGTCGTAGTTTTCCACAGGGTGGTAGCCAGAGATCAGAGTTTACAGGAACAAGTGCACCCTTGCCTCCCAGGGGGTGATGATTACAGGCTACTCAGAACAAATGTGAATTTAGTCAGTACGTAAGAACGCAAGTCCAAATGATAAAAAGCCCCGAATTTTGCAAGCAGGGCCAGCAGTAATAAACCCAGCAAAGCTATGGTGCTGGATTTCCACTGTCATCCTGTTGCTCTGTTTTCTTTCTTCCAGCTCTAGCCTTGTTCTATATGTGGGATGTTATGCAGTCAGTGACCAGCAAACCAGTGTAGGTGCACTGGGCATAGTTTGACTGTTTAAAATTGCGGTTACTCAACAGGTGCAAGTAATGGCTCTCCTTGAAATGCCTGAGGCTTATACCCGTGCTGTGGCCCTATCCACTTAATTAGGTCTAATCCAACATACTTACACAGTGCCATGTGGCCAAACTGTATTCCAGCTGGTGGTGGCTGCTGCTTCTCTAATATTCATATTTCCCATCTCTGTGCAATTGCATGGTTGCAGTGAAAGCAGTTCATAGTGGGTAATGGTCATCTCAAGCTGCTCCTTCCTGTCTTGGCCTAGGAAAGAGTAATAGTTGATGGTAGGTCTTCCTCTCATGTTCTGTACAGCACCAAATAAATCGTAATGATCATTGTAAGAAAGTGTCCTTTAGATGTTGTTTGATTGGCTCAGTTTGGCAGGATTCACTTGATTGCTGTGACTCTAAGTAGTGTTGTTGTTCCCCCCCCCCACCACTCCACATAGCAAAGGAGAAGAACAGGCTCTTGGGAAATCAAGGTGGTTGATAGAGAAATCAACTAGGGGCAAATGAATGATAGGGACTCTGTGCAGGAGCAGCTAGGAGAAGCGGGGCTCAGCTCAGCCCTCGAGTTCTGAGTTTCTACCAGGTGCTGCAGCGGCTGCTATGTCTTCCTTTAGAATCATAGAAGATTAGGCTTGGAACCTCAGGAGGTCATCCAGTCCAATCCCCTGCTCAAAGCAGGACCAACACCAGCTAAATCATCCTTTGCCCTGGCTGGTTACATCTAGCAAGAAGTGGGTAAAAGGAAAGCCTCTAATGCATTGTGACTGATTCTAGAGGTTTAGAAATAGGGAGGGGATCTGCATAAGTGATCCTTCCCTGATGGAACAGAGTAGCATATTTGTCATGTAGAAAGGTCACCAATCCAATATTGCGTAGACATAGGGCCTTTTGTCAGTAGCTGTCCCTCTTCCTAGCCTAGGAATATTTAGGCTAGTGTTGTCTAACATGACGGGACTATAACATAGCCTAGGCCATAGCATTCTCTAACTAAGTAATAGTTGTCGAGTCCACGCTAACAGTAAAAGTGTTGTTAAAATGTGGATGCCACAACTATGTTATGGCTTGTTACACTTGTGCTGTTAGGCCCTGTGCTGCTCATTCTAGCAAATAATTAGTTTTCTGATTCTTCTATATTTGATGTAACAATGTTTAAAAGGGTTGGATTACTCATAGTCTGAATCCTTCCCTATTCCCTAAACTGTAGAGAAAGTCACAAGGTGTTAGAAAATAGCAATAAGCTTCTCATTGCTGGGGTTTAAAATGAGGAGCAACATACAGCACACTTCTCGATGAAGGAAAACAGTTGTACTGGGGTCAGGGAGCCACTTGAAATGATTTACTGAAAATAAATATGTACTGGTCTTTGTCTAATATACATTATATTGCATTCAAAACAACTACATGAAAAGAACTGTAAGGTTTCAAAATCCAGGGTTCAAAAGCTGGAAAATGTCACAATTAAGGTTGCTTGGTACAATTTTGATTCTGTCTCCTTGTGCGCACACATTATGTGATATAACTGAAGGTTATCATGCTACTTTTCCACAGAACCCCTACCTCTTTCAGTGCACCAGACGGATGGTGGTCACGGAATGAGCAGCTGTTCAATATTTTGCTTTTTTCTCATTGTTCAACATTGTGCAGTAAATAAGACTAGAGGCCACATGTTGAAGTCCTGCTGTGAAGACAAAATTACTAACTTCCTTGTGGGCTTTAGTATGATGATCATCACTATAGAATCTGAGTGCTTTAGAATTTACCTTCACAAAACCCTGGTGAGGTGATGATATTTTCCATAGATTACAGAAGGCAAATGCGACACCGAGAGACTAAAGTAAAAACTGTCTTATCTTAGTTGCCCAAATTGAGATGCCTTGGAATTGGTCACAGCTCTTATTGATGTCAGTTACAGCTATGAGTGCTCAGCACTTCTGCATATTAGATTCCAAGGTATCAAATTGGGTATCCAGAAGCTGAAGAACACACAACCAAAATGTTCATGTTTGGCCACTGAGTTCCTTGCTGAGCATCACATAGGAACTCTGCCCAGGAGAACTGGATTCTATCCCTGCCTCTGCCAGTGTTCAGTTGTCTTAACCACGAGACCACCCTCTGTCTTCTTGCAATTCCCTGCCTCATTAACTACTCACCTTTCAACTTCTGCAACAAATGAGAGAGAGGTCCTACAGACAACAGCCTCTTTCACTATACAGTCCTGATTAATCCCTAGAGCACAGTTCATCCTGTGCACTGAATGAGGAAGGGAATGTGGAAAATATAGTATGTGATTATGTAATTAAAGACGGTATCCTAATGTGTACACAAAAGGGGTCGAGTTAAGGTTGCATAGGCAATCTTCTAACTTTTGAATGCTTGACTGTTTGTAGCTTTCTACGTGTAAAAAAACAAACAAGATATTCAATCACATGGAACCATGTTGACACTCACATGGGTCATTAGCAAGGTAAAAACATTTTAGAACCATTGCAAAGACTTGGGAATCTTGGGTTTCAATCTGGATTTTTGCGGAGAGTGTGTTCTGATGGTCTTTCTGCCCTGTCTCCTTCCATCTAGCCAGTCTCTGGTCTACTCCTTTCATCCCCTCGAGGTCCGATTTTTGTCCGTTCTGCATTCAGGTCAAGGGCTTCTTCCATAGTACTGCTTGGGGTCCAGCAAGCAGGAGCATTGAGAGAACAGGAAAAAGTTTCCTTGCATTTCTGGTCTGATGCCATAACAGCGTAGGAGGCTGGAGCAGCTATTACAGGGACAGTGCTGCTCAGCCCCCACAGCCAGGAGCTGAGCCTACTCAGCACTAGGGAATCTTTGGAGGATCGTAGAAGATTAGAGTTGCAGAGCCTCAGAGGTCATCTAGTTCCAGTCCCCCTGCTCAAAGCAGGCCCACCCCCAACTAAATCAGGATTTAACTGCCAAACTTAAAAATTCTCTACTGAATGTGTGTGAAGTGAGATTTTGCAAATTTGGGTGTGTTTTCAAGAGAACAAAAAAAGATATATATGTCCCTGACATAAAGGCAACTCCTGTACTGCATTTGAAGTCCCTGCTCCTAAGCATCAGTGCTGATTCTTCTCAAAAGTGTTGAATAACTTGTTTAACATGGCAAAAATGTGTGTTTTCCCTAATCTTGTTTTTGGAAATGGCTGAACCATTTTTGCTGAAACTTTTCAAAAATATTCAGCTTGAGCAATATGCCTGGCATGAAAAATTTCAGTCCAAAGGGTTAGTTTGGCAAAGTTAGAAGCAACTGAAAACAATGTCTTATAATGGAAGTGTTGAGTAACCTTATGCAGTGTTACCAGCTCCATCTGTCTAATATAGTAGCATGAACATTTGTGCAATCTGGTCATGCAGATTCGTGTATTCCAGTAATCTCCTCCTTCCGTGTAGTAAATGTCAGTCAAAGATATTTCCAACTGATGACCTTCTATTGTTCCAATTAGTTGCCTCATTGTTGAGGCTCCTGATGAACCTCATTAAATACTCAAGCAAGAAACAATACCTTGCAGAATAGTCATTCTTGGTTCCTGTGGTTACTCTGCAGTTGTCCTAGGGTCAGAGGCATGCACAATGCAAGACAAGCAGAGGCATGCTGCTTCCCCCGCCCCCAAATAATCTGCGGGGGCACAGAATTCCTCTGACCATAGGGCTGAGGCGGGGACACAGAATTTGTCTGGCCCCGGGGGCCAGAAGCCCCTCCAAAAACAGTCAAATTTAAATTCCTACACATGCCTCTCTCCAGTGTATTACTTAACCACTCAAACTCCATCATAGTATTATCTAATGCTTTTTCTGGGTCAATTTTTTCTTGTGTTCTATTTGTATTTCCAGTATTTATAACACTAGCCAATGTAGTAATCTTCAGTTTTAAAAGTTGCTGTCAACCCATTTTTTTCCTATCAGATTTTTATTTATTTAGATTTATACAGAAAAAAGGGCCTATCTCAGGCTAGGCATTTTGACTAGCTTTTAAAAAAGGTAAATTCTACTAGATAAATAAGCCTGCAGTTTAATTGCAGCTTTCCAACAATTAGAAACCAAAAAAATCAATTGACATTTGAAAATGCATCGATGTCCCCAGTCTTCTGAATCTGTGGAAAGAACTGGTTCTTGCTGCATGTCCTAAAGATAGCTCATGTTATCAAATCTTATCTGATCACTAGGCCAAAAGGTCTCTCCCTGTTCCACATTAGGTCACCTTTTCCTTAGCATGATCCATCTCTCACATAGCTGGGATCAAGCCCCCTGGTATTTAGCAATATAAGATGGCTAGGATGGCTGCACAATGTGTTCCAGGCTCTAGATGTCTTTAACAAATAGTTAAAAATACAAAAATGGCTGCTCCATAACCTAATATTGAAACAGATGGCATGAAAAAATAAGCCAAATTTCTCATGCTTCCCAAACAATAACTCTTCCCTCACAGCATATGCTGCTTCGACAGCTTTTGAATATATCTTTTGCGGTGTTCTTCTTATATGCGGTGTTCTTGCCTTTATACATACAAACAAGTAGAAAATTAAACCCAATAGGTTTATTTTTAACTTTTTTCTTTTTCTAGTGCCTTTCCTCCCTTCTTAGTACTATTTTCATTTTTATAGAAGAGCCACTAATAGCCTTTCCCACCAAATATATGAGGGATTGCAACTGCTTTGGAGGGACAGGGTCAAAATTCAAATGATCTGGACAAATTGGAGAAATGGTCTGAGGTAAACAGGTGAAGTTCAATAAAGATAAATGCAAAGTGCTCCACCTAGGAAGGAACACTCAGTTTCACACATACAGAATGGGAAGAGACTGTCTAGGAAGGAGTATGGCAGAAAGAGATCAGGGGTCATAGTGGACCACAAGCTTAATGATGAGTCAACAGTGTGATACTGTTGCAAAAAAAGCAAACATGATTCTGGGATGCATTAACAGTGTGTTGTAAACAAGACACGAGAATCATTCTCCGCTTTACTGTGCGCTGGTTAGGCCTCAACTGGAGTATTGTGTCCAGTCTGGGCACCACATGTTCAAGAAAGATGTGGAGAAATTGGAGAGGGTCCAAGAGAAGAGCAACAAGAATGATTAAAGGTCTTGAGAACATGACCTATGAAAGAAGGCTGAAGGAATTGGGTTTGTTTAGTTTGGAAGAGAGAAGACTGAGAGGGACATGATAGCAGTTTTCAGGTATCTAAAAGGGTGTCATCAGGAGGAGGGAGAAACTTGTTCACCTTAGCCTCAATGATAGAACAAGAAGCAATGGGCTTAAACTGCAGCAAGGGAGATTTAGGTTGGACATTAGGAAAAAGTTCCTAACTGTCAGGGTAGTTAAACAACTGGAATAAATTGCCTAGGGAAGTTGTGGAATCTCCTCTCTGGAGATATTTAAGAGTAGGTTAGATAAATGTCTATTAGGGATGGTCTAGCACAGTATTTGGTCCTGCATGAGGGCAGGGGACTGGACCTCGCTGACCTCTCGAGGTCCCTTCCAGTCCTAGAGTCTATGAGTATATGATATATGATCTGACTATGCCAATATGATAGTTATTGTAGTACAAGTGCTTGATTTATCTGAATTAATATTTCCATAGGTTGCCTGAAAGCTTTCCTGAATACAGAATCTGACGTGTCTTTCTGTAAATGACATCTCCTGCAGGCACTACCTGAAAAATTGGGAAGTAAGTTTTTGTTGTTGTTGTTGTTTTTTTTCCTTCAATCAAGATATATTTATTTGTTTTCACTGACTTAAAGGTATATGCAAAAATGCAAGATTAAATTTACAAGTATATTACACAAATTAGTAATTGTCAGGGTATTGCATTTCTTAGTCTGTTTAAAAACCTTCTTTTGTGTCCTGTTGTCACTCACTGAGGTAACTGCACTGGAACTTGGGCTGTATGTGCATATGTCTAGTCTTGGGAGGTATAAATCTAGGGAGTTGGGAGAAAGCTGGGATAAACTAAAGGATGAAAGACTAAAAGGATGTTACCAGTTGAGAATTGCCACCTCTTTCAAACTCGTTACCTACGATATTCATCATGCTGAGAGCCACAGATCTATTAGAATGGAGACTTCAGCCTTGTTGCAGCTCACCAGAGAACCCCAGACCTGACAGCAGGAGAATGCCTCACCCGCTGGAGTTCTATGTGCTTCCGCCGTGGCTGGTGGCTCTGACAGAGCTTTTCTGAGGGGGAAACTTCAAACTTCTGTTTCAAATTTCTGACCACTAATCTGGCTTAGTCTTTGTCCAGTTCCCAGCAGTGTCACAATGCTGCATTTGCCTTTTGGGGAGACTTCCCCTCTGCTTTTCCTCCCTCCCTGAGGTACTTGAGCAGCTGGTGCCTTGCAGGCTTCAGGGAGAGTGCTGTGCCAAGAAGAAAGAGGCAGAAGGAAAGGTCTGTTTTTCCTGTGTCTCTCCTTATTGACCGTGTCTCATTGGGGAGCGTAGCTGGCTCTGAGGGTAGAGTGCAGTTCATCTCTTCAGTCTAGTCCAGGTGGGGTTGATTCTGCCACTACCCCCCTGGGCTGGAAATGATCCAGACAGTATTGGAATGGCAGGCTTCAGGGGCACATGCTCTTCCCACATGATACGAAGAGGTAGAGCTTGTGCGGAGTCCATTCTTCAACCAAGCTACCTTCCCTGAGAGATGCAGAAAGGGCCCCTGTTGAGGAGACCAAACAATAAGCCCAGCCTCTTTAAGGGCGGGGAGATTGTAGCCACTTGAAGTATTTTTGGAACCCTGAGCACAATTTTAGCTCCTCGCTCTTAACACAAGAATGCAGGATCACACGGACAAACTTCCCAAGGAGATAAAAATACAAATGAATAAATGTTATGGTTTTGTTTCTTTCCTCACCCTCATGGCGAGGCGAGTAGACCAACACAGAAAAGGCCAAACCGGAGAGCAGTGCTGATTACTCTGGGTGTGTGCACTCACAACAAAGTAATTCTCTGTATGGAAGAAGGCCAGCTTCTGAACGGGAGTTAGGGATCAAGTACTTTTGAAAGATGATGGGCTTCTTCAGTGGGAGTACAAAGTACTGTGAAACTATGTTTAGGAAATCTGTGACCGACCTAGACACGCTATTGCTATTTGTGTCTCCTTCCCTATGAGGATACCATATTACAGACATAGGGATTTCCTGTCACAGCTTCCTCATCTTTTAGGTATCAGGTTGTCATCCTCTGCTGCTACTATGGGTCTCCAGGCCCTAAAGTTCAGATTGTTGCCACCTGCTGCTGCAAGTTGCCATGCTTCGCCGCCACCTCCTTCCTTAACAGCTATCTGTGGAATGACAAGAGGGAGAGCAGCTAGATATGGAAGAACAAGTTGGCAGTAGAGGGTCATTTAGCGTGTCTGTGATGGATTGCCCCCCTTTGGATGGCACCTGATGTGCTGAGATACCACTGAGCCTGCCTGTTATGCTGACCTGGGCACCCTTTTCACCTGTCTTGCTGAGCCAAGCTATTAAGCTTCCTCCAGCACACACACAGGCAGGGCCACACCCAACTGCAAGATGAAATGGACACTGAGATCAGCTCTGGGAAGGCTCAGCTTAAGAGACTTGCCCAGCACTTGGTGTCCACCTCCCTTGGGGTGCAGCCCAAAGGTATATTACGAAATCCGCCTCCTCTCTGTGTGGAGAAAGGTATGCACAGCCTCTTAACCCCATGGCTACAATTCATAATTGAGGGGGGGTATGTTATAAACAAGAAATAAGTTTATTAACTACAAAAGGTGAATATAAGGGATGACAGAACAAAACAGATTATGAGAAAATTAACCAAAGTATGCAAGCTAAGCTCAATATACTTAAGAAACCAGTTACAAAATGTAATTTCTTTTTCGAGTGATTGCTCATGTGTATTCCACAATAGATGTGCGTGCTCGCTGCATGCACCAGTGTCAGCAGCTTTCCCCCAGCAGTACCCATAGGGGAGTGCCCCTAGCAATCCTTGGAGTGGTGACTCCTTGGTGCGGTAGAAGAGGTGCTGCGCGCTCCCCCCACCCTCAGTTCCTCGGTGAGGAGCTCCACCTCCCCATACAGGATGTGAGATGGGCTCTGGCCTTTTACCTGTTCATCGCCTCGGCCGAGCGCATGAAAGGTCAGCCGATCTCTACTCGGAGCTCTCCAACCGGATCACATTGTGCATCCATACCTGTTATGACCTGGCGGGAATCCCCCCCGGCTTCAATTGTGAGGGCACACTTGATTAGGGTGCATGACTCATCAGCTGTCTTTTTGACCCATGTCCCCATCCAGGGCATTTGCAGGGCTCCCACGTGGTCTTCAGTTCACACTTTCACCTCACATTATGCGATCGTCTCCCAAACAAGGGAGGATGCCAGGTTCAGCAGGGCTGTGTTCCGTCCTGAGAATCTGTGAACTCCTATCCACCTCCAACAGATATAGCCTGGAATCACCTACTGTGGAATACACATGAGCAATCACTCGAAGAAGAAAAGACAGTTACCTTTTCTGTAACTGATGTTCTTTGAGATTTGATGCTCATGTCTATTCCACATCCTGCCTTCCTTCCCCTCTGTCAGTTGTCTGGCAAGAAGGAACTGGGGGGGGGGGGAGCGCCCCTTATACCGCACCATAGAGGTGCCACTCCAGGGCTTGCTAGGGTACTGCTAGGGGAAAAACTTTAGACACCAGTGCATATTGTGGAATAAACATGAGTAACACATCTCAAACACCAGTTACGGAAAAGGTAACTGTCCTTTCTTACCCTAAATGTTGTTTTAGGATTTTAGGTAGGTTGCAAAGTTTCTGTGGTTCAGAGTTCCAGTTATATTTCTTTTCAGACTGGACTCCTGTCTCAGTCTGGACTCCCCCCTTGCCTTCCCTTCAGCTGGCTTTAGCAGTCTTTCTTCTTGGGCAGACAGACCATGGGGAGGAGGAGTCCCGTTTGCCTCCTTCCCCACCCTTAAGTAGGACATAAGGCGAGAATCTTTTGTTTCCCAAACTTGACCCCCTCCCTTTGCTTCTAGTGGAAAGTTACAAGAAGTCCCAGATAATGTTTAGTATCAGGTGACAAGACCACCTGACCTAGTAGTGTCACAGTTCTGTCCCTGGATGCTTCCCAAGAGGGAGAGCGATTCAAATTCAGTTCTTTCTCTACTTCCACACCACTAATCGCACTCCCTCCTGGGAAGCATCCAGGGACATAACTGTGACACTACTAGGTCACAGTTCAATACGAGAGGTATCTTCATGGTTTTGTTATTCCTTCCTGATGATGCTTCAGATTTGATGGCCTGTTGTCTGATGGGTGTCTTCCCAATACACACCCTGTTGTAATGATTGCATAGTCCATATTTCTAACTTTAGGTACAGAAATGATACATGCATACAAGTTGGATAATCACATTCAGTAAATTATAACCTTTCCAATGATACCTTACAAGACCCATCTTGCATAAAGTACATCTCAGTTATGTCATATCCATAACATAAGCATATTTCCATAAAGAATATGGAGTGCAATGTCACACCACCATTTATTACTTTCTGGTCTCCTGGCCTCCATTTTATAAGAGCATGATATTCTTTTAGTGTGCACCAGACTAATTCAACCTGCTGTCACTTCTGAAGTTAAACATAATTGTCTTTCATGGTGGTCAGGGACTCAGCATTTCAAACTGGGGAAGATTTTTTTTTACCTAATCGAGTGGTCTCTTCACTATAGAAGCCTTTTGTAGGCAGCCAAGTCTAAGCAGCTGTCACCTCAGCCTCTGCTTGTGGGCATAAAAGCTCTCAGTTGGCATCAGTCAAAAAAAGAACTTCATACTTTATATATATTTTTAAATTTAGACACCTTCCTTATGCTTTTGCAAGCAATGCTAACTTGGATCATACCTCTCATACTGACCACTCCTCTTGACCTGAAATATTCCATACTGTAAGGTCTTCTTCCTGAATAGACAGTGGGGAAACAAATCTGTTTAATGTAGGCCTTTGTCATTGAGATCAGACACTTGGACAAGTCAGTTCTCTGCTCTGATCATGTAGTGGGAAAACTTGATGGAAAGCTGAGAGAGCACCAGAGTTGTTGGAAAAATAGACTTACAGTCCTGGCTCCTGCCAGACACTGCAAGGAATACAAATAACATGGCAAGCAGTCCCTGAAGTACAACAAGGGAGAGTTCTGTTTTGCAAAGAGTACCTGGAACAAATCTAGGCTGCTCTGGCGAGGTCAGTAGTTCCCGTCAGTTGCCTCAGAACAATCGGTTAGACTCCTGACTGGTACTGGGCTCTTTCATTTTGAGAATAAATGGCTGCCTATAACTTTCCTCAAAACAAGGTCACTGGATGTTGTCAAGAGGGGCTACTCCATGGAGCTGTGCTAGAATTGTAAACACAAGTTTGTCCCATTTCCAGTCTCTAGAAGTCTATAGGAATGCCAGAGCAGGAATGAAGTCCTACCTAATCTACTTCAGATTAGAGCAATATCACCATTCTTCATCAAGGGCTGTTCCTCGTCCTGTTTCTAGCTTTAGAGAATTGGGCAGAAACAGACTGACCCCAGTTGGAACACCTGAAATTCCGAAAGAAGGCTCACATTCTCATGTTACCATTCCTCAGACAGCTCTCCAGCTTGGCATATGGATCGTGAACTATTTTCTTCAAAACTGATTTGTTACCCTTTGATGTGACAGATGCTTCCGAGGTCTCTTCCAAGATCATAAGAGTATTAATATTGGCTTTAAGGAAAAAGAGAGTTCACTCCTGTCTGTTCCTGGAAAACGCTGCTCGTCTGGGCTCTGTTCAGAGAGTTGAGATAAACTGTAGTGATACGGCATCTGGAGTATTGTGGATTCATGATAAACTTAGATGTATGGTGCCAGGGACTCAATCATAGGCATGGACTGAGGATGAATTCTATAAGTAAAAGATCTCATGGCAAAGAATGTTAACCTCAGATGCAGATGGTCATAAGGGAAAAGTAGTGTGTCAGAAACAATAATCTAGTTCTTAGTGAAGCCTGTTGGGAATGCTGTGCACAGAGACTTAATGAATCAGAGTTCACATGAGCCTTATTCAGTAATTCCTGTTCTCTTCTGCATCTCACTTGATATCACGTTTGTTGACAGAGGTCAAGGTCCCATTGTCTCTTTTCCACTCCCTGAATTGGTGAATACAGATAATCAGAAATTTTTTTCCCCAAAAGGGTCCACCCTTAGTGAGCTAGGCAAAGAAATCCTTATGTCAGATCAGCAAGGACTCCTGTGGCACCTTATAGACTAACAGACGTATTGGCGCATGAGCTTTTGTGAGTGAATACCCACTTCGTTGGATGCATGTAGTGGAAATTTCCAGAGGCAGGTATAAATATGCAAGCAAGAGTGAGTCAGGCTAGAGATAACGAGGTTAGTTCAATCAGGGAGGATGAGGCCCTCTTCTAGCAGTTGAGGTGTGAACACCAAGGGAGGAGAAACTGCTTTTGTAGTTGGCTAGCCATTCACAGTCTTTGTTTAATCCTGAAACCCATTACATGCATCCGACGAAGTGTGTATTTACCCACGAAAGCTTATGCTCCAATACGTCTTAGTCTATAAGGTGCCACAGGACTCTTTGCTGCTTTTACAGATCCAGACTAACACAGCTACCCTTCTGATACTTATGACAGATGTTAGCTGGAATTAGTGGAGAGGGCTCTTCCCAATTCTATCCAGAAAAATAGGCCCTAGGATGAAAGTATAGCATCCACTGGCTGGAACACAGTGATTTGAGGTCTCAGTGTACTCTTCTTCCCATTGATACCAGATTTGTTCTGGTCGTGACAATCTCTATCTGATGGATTTCCATAAGTAGAGTAGAACAGTATGGTAAAGTAAAATATAAAGTTCTCAGCGTGGTCGAGAAAAAAGGAGTTTTGTACAAGCCTTGACACTGAATGCTTCCGTAGAGCAGCTTCCCTGGTTCCACCCCAAGACTATAGAGCAACAACCTAGAAAGCTCATTCAGGTCCTTCCAGCACTTTACACTATTGAAGCCCTGTACGAGGTTTTATTATATTCACTATTCCCATTAAAGTAGATTTCCTCATAACTATAATCTCCAATCAGGTAAGTTTAGGAAAACAGAATGGAATGATCAAGTTTGTGAAAGTTGTTTTGAGTGGAGAGGATGTCATGGGTGGGGCATTCACCTGCTGCTGGTGACTGAGAAGTCTGATTCTGCCCCAAAGCTGCAAGCAGGCTGATTTTGATTAGGTGAGGCTGTGTGTATTGCAGACTTCTCTCCATTAAATAGCAAAACTGAATGTTCATGAATTTGAAAGTGTTTACACCGTATTTCATAATCACTATTATAGCAATTTAAAACTTTTAATGAATACAGTGACCTCTGATTTTAGATCTATCAACTTATGTGTAAGTCAAATGTTTTTCTTATGTTAACTTAGTATTAAAAGTTCCATATTTAAATAAAATACTTAATTTTGTTGAGCTATTCTGTTAATGGAGGAGGCAGTGGAAAAGCAAACTGGAAAATAAACTGAATGAAATAGCTTTTGAAAATAGATGAAACTCTTACCTCATCTTATAAATTGTCTTAGCATTTACCCCTATTTCAGTAATATTCCTGAGTAAACAGTAGGAAATCAAAAATATATGGATCAACATATGAGATTTTGAAGCACCCTAATTATTCTTCCCAACAATGCTTTTGAAGATTCCACAGTGGAGTCCAGTATCTCTGAGTATCTTTGTTGGGTCCCATCCACTGCTGAGGTTGGTCATGCTCTCTCTTAAAATGTGTTTGTGTATAAAATTAGATTTCAACAGTAGGTTAGACTCAGCAGCTCTTTTCTTCAGGGTCCAGTAATCTTTGGAATGGGGGGAAATTCATGGGAGGGGAAGATTACTGGAGGGTTGTACCTAAAGATTGGGAGAGCCAAGGCCAAGCTGAGAAGGGTGGAATCTGATCCTTATCTAAATCTGAATAGTCAAGAGTGACTGAGGGCTTGGTTACACTGGAGAGTTGCAGCGTTGGTGGTGAGTTTACAGTGCTGCAACTTACTCACCGTCCACACTTGCAAGGCACATACAGCGCTGCATCTCCCTGGCTGAAGCGCTGGCTGTACTCCTGCTCTGTCTGAGATATAACGATTGCAGCGCTGGTGATGCAGCGCTGCTCCTCCAGTATGGCCACCAAAAGCGCTGTAATTGGCCTCCAGAGTTATTCGGAGGTATCTCAGAATGCCTGTTCAGCCATTCTGCTCATCAATTCACACTCTACTGCCCTGGCCTCAGGTGACCCGCCCTTTACATGCCCCAGGAATTTTAAAAATCCCCTTCCTGTTTGCTCAGCCAGATGTGGAGTGCAATCAGTGAATCTTTCCAGGTGACCATGCCTCCACGCGCCAAACGAGCCCCAGTATGGAGCAATGGTGAGTTGCTGGACCTCATCAGTGTTTGGGATGAGGAAGCTGTGCAGTCACAGCCGCGCTCTAGCTGTAGGAATTACGATACCTATAGGCAGATATCAAGGGCCATGCTGGAAAGGGGCCATTACCGGGATGCGGTGCAGTGCAGGGTTAAAGGGAAGGAGCTGCGGAGTGCCTATTGCAAAGCCCACGAGGGAAACCGCCATTCCGGCGCTGCCTTCACGACCTGCCGTTTTTACAAGGAGCTGGACACGATACTTGGGGGTGACCCCACTGCCAATCCGACGACCACGACGGACACTTCAGAGTAGGGGGTGGCAGGAAACTGAGACTGAGGGTACTGAGGTGGGGGGAGACACCCCGGAGTCCCAGGAAGCATGCAGCCAGGAGCTCTTCTCAAGCCAGGAGGAGGTAGCCAGTCGCAGCAGCTGGTACTTGGTGAAGGACAAGCAGAGGAGTGGGTTCCCGGTAAGCGGCTTTTATTTTCAGGATGGAAATGTTTCGGGAGAGGAGAGGGGGTTAGGGCTGCATGCATGCATGCATAGATGTGGAATAGCCCATTGATGTAGTCTATCACGTCGCGGTAATCGGCCTCGGTAATCTCTCCAAAAGTTTCAGCCAGAGTGTGGGCAATGCGCTTGCGCAAGTTTATAGGGAGAGCCACTGTGGTCCTTGTCCCAGTCACGCTAACACGTCCTCACCACTGTGCCGCAAGGGGTGGGGGGACCATTGCTGCGCACAGGCAAGCTGCATAGGGGCCAGGGCGGAATCCACATTGCTGTAGAAGACCCTCCCGCTCTTCCCAGGTGACCCGCAGCAGCGAGCTATCTTCCAGGATTACCTCCTGTGGAAAATGTTGGAAGACTGTTCAGTGTAGATGCCCCCTGCAGCAGTTTGCTTTCCCCAATGCACAGAAACCCCTGCATAGCCCTGAAGCAATCAGTCCCCCTTACTCACCATTTCGTGGCTCCTGTGGGTTACGTGTGCTCTGTTTGGTATGGGAAAAGTATGCTAAAGTGAAGACTGTAAACTCCTTCACTGTGTGGGAATAACTGTCTGGGTGAGATTATAAACAATGCTGCCTCTGTTGCCTCTGTTAACTGTTGCTATTTTTGCCTTTCGAAAAGTGTCCTTGACTACTCGACTGCCCGTATCATCGACTGCTCAGAGGCTACAAAACCTCCGGAAGAAGCCGCGAAAAAGCAAAGAAGACATGATGAAAGCAGTTATGGATCACTCTGCCAGAGAGAGGAAAAAAACTGCAGGACTGGAGGGAAAGGGAAAGCAGGATCCGCCAGAGAAATGCAGCAGCTAAGAAGAAAAGCACAAAGCAGCTGATAAGCATCCTGGCACGCCAAACGGACTCTATCCAGTCACTCGTAGCCATGCAGGCACAGCACTACCGTGCCGGCCCTGCCCCCATCCCAAAGCTCTTTCCCTTGTGCCCCAATGTCAGCTCAAAACCCCCTTCCCCAGCATCCGAGTTCTTACCACCACCAGCTGCCCCCAACACCTGTACGTTCACCAACTAGCCCTGAGAACTACTACCCTTACCATCTGCACTCAACCCCCATCACCATGCAGTATAGGCATCCTGAAGTGCAGCAGTCATTGCACAGCACTCCAGACAGGACATATTCAAACCTGTGACTGTACAGTTCCCCACCCCACTCCCCTGCCCTTTTAGGTTCCCAAAATGTTGTGTGTCTGTCAAGAAAGTTATTTTCTTTTCAATAAATGAATTCTTGGTTTTGAAAACACTCTTTATTATTGCAGAAGGTGAAAAATACGCTAGTCCAGGAAAGAAACAGCCACTGCAAATCATTTTAGGAAAAACAGATTCCTACTAACATTGTAACCACTGCACTTCACTCCCGTGCAAGGCACCAAACATCACTGTTGGTTTTCAGCCTCAAATTCCTCCCTCAAGGCATCCCTAATCCTTGTAGCCCTGTGCTGGTCCTCTCTAGTAGCCCTGCTCTCTGGCTGTGCAAATTCAGCCTCCAGGCGTTGAACCTCGGAGGTCCATTCCTGACTGAATGTTTCACCCTTCCCTTCACAAATATTATGGAAGGTACAGCACACGGATATAACCGCAGGGATGCTGCTTTCCCTCAAGTCTAGCTTCCCATACTGAGATCTCCAGCGCCCTTTTAAACTGCCAAAAGCACACTCCACAGTCATTCTGCACTGGCTCAGCCTGTAGTTGAACCAGTCCTTGCTCCTGTCAAGCATCCCTGTATACGGTTTCATGAGCCAAGGCATTAACATGTAAGCAGGGTCTTCAAGGATCACAATGGGCATTTCAACGTCCCCTACTGTGATCTTCCAGTCTGGGAAAAAAGTACTGGCCTGCAGCTTCCTGAACAGGCCAGTGTTCCGAAAGATGTGTGCATCATGCACCTTTCCAGGCCAGCCTGTGTTAATGTCAATGAAACACCCACGGTGATCCACAAGCGCCTGGAGAACCAATGAGAAATACCCCTTCCGATTAACGTACTTGGATGCTAGGTGGGGTGGTCCTAGAATAGGAATATGCGTCCCATCTATTGCCCCTCCACCGTTAGGGAAACCCATTTGTGCAAAGCCATCCACAATGTCCTGCACGTTCCCCAGAGTCACGGTTCCTCTTAGCAGGATGCAATTAACGGCCCTGCAAACTTGCATCAACACGATTCCAATGGTCGACTTTCCCACTTCAAACTGGTTCGCGACCGATCGGTAGCTGTCTGGAGTTACCAGCTTCCAGACTGCAATAGCCACCCGCTTCTCCACTGGCAGGGCAGCTCTCAATCTCGTGTCCCTGCGCCGCAGGGTGGGGCCGAGCTCAGCACACAGTCCCATGAAAGTGGCTTTTCTCATCCGAAAGTTCTGCAGCCACTGCTCGTCATCCCAGACTTCCATGACGATGTGATCCCACCACTCAGTGCTTGTTTCCCAAGCCCAAAAGCAGCGTTCCATGGTGCTGAGCATTTCAGTGAATGCCACAAGCAATTTAGTGTCATACACGTCTGGCGACTTGATATCATCGTCGGACTCCTCACTGTCACTTTGGAGCTGAAGGAATAGCTCCACTGCCATGCGTGATATGCTGATGAGTCTCACCAGCACATTCCTCAGCAGCTCGGGCTCCATTTCCCACAGAAATCGCGCTGCACAGAAACCTTTGGAAGAGTCACAATGGCGCCAAACGTGGATGGAAAAACAGTGACTGCTGGGATGTGAAGCGATGCATCATGGGGCGTTGGGACAGGAAGCGGAATGACCCGCACCCTTCCATCCCCTTCCCACAACCCACGGCGCCAAAATGGGGCCAGGTGCCCTGTGGGATAGCTGCCCATAATGCATCACTCCCAACATTGCTGCAAATGTGGCCCCACTGCAGTGCTAGTAGCTGTCAGTGTGGCCACACTGCAGCGCTTTCCCTGCACAGTTGTACGAAGACAGCTGTAACTCCCAGCCCTGTACAGCTGCAAGTGTAGCCATACCCTCAACCTTCAGACCCGTTTGTGTACTGCTAATTAAAATATTTTGGCTAAATTAGTCTTCTAAAGAATCTGCATTAAATGGCCAAGCTTCACTGACTGATGCGATATCTGAGCCATTACCGGGGAATTACAGACCAGTCATCTTAACTTCTGTACCTGGAAAGATAATGGAGCAAATAATCAATTTGCAAACATCTAGATAAGATAATAAGGTGATAAGTAACAGCATGGACTTGTCAAGAACAAATCATGTCAAACTACCTGTTTAGTGTTCTTTTGACGGGATAACAAGCCTTGTGGATAGAGGGGAAGTGGTAGACATGGTATATCTTTAGTAAAGTTTTTGATACTGTCTCCCGTGACCTTCTCATAAACTAACTAGGGAAATGCAACCTAGACAGAGCTACTATACAGTGGGTGCAAAACTGGTAAGAAAACTATTCCCAGAGAGTTATCAGTGCTTCACAGCCCTGGTCTACGCTATGGAGTTAGGTCGAATTTAGCCGTGTTAGGTCGATTTTAATATGAATGCGTCCTCACAACCAACCCCATTCCTTCGACTTAAAGGGCTCTTAAAATCGACTTCTGTACTCCCTGGCAAGGGGAGTAGTGCTAAAATCGACCTTGCTGGGTTGAATTTGGGGTAGTGTGGATGCAAATTGACGGTATTGGTCTCCGGGAGCTATCCCAGAGTGCTCTGTTGTTACTGCTATGGACAGCACTTTGAACTCTGATGCACTAACCAGGTACACAGGAAAAGCCCCAGAAACTTTTGCATTTCATTTCCTGTTTGGTCAGCGTGACCAACTCAGGGTATGGCTACACTTGAAACTTCAAAGTGCTGCTGCGGCAGCGCTTTGAAGTGCGAGTGTGGTCGTAGCGCCAGCTGTCTCCCAGAGCTCTCTCCCAGCGCTACATGTACTCCACATCCTGATGGGGTTTAGCTTGCAGCGCTGGGAGCAATGCTCCCAGCGCTGCGGCACTGTTTACACTGGCACTTTACAGCACTGTATCTTGCAGCGCTCGGGGGTGTTTTTTTTCACACCCCTGAGCGAGAAAGTTGCAGCGCTGTAAAGCGCCAGTGTAGCCAAGGCCTCAATAGCACTTAGCAACACAGGTAACCACGCAGTCCCCCCAGAATTGTAGAGCGTAGAACGTTTCTACGCTCCCCCCATCATCTCTGCCTCTGAGGTTATCACAGATTAGAAGGTGAGAAAAATGCACTTGTGATGACATGTTTTCCAAGCTCATGCAGTCCACCCGCACTGATAGGGCACAGCTTAATTCAGTGGCAAAGACCAGGAAAGAATTGAGTGAGTGCGAAGAGCGGAGGCAGGACACAATGTTGAGGCTAATGGGGGAGCAAACGGACATGATGAAGTGTCTATTGGAGCTGCAGGGAATCCAGCAAGAGCACAGACCCCTGCTGCATCCACTGTATAACCATCTACCCTCCTCCCCATGTTCCATAGCCTCCTCAGCCAGATGCCCAACAACACGGGGGGGAGGGGAAGCTCTGAGCACCCAGCCACTCTGCTCCAGAGGATGGCCAAAGCAACAGAAGGCTGTCATGTACATTGGCCAAACCAGACAGTCTCTATGCAAAAGAATAAATGGACACACATCTGACAACAGGAATCTTAGCATTAAAAAACCACTAGGAGAACACTTCAACCTCTCTGGTCACTCAGTAACAGACTTAAAGGTGGCAATTTTGCAACAGAAAAGCTTCAAAAACAGACTCCAATGAGAAACTGCTGAACTTGAATTAATATGCAAACTAGATACCATCAATTTAGGCTTGAATAGAGACTGGGAATGGCTGAGCCATTACACACATTAAATCTATTTCCCCATGTTAAGTATCCTTACACCTGAAATGGGCCATTTTGATTATCACTACAATTTTTTTTCTCCTGCTGATAGTAGCTCATCTTAATTAGCCTCTTAGGTTTGGTAGGGCAACTCCCACCTTTTCATGTTCTGTGGGTGTGTGTGTATCCTTACTATATGTTTCATTCTATGCATCCGGTGAAGTGGGCTGTAGCCCACAAAAGCTTGTGCTGAAATAAATTTCTCTCTAAAGTGCCACAAGTACTCCTGTTCTTTTTACGGATACAGACTAACACGGCTGCTACTCTGAAACCTTTTAAAGTATGTAGCTCATGCATCAGAAAGTAACAAGTGTGATTGAGAAGTGAGATCAAGTTACCTGACAAAAATTAAAAAAAAAAACCACAAAAATGGTGACTCTCATTCTTAATTTGTGCTTCCTGCTTTCACATTCTCTTACTACACCTCTACCCCGATATAATGCGACCTGATATAACATGGTAAAGCAGCGCTCTGTGGGGCGGGGCTGCGCACTCCAGTGGATCAAAGCAAATTCCGTATAACGCAGTTTCACCTATAACATTAAGATTCTTTTGGCTCCCGAGGACAGTATTATATTGGGGTAGAGGTGTAATGTCATTATTGGCACACTGTCTTATTTGACAGTTGTCAGAAATTAACCTGTAACAAAGGATATTTTCCAGACATCAGTTAGGAAAGTGATATGGCAGAACACAAATTTTCCAATACGTTCCAAGAATGTATTGAGGACAAACTTTTTGTTCCAGCAAGTGAGGGAAGTATCCAGGGGGACAGCAATTTTAACCTGATTCTGACCAACAGGGAGGAGTTGTTAGCAAATGTGAAGGTGGAAGACCGTTTGGGTGAAAGTAATCATGAAACGATAGATTTCGTGATTATAAGGAAATGAAAGAATGAAAGCAGCAGAATAAGGACAGTGGATTCAAAAAGGCAGACTTTGACAAACTCAGAAAACTCATAGGTAAGGTCCCGGGAAGAAAAACTAAGAGGGGGAAAAAAGAGTTCAAGAGAGCTGGCTGTTTATAAAAGAGACAGTTTACAATTGTGCCTTTAATACTATCTTGAGGTGAAGGAAAGATAGGAAAAACAGTTAAGAGGCCAATATGACTCCATCAGGAGCTCTTTAATTACCTGAAAATCAAAAAGGAATCCTACAAAAAGGTGGAAAAATGATGAATGGCTACAGAATAGAACAAAAATATAATGCATGTAGGGACAAAATCAGAAAAAACTAAGGCACAAAATTGAGTTCCATCTAGCAAAGGACATGAAAGAGAATAAATAAAATCAGGAGCAAGAAAAAGATGTGGCAAGAAGAAGATGAGGCAAAGTGTAGGTCCTCTACTTAGCAATAACTGATGCCATAAAGAAGGCTCTTTATAAAGAAGGCTCAGATGTTTAATATCTATTTTGCTTCTGTCTTCACTAAAAAAGTTAATGGTGACCATATATTTAACACAATTAATATTAACAACAGGGGGAAAGGAACACAAGCCAAAACAGGGAAAGAACAGGTTAAAGAATATTTAAATAAGTTAAATAATTTAAGTCTGCAGTGCCTGCCTGATGTAATTCATCCTAGAGAATTTAAGGAAGTAGCTGAAACAGTCTTAAAGTATTAGCAATTATTTTTGTGGACTCATGGAGGACTGGAGAAGGGTGAACATAGTACCTGTCTTTAAAAAGTGAAACAAAGAGGATCTGTGGAGCTATAGACCAATCAGCATAACTTCGTTACCTGGAAAGGTACTGGAACAAATTATTAATTATTTTGTAAACATCTAGAGGTTAATAGATTTATATAGAATAGCCAGCATGGATTTGTCTAGAACAAAACATGCCAACCCAACACAGTTTCCTTCTTTGAGAGGGTTATTGGCCTAGTGGATTGCGGGGAAGAGTAGACATGATATAGCCTGATTTTAGTAAGGCTTTTGGTACAGTCCCACATGACATTCTCATAAGCAAAGTAGGGAAATGTGGTTTAGATGAAATTTCTATAAGGTAGATGCACAACTGGTTAAAAGAGCATATTCAAAATAATAATCAATGGTTCACTCTCAAACTAGGAACATGTATCTAGTAGGGTCCCACATGGGTCAGTTCTGGGTCTGGTATTAATGGATATTTTCATTAATGACTTGGGTAATGGAGTGAAGATTGTACTTATAAAATCTATGGATGACACCAAGCTGGGAGGGGTTGCAAGCACTTTGAAGAACAGGATTAGAATTCAAAACGACTGTGACAAATTGGAGAACTGGTCTGAATTCAACAGGATGAAATTCAATAAAGGTAAGTGCAAAGTACTATGTCTAGGAAGGACAAATCAAATGCACAACTACAAAATGGGGAATAACTGGCTAGGTGGTAGTATTGCTGAAAGGGATCTGAGGATTATGTTGGATCACAAGTTTGAATATGGGTTAACAATGTAATGCAGTTGCAAAAAAGGCTACTATTCTGGAATGTATTAACAGGAGTATTGTAGATAAGATGAGGGAGATAATTATCCCACTCTATTTAGCAGTGTTGATTGAGACTTCCCCTATTCTGGGCACCACACTTTAGGATTTTGTCCAAAAAAGTGGGAAAATTGGAGAAAGTCCAGCCGAGAGTAACAAAAATGATAAAAGGTGGAAAACCTGAACTCTGAGGGAAGTTTAAAAAAACAAACATGGAAATGTAGTCTTGAGAAAAGATTGGGGGTAGGGAGGACTTGATAAGCCTTCATATATGTTATGGGGTGTTAAAATAGGACAGTGATCACTTGTTCTCCATGTCCACTGAAGGTAGTACAAGAAGTAGTGGGCTTAATGTGCAGCAAGGAGATTTAGATTAGATATTAGGAAGAAATGGTAGTTAAGCACAAATAGGCTTCCAAGGAAAGCTGTGGAATCCCCACTGTGACTGGTTTTCCCCAGGGTACCACCTGGAATTAGGGTACCACTGAGACCCCTTGACCCACTAGCCTGGGCTCCCTTTTACGCTGTACTGCTGCGACAAGCAAATCCTTCTCTCTAGCCTGCACTTTCACCAGCATACATAAAGATAGGGACATACCCAGCTGCAGTTACATGCAGGCAGGCTTTTAACCGGCCCCTGCCTGGGAAGGCTTCAGATAGGGAATATCCCAGCTCCTTAAGCATGCACTCCCTCTGGAGTGTAAACCCAAAATTATACCGTCTTGCGCTGCACAGGGAACTGTACAGCCTAAGTGCCTAAAATTCACCCCCTCCCTCAATGTGGAGAGGAATAGGCAACAGCTTTCTGCCCCTCATTTATGATTTCCACTCACTGTTTTAGATCAAGCAAAAACAAACTTACTAACTAAAAAGATAGTTTTTAAGTGATTATAAGGGATAGCAAATGCAAACTCAGCTTAATATACTAAATAGATTGGCTATGTATAGCAGATTCTCACCCTAAGTGATGATACTAACAGACTGCAGATTCTTAAGGGGCAAGCTGCACTTTGTTTACAGCTTGGAATCCCCAGATGTTCAATTCACAGGCTAAAAATCCCTTTACCCTGGGTCCAGTACCTCCCCCAGTTCAGTCTTTGTTCCTCAGATGTTTCCAGGAGTCTTCTTGGGTGGGGAGTCACTCCCCTGCCTTATGTAACTTTTGCATATTGCAGGAACCCTTTGTTTGTTTTAAGCTTAGATTCCCATGCTAGTTAGTGGAAAAATACTGGCATCCCAAGTTGGAGTCCAGCACCAGGTGACCTGGTTACGTGTCCCTGTAGAGTCACAGCAGTCATCCCCCACTGACTGGAGCCTTCACAGGTAGGCTCACCAGGTGGGAGATAAGCTTCTCCGAAGGCCTATTGCTTCTTCCTAATGGCTCATTAACCTGAATGGGCCCTTCCCAGCCAGCCATATAGACTGAGAGCATTTTGCCTAGTGAGTGTTGCCCAGTAATAGCTACATGTGAAAGATACATAGTCAATAATCATAACTTTAGATACAAAAATGATACTTGCATTCAAATAGGATAATTATATTCAGCAAATCATAACCTTTCCAGTGACACCACAGATGTCTTATTGCATAAAATACATCATAATTGTGGTATAATTATATCATACTAATATCACTATGAAGAATATGGGGTGCAGTGTCACATCCATCATTGGAGGTTTTTAAGAACAGGTCAGAATCACTTGTAAGGGATGTTCTAGGTGTGCTTGGTCCTGCCACAGCAGAGGGGGCCAGACTTGATGACCTCTCAAGGTGCCTTCCATCCCTACATTTCAATGATTAATATTTACCAATCCTGGGATAATTTAGTTGGGATTGGTCCTGCTTTGAGCAGAGGTTTGGACTAGATGACTTCCTGAGGTCTCTTCCAACTCTAACCTTCTGTGATTCTAGGGCCTAGAATCTAGGCCATTTCCTGTCTTGTTCCCTCCCTTTCCCTCAAAAATTATACATTGAACACTAAGAAAAGAAAATAGTGTTTAAATTAGACATATAAAGACAATCCCTACCCTCAGCTTATTTGGCCTCCAAAAAAAAAAAAAATCCCCACAGATTATTAAAGTGATCTTTGAACATATTGGTTAGTAGATACACCAACTTCTTTAAAACTAATACCTCATCAAAACTGACCAGTGTAATTCTAGCTGCCTCACTTTGCAGTTTTTGTTTTGTTTTGTGTTTTAATAGCCACATGTATGTTTGGAAAGGTGGCAGAGCCTTTATTTTTCTTAACTTACAATGTTTATATTCATAATGGGGAAATCCTATTGTCTTCATTAGTAATCTTTGTAGATTTTGACCATCTTAAAGAATTATGTCCCTGCTACTATTGAATCCTATAGGATGCTTCCAAAAACCTATAGAATAGTGTTAAATTCTGTCGGCTTTACAACCTAGTTAAATTTTATAGGACTCTTCATT
Organism: Gopherus evgoodei; assembly: GCF_007399415.2. Taxonomy (NCBI): domain Eukaryota; kingdom Metazoa; phylum Chordata; order Testudines; family Testudinidae; genus Gopherus; species Gopherus evgoodei. The sequence continues at coordinate 55,150,199 of NC_044324.1, forward strand.
AAGAAGAGTAAAAAAAAGTAACTAATTTAGTCGTAGAATGAGTTTTACTTACACTTATGTTCATTGTTACGCATGTTGTAATACATATTTGCCCAACTGAAGGCCCTCAAAATGGGCACCTAATCAAAACCCCACTAAAAAAAAAAATCTCTGCTTAAACATGGCTTTACGAAAGTCTCCATGGAAAATGAAATTAATTTAAATTCTATATCATTTGCAGTATACCACATAATAGATATGAATCATCAATTCATTTTATGACCTTTTAAAGTTCAATCTGAAATGCAGCTTTCCATAATTACATATGATGACATTAAGCACTAGTTGCAACTGTAAATAAACATATAGTATTTGACCTTTTGAAGGAAAACCATGGTAGGAAAGTACATCAGTGGATATAACAGTATAATTTATGAGCTGTGTGGTCATAGAACTTCTATGAAATGCCTGGAATGTAATCCTTTTAGAATGCTACTTTTAATTGATTTGTAAAGGAAATCTGATTGCACCAAAAAGCAAAACTGCTAGGAGCCCAGTTCTTCAAACACTTCAGTAAATGCTGAGTGAGTGGCATTTACAAAATAAGGCTTTTAAGTAGTAACTGATCAGTACATGCAGGTGAATGAAGACAGACATAGGGATAGATTTAAGTGACAGGTTGTGGTTTTAATTTTAACACTGGGTTGAAGCACTATAGGCTTATCCACCCCAGACTCTCCTGTGCTAGGCATTTAACGGAGTCAAGTGCAGAGTTACAAAGTTCCTATCCTGTCACCAGTAGCTCATGTATACAATAGCATAATCATATTCAGCAAATCATAATCTTTCCATAGACACCTTACTTGACATACTTTTTACAAGTTTTGTTGCAGTTATAACAGTGGTAGCAACACTGTTCTACATGGTCATATTTTAATCAGATAATGTGGCACCCTCCTCAGCCTGCTTCTAGAACTCCAATCACTTCTGATTCTTTTGACCTCCTTTACCTCAAGGGCCTAAGGTACCAAAGAGGGAGCTTAGTCTGTGAAGGCTTCAGAACTCCCCTTCTCCCAGAGGCCCAAGGTCTAACAGCAAAATCCTGGGTCTCTGTTACTTCTGGGAGCTGGCCCTTTTAGCCTTTATCCACAAAGGCCACTGGGGGCTCCACCTATGAGCTCCATCCCTAGTCCCACTACCTGGTACCTGTTTCCTGCCTAATCCAATCTAATGTCTTGAAGCCAGATGTCAGCTCTGGTGTCCAAAAAGTGCACTCCATCCATAAAAATCTCAAGCTGCTTGTTCCAAATGTCCCAGTGGGTGATCTGAGTCACCTGCAACTGGAAAGATTCTGGCAATCTCAAGTTCACATTCTTTGGGGCCCTACCTACCAGGTTAGATCGACTGCTCCCTGCCAAACTCGTGTCATGAACCTTTCCGACTAAACCAATCTTACGTTTGACCATGATGCTTAATTCATCCCACGTCCCCCTGAATCCTATCTCTCAAATTTATTCCCCTGCAAGATCCATGATTTTCACCAAGGTCAATATCCAGGACACTAGGTGATTGTAATTGGCCCATCAGTGAGTACCAGAAGAGGCATGAGCTGATCTCACATGTCCCTCCTGCTGAACCAATGAATGCAGCAACACAGCTGCCGTTTTGCAGGCCCAGTGCATAATGGAGTGCCTGCAAATTTTGAGGTCAGCCTTGTCTTTGCATGCCCCAGTATACTATCCATAGGGTGAACGTAGGTCCAGTTTCCAGCAGTCTATTGCCTGGACTCCCAGGAGTCAAACCGTTTAATGTTGCAGATGTCACTTCCCAAACTTGAAGGAATGTGTGCCAAAGTTTGCTGAGTTGAGATGTAAGTAAGCTCTAATGCCTTCGTTACCTCAGCAAACTTGTATCTGGTCAGGTAGCCACCATCCTTGTGCACAAAAAGTGGGTCTGGCTCCGGGTTTCATGTGTCTAGAAAGGCTTTGACAGCTTTTACAGACATACTAGTTCAGCCAAGCATTCTCTTAGCTGTGTTGTGGCCCCTTTTCTTTTTTCATCAGTTTTGGAATGCCTCCGTTTCAAGGGCATCCATCATTCCTTGATTAAACAGCACATTTGCTCGCTGTAATGCAAGCCTGGACCTGCTGACTGTGACCTGGTCCACATTCTCTAACCATCGCTTGCCACTGTTTTATGTGGTATGTATTTATTTGGTATTAAGGAATACCAAACTGAACACAATTGAGGGTCTACATTGTGATACATGGAGGAGCCTTGAGAGTAGAATAAATGGTAGATAATCCTGCACTCTCCTTCAAGTGTTTTACGCACCGCATCCAGGATGTGAATCTGTCAGTCGGGCACTAGTAAATCAAAAAAGGGCCAGCTATCTACTTAGCTACTACATCCACCTGAATTTTTTTCCTGAACTATTTGCTCAAATCCTTTAACAGACTTCAAGTTTTCTACCCACACATGAAATCTTGCTACCTCATATGGGATTGTAAAACCTGGCCAAAATTCATTCCATATATAAGCCTCAACTATCTTGTTAGGATAACATAAGAAGGTAGTATCACCTCTAAATAATTGGGGCTGGGGCTTTTACCAGAACTTCCCCTCCCTCCCACTGATCCTGTTGGAGTACTGTCCCCCTGCTAACAGCCTCTCTTTCTGACATATTGGGCATTTTCTTTGCCCCATAGCAAATGAGGGCACCATGTTGACTTCCACATTTCTTATATCAATGTTTGTATTTGCAGCAGGAACAAAAATGCACAACAGAACTTAGACCTGACATCTGTTTTTGAAGCTTGTGGTTTCGATACTGGTAATCCACTATCTGTATAAACATGCTGGCCTGCATGGCATGGTTGTTCTTACCCCATGGGAGATTTGGCTCTTCTGCTGCCTAAGTCTGAACTTCATTGTAACTTAACCATGCCTCACCACCATTCGTGGCATGTGTTCTGGATATGACATCCAAATATTATGAAAATTGGGATGCTTGGCTCAGTTTGTTTTGCAGATTAAACACGTGTGTGTGTGTGTATGTATGTATGTATAGGCTGCAATCCAATTCTCTACTGTTCTAGCCATTTTGAGCTTGCCCGGTTTGTCGTCGTCTTTCCCTCCCTCCCTCCCCACCTGTTTCCTCAATCTGGCTTTCACTGAAGAGAAGGGTGAACATGCTCACATGCTCTCCTTTCCAGTTTTTTTCTATAATATCCTTTGACAAATGGGCCCCCAGGGGTTGATCAGTTTCTACATATGATCACTTGGCATCAATGCCTATGTCCCCTATGAGTCCCCCTGTAGAAAGGGGGGCGGGAGGGAGTGAAGCCTTGTTAGATGTATTGTCCCCTAGTGTTGGAGTGTTTCAGTTCACTATACCCTTTTGTAGGTGCCTGGCTCTGCCATGCAGGGATGTGCTGGGACAAGTTGTGCCCCTAGCCTTTTGGCAATGAGGTGCCAATGATTTTGCCAACTTGTTCGGCACTGCATGGGGCTGGTTTCCTGCTGCCCTGACCCTGAAGGGGGGACAGGTATGCAGCTATCTCTGAGGTGTTGGAGGAAGGCTTGCTGCCAACCTCCCCCCAACCTCTGTGAAGGGATTCTGCAAGTCCAACCCCTGCAGCACGAGGGTCTTAGCTGGACTAACTACAAGCTACTGCAGAGAGGGACTAACACTTATGCTTTGACAATCGTCTTCTCCCAACTTTAGCTTCTATGTCTGAGCCCTGTGTTCCTAGAAGAAGGGACCCTGGGTCACACCCTCCAGCCACGAGCCATGCTTGTGGGAATCTACTTCTGCTGCAGGGTATAGGACCCCAGCAGGTATCTCGGCTTCAGTCCCCCTGCTCATTCTTTCCTCTTTTCCCACAAGCCAAGGTGTGGGTTCTGCCTTAGAGTTCCTTGCTTCTTGCAGCTGTGTACTGCCCAGTACTCCTCATCCAGGAAGAAGGGCCCCCAGCCCTGGTCCACTTCCCTATTAGAAATTGAGAGGCTGTTCCTTCCTGGGGGCTGGGTGTGACCTTGGGTCTCTATTCCCTCACAGCTCTGCACAAAGGAGTTGCTTCCCACCTTGTCTGACACTGCTCTTAAAGGCTTCAGGATGCCTGGGCTACCCTGTCTCCTCAGGCTTGGCGGGACTTACTCCTGCCACGGGCTGCTGCTGCAACTTTTCTCCCCTCCCTCTCTTCCCATACTATAGAGTGGGCTTCCCAAGGGAGGCGCGATAACATGTCAAGGAAGGCATGAGCTGTATGTGGCTTTTTGAGCTCCGGCTGTCAGCCCCAGGCAGCTGGGGCTCATGTACAAGCGCCGTGCACACCAAGGAGGTGGGGGATGGGATAAGGGGGACAGCTGCAGTCCCATTGCCTGGCCTCGGGCTCTCCTTTCCCACCCTCCCTCAATACCTCACTGGGAGGTGGCAAAAGGACTCCAGCTGTCTGCCTTGGGGTGGCAGCAACAGCGCAGAAGTGTGGGTGGCAATGGGCTGCTAAATTTGCTGTGAAAAGTGATATTTTCACATTGCCGCCCTTACTTCTGTGCTGCTGGTGTCGCGACGCTGCCTTCAGAGCTGGGCAGGAGTATATGTACTTGTGGGGCAGAAAGGCGTGTAAGTGGCTACAGACACACATGGCTGGGGGTGGGACGGCAAATAAGCTTGAGAACCACTGCAGTAGTTAAAATACTCTGTTTAAAAAGTTACTTTAGATTCTAAACTCGTACACAGTTAATCCTAGTCAAGGTACTAGCATCTCATCATTGTGGATACGTGATCCACCAGTTTCTTGTATTGATTCAGAAGAAAAACTTTTATTTGCAAATATTCTCACTGGTGGGTTTTTATACCAAGGTGCCCATTCACTTCATGTATCCTCATTCTAGTAATAAATTCTCCAATGTTGGATATAATCAATGTTAGAAATGTTTTAAATTTAATTTTTGTTTGAATTCAGATTTGACTGAAGAATAGGATAGTGATTGCATTTCTCTTTGCAGTAGTACCTACAAATACTTTATTTTTTTACCTCACTTTGTCCAAAAACAAAATTAAACCTTTAGCACTCAAGTAAGGCAGGGCATATTATGTTGTAGAGAACTGCTTTTTATTTGTAGATACAATATCTGGTTTTTATTTTTTCCTGGGACGCTAGAAGATTAAAACTGATTATAGCATTGGGATAATGTCTGACTCCTTGTGTTCCGTTTAGTCATAAATAAAACTCTGGAAAATCTGAATGTTACTATGGTGATATTAGTAAAAGCCTGGGTTATGGAGTAAGCAAACGGCTTAGAAACGTGCTGTCACTTATGATAATGAGCATGCCATAGTTGCCAAGTTGTATATAGCCAGAGATTAGTTTAGTTGCCTCTGCTGTAACTTGTTACAGCCCACATGTCAAAATCTAAAAGCCAATAAGTAAAATTACTTTCATATAATGACTGAAAAAACCTACATTTACTTTTTGGTAGCTTAATACCACTTTCACTTTGATAGAAAGGGTCGATGTGGGGTGTTACTTCCTGCATTGCTTGCTTCCTTTCTTGTTTTCTAACAAAAAAAAAAGTCTGATTTTTAAAATTGCTCTCTTTAGTCTATCAGGCAATCATGTGAAATGGAGTGTGGGGAAATTTAAAAAAAAGAAATTATTGGGGGATGACTTCCATTGGAGATCACTGGAATACACTGTATAAAAACTTCCTTTTTCCTTAGTTACTGAAATTATTAAAGAAAATATCTTAAGATGGATTCAAAAATTACTATTTATCTTTTAGCCTTTTTAACCTGGCTTCCTTGGAACTAAGAGAGAATCTGCTGACATACTTACCTGAGTAAGTTCCATTGCATGTGTGTCTGTGGTCGTGTGTGCTTTAATATATGCCATCCCCCCAAAAAAAGAAAGGAAAAAAAGGCTGAAGTTAATATTTTCTCTGGCCCTCATTTAATTTGTGGATGAATAAAAGGTGTTTTCAGTCTCCTGCATAATGAATGAAGAGTTACGGGCTGTACCTCTCCCTTAATAAATAGCAAGTTGCTCAGGAACTTTGTTCATCACTGGTTAGTAACAGGAGTCCCAAGGTTGTGTGCAAATCAGTTTTACCTGTGGAATACTTCAGTGTAATAGAAATGTGCAGAATATACTGAATAGCTAAATACTCTAAACTAATGCCAAATTATTAAAGAGGTGGAAGATGGAATCATTTCATGACCAATATTAATTATTACGCAAATGAAGGTTGATCTCATGTTCAAAACTTTTAACATTCACCATGTGAGCTGTATTAAATCTGTGTGGAGCTTTATATTCTTTTAGAAAAAGTGTAAATAAGCACTTACATGAGAGGCTGAGTAATTTAGAGAAACTTTGCAAACCTGGAAATGAAAGCCTCTGACATCCCCTGACAACATCTAATTAGAAACTCAACCTCACTCCCTACTCCTTTTGTGAAAGAAAGAAGGTCCTAGGATTTCTTTTGGGGTGCTGTTCTGCACCAGGTACAGGGAGTCGTCTTTTTTTTTGTGTCTGCCCCTGCTTGGACATGTGACTGTTTTTGAACTCCTTACTCCCTTTTGGCTACTGGAAGAGGAAGATTTTTCCATTCTTTCTTCCCAGTACCCCAAAGTCTCCTCACTGCTGAGGAACTAAGGAAGTAAAGAGTCTCTTCTCTTGGCTTCCTGGCTGCTACTATCAGAGGATAGGTGTCTCTGATACTCTGCTCCTGTCTCATCCTCTTTAGTCTTTTTCTCTTGTAGATATATCCAGTAGTTCCCCAGTTGCTGCTGTTCGTAACTTTCATGAGCCTCAAAGGTGCTTCAGACGCCACAATGAACTGTAGAGTATGAATAAATAGTTTTTCCATGCAGCATCAGAGTAAAACTGTTTATAAATGAACAGTTTTACTGCTGCTCAGAGTTCTGAATAGCAGTAGTGAAACTGACCAGTCTTGTCTTCATGCTGCTGCAGCTTGGGGATAGGTAAGCAGAAGCTCCAGAGGAGGGGTCTGTTCTGAAGCGTGTCAGGAAAGCTCTGTTGTTTGTTCACATTCAGAAGTCTTCTTTTAAAGCCATAAATGCTCAAATTCTTTTTTAATTCAAGCTGAAATTCTGCACAAGCTGATGAGTTAAGACATTTATTAATCAGGGAAAAAATCTTTATTTGCTCTTGGTGAGTAGGCAGATGAGGGACTTGTCAAATCTTGACCTGCATGCTTTATAAACCATTTAATATGATCAATGTAAGGTCGTGTAAGTAATTTTCATCCAGCTGTAAATTGGTTTGGATCCATTTTGTGGAGGCTTTCAACTTTTATTCTAAATTATGTGGTATTGACCATGGTTAAGACTGGTGATTAGCAGAATGGACAATGATCTGATAAATTATAGTGCATTTTATGCTTCCGAGGCACATTATACTGACAAACCCAATACTCTTCAGTATCATGTTAACATACGTGATCTATGCCCAATAAAATCATTTTCTAGAAGAACATATGGTTATACAGTGGAAAGAGCTCATTCAAGTACCTAGGGGTTCTGATGGTCTAGTCTAATGGGGTTCTCTCTTTGCTTACAGATCACTCACCCACCTACAGAGACTAGAAGAACTTGATTTAGGAAACAATGAACTTTATAACTTGGTAAGAAATTATCAGTGGAATATGGCATTGTTATTGGTGTTTCATGTGGAAATAAAATATCCAGAACAGAAATTTCCCAAACTGGTACAGGGCATGAGGATGTGAAAGCCCAAAGGGGAACTGCTACCAAAAGTCTCCAATCAAAGGCAGAGCAGCTCATGTGCACCTGAAGTGGAGTGCCCACTCAGAGAAGAGCTGTTGCAATCCTGGAACACATAAGCAGGGGAATCTCGAGTAAGAGAAGAGGGGTTAATTCACCTGTCTACTTGGCACTGGTGCAACCATTGCTGGAATCCTGGGTCTAGTTCTGGTGGCCACAATTTAAAAAGAATGTTGATAAATTGTAGAGGTTGAGAGAAGAGCATCAAGAATATTAAAGGATTGGAAAATATGCCTTATGGTGATAGATTCCAAGATCTCAATATATTGAGATTAACAAAAGAGAAAGTTAATGGGGAATTGATTACAGTCTAAGTGTCTACAGAGTATAGCTGTGGGCCTGTGGGCATATGATGGCGTATATTACATTGGTGGACGTGCAGGTGAATGAACCGGTGATGATGTGGCAGATCAACAGAGCCAGACGTGTACCCAGAAGCCTCCTACTGCAAGACAAACCCAAGAAAGAAACCAGCAGGACTCCACTGTCCATCACATACAGTCCCCAGCTAAAACCCCTCCAACGCATCATCAGGGATCTACAACCCATCCTGGATAATGATCCCACACTTTCACAGGCCTTGGGTGGCAGGCCAGTCCTCGCCCATAGACAGCCTGCCAACCTGAAGCATATTTTCACCAGTAACTGCACACCGCACCCTAGTAACTCTAGCTCCGGAACCAATCCATGCAAAAAACCTCGATGCCAACTCTGCCCACATATCTACACCAGCGTCGCCATCACAGGACCTAACCAGATCAGCCACACCATCACCGGTTCATTCATCTGCACGTCCACCAATGTAATATACGCCATCATATGCCAGCAATGCCCCTCTGCTATGTATATCGGCCAAACAGGACAGTCTCTACGGAAAAGGATAAATGGACACAAATCAGATATTAGGAATGGCAATATACAAAAACCTGTAGGAGAACACTTCAGTCTCCCTGGCCACACAATAGCAGATCTTAAGGTGGCCATCCTGCAGCAAAAAACTTCAGGACCAGACTTCAAAGAGAAACTGCTGAGCTTCAGTTCATCTGCAAATTCAACACCATCAGCTCAGGATTGAACAAAGACTGTGAATGGCTTGCCAACTACAAAACCAGTTTCTCCTCCCTTGGTTTTCATACCTCAACTGCTAGAACAGGGCCCCATCTTCCCTGATTGAACTAACCTCGTTATCTCTAGCTTGCTTCTTGCTTGCATATATATACACCTGCCCCTGGAAATTTCCACTACATGCATCCGATGAAGTGGGTATTCACCCACGAAAGCCCATGCTCCAAAACGTCTGTTAGTCTATAAGGTGCCACAGGATTCTTTGCTGCTTTTACAGATTCAGACTGACACGGCTACGCCTCTGATACTTGATACTTTTATGTCTCTATCCTAACTATTACTGTAGTTATTAAAATGATGTGATATGCAATCTGGTATTTCACCATACGTTATTAATTTGTGGTAGAATTATTCTTCTGCAAAAAAGGAAAGATCCCCACAGATCTTTCTCTGCAGAAACAAAGCAGGGGAACACAGATTGTTTTCTCTGTTCCTCAGTTGTGCCCCAGTACTTACCTTTTGTCATTTCAAGATTGAACTGAGGTTTCATTTGTGTGTTAAAATATGAAATACGGCTCTTGTGCAGAAACAAAAATGCTTATACTTGACTCTTTTTAAAGCATATTTTAGTGATTACACTAAAAACTTAAATTATATTAATGTTACAATTATGGTTCCACGAACAACTCTAATTACACAGCTGTGGTATACTGTGTTCTCCCATATATTCTTATGGCATTCAAATATGACAGTAATACACAATATTATGTGTGTATATATGGGAGTGGGAAAGGGACGGGCTAGAGTTGTTTTTGGAGCTATAACTTGGAGTTTAATTTTTTAGGTAAGTAAAACAAGAAAGAGGACCCCGTATGGGGTCACTTGAATATACATTTTTTTTTCTGTCTAATAGGTTGTAATTGCTAGACTATTATCTGTCTCTCCTCTGCACGTAAGGGTGTTAAAAACTGTCAGAGAATGTGGAGTCCCCTTGTTAGTCTAACATAGTCTTAGTCAAATACATAAATCACCTGTTGGATACTTACCAAAGTATGTAATGAATACAGACAACTTATGGTCATACTTTTAGTTACGTTTTCTAAATCAAATCAAGCATTACAACATAGTATTCAAATCAATGTGTCAGGTCGCCTGGGCAACAAGTTTTTCTTCTGTTGTATGCATTGCTTGTTTCTGAATTACCCTAACTACCTTTTGCTCTTTTGTTTTGTTTACATTTTGCAGCCAGAAACGATTGGTGCACTTTTCAGTCTTAAAGATCTCTGGCTGGATGGAAACCAGTTAGCTGAAATACCTCAGGTAAAGTAGAGTTCTCATGAAAAAAGTATGTGTGAAGAAAAAATTCTTTGTGGCTAAGCTACAAATATCAAACTTGCTTTTTGTGTGTGTGTGGGGGGGGGGGGAATATGTTTTTAAACTTTGAAGTTTATAAGCTTTTTTGAAAAGTTCAGCGACTATCTTTAGGATTTCTGCCTCTCAGCTTTAGAAGGTTGGGCATGATGCCTTTGTCATATGCACCAGAAACGGCTGATAGGCTTCAAAGGGTTTATCTGATGAATGACAGGATATTTTCCCTCTTCCAGAAATTGGTTATTCTCAGTCTGTAGTGTTTACGGCTTAGGGATCGGGAGACCAGTATTCAGTTCAACTGACTTTCTCACTCTTCACACTTGTCAAAATGCAATTAATCAAAGTTGTATGTGAACTGTCCTCTTCTGTAGCTTTCTTCTGCTGTTTAAAATGCCTTATTTCCTCTGTACACTGTAATAAAATTCCCACCATAAATAGAATTTTGAGACCCCAGCCCTGCAACTGGATCCATGCAAGCAAATACCCCATTGACTTCAGTTGCAAGATGAGGGGCCTTAACAGCTAATCTGTAATCTGTTAAACTTCCCTGTCCTTAGCGCATTGAGAACAGCTTTTTTTTAAGATTCAAGCCAAAAAATCCAGCCATTTCACTGTTATTCTATATGCTGAGTCCACTGTGGGTGGTGTGGAAATCTTGCATGCTGAAAATCAATGCAAAAACAATGGTGAGTGCAAGTGAGCTTAGTGTCTGCCTTTTTCCGTCATTTAGACTGGCTACAGTAAGTACTTGTAAGAGGCTCCAATTAGACTCTGCCATATCAGTTTTTCTGTGGACATCTGAAGTTCAACAGCCATTTTTAGCAATAATTGGTGGGTTTTGTTAATGTCCAATAGAAAAATCCTAAGAAAAAGCTTTATGAGCAACTTACTTTATGTAATTCGTTGTTCAAATATTAGAAAATAGAAAAATCTTTGCTATCTAACATGATCGGTCTTGAGATTTTCAGTGATCTTGTTGCTACTCTGTAGACATTTATATATGAAGTATTATGGTTGCTGTTGTATTTTTTATCTTTATTTTCAGCTGTGTTGGTACAGCAGTGCTGAATGTTTTGATGATTAAAGTCAGCTATGACAGAATGTGTGTAGGAGCATATTCACAGTGAGGGTGTACTGAAAAATATAAAAATAGGAGGTGTCAATTTTTTCCAGTCAAATCTTTAGATAAACTATATCATTGTCAAAACTAAGTAATTGGTATAATTTTATAGCTTTATAAGCTTGCTAGTGCAGCACTTCTGATTTGTATTTCTCCATTTGTTGCAAAGGAAGGAAAAAGATATGAAATATCTAGATGTTGATAGTTACTGTATGTTGAAATATCAGCCAAGAGGGGCCGATCATAATTTGCCTTGAGTTACTTGGGAGAGACAGACTTTGTATGTGGGATTTGAGTTCTGTAACTCTGAGAAACAACTACATGGAGAAAGACTATTTTGGCTTACGTTTCACTTATACTGCTTGCTTGTGGTTCCTATTATGTACGCAAAGTTTGAGATGGAAATATTTTTGTCTAAATTATCTAGCCTGTGCTAGTCAATATTTTTATCATAAGAAGCTGCTGTTATTTTGTAATATTTCCCAAAATGAAAATGGTTATCTTCCAGCATTTAGAAAAGAGGTCTTCCTCCTTAGTACCTCGTGGAATTTAAGTGTGGTAGGAAACTTTGACTTGGTGTTGCAAGTTTGGACCTGACTTGGGATTGTTTTTGTTTTTGTTTTGTTAAATGTGATGTAGGAAATAGGAAATATGAAAAACCTGCTATGTCTGGATGTGTCTGAAAATAAATTGGAAAGACTTCCTGAAGAGATCAGTGGTCTGACTTCCTTAACAGATTTGCTCGTTTCTCAGAATTTACTTGAGGTGCTACCTGATGGTATTGGTAAGTAATATAAAGTAAACATAATAATAGACAATTACTGGAACTGGTTTTAATAGCAAGCGCATGTGTCCTGAATTTCTTTTGCAATTTCTGCTTATGTAAGAGATGAGCCTATTCCAGTGGGTTTTTTAAGTCTAATTATACACACAGTCCTGCTAATTTTGCACTTTGAATATTTTTATTTCTGCTAAGGAATTGATGCCTCACCATTTAGGCTGCCTAAATTTATTATTAACTTGCTGAGCAGCGTATGAGACAGTACATCATATGTGATCCATTACCATCAGAACTAGAGGGTTCAGTGTCGTAGTTAGGGCAACTGCCCCATGCTCCCTCTGCATGGGGTTCACCAATGGCACCCACTCTAGGCTCCCGGCTCCTCAGTTGTCATTTTCTCTTGGTTAGAGACCCGGATCTATCTGACTCTTGACTGAGTGTTTTGAGGCTGCACAGTTCCCTACCAACAGTGTGATATCCCCAGAAAGCCAGACTACCTAAACAGGCCGGGATCTTTCTCTGCAAGTGCTATAAACAGCTGTAATTGCCAGCAGTCACAAGTTACCATGCAGCCCTTTCTAAGCAAGCACATTTATTCATAACATGAAAACTTTACAGAGAACACATCTAAAAAACAAAAGTTTGTTATACACTTGTCAACAGCTTTCCAGAGTCACCCATCAGTAATATGGGACCTCAGTAGGCCCAAATCCTTCCACTCATCCAAGGAAGGATTGGGCTCCCCTTGGACCTATCTGTTGGCTGGAATGGATCAGTCAGAGTGACACACACACACACACACACACACACACACACACACACACACACACACACACACACACACACACACACACACACACACACACACACACACACACACACACACACACACACACACACACACACACACACACACACTTCCTTTCTTTCTTTTTTTTTCTTTTTTCAGGAGCTTTGGTCACCCTCCCCACCATGAATTGAAGGGTACAAAGATACTGCAGGAACTTGCTCTAACTGTCCCAGTCCAGTACAAGTTGATTCATTGGAGGTTTTATAATCTGTAAATTCTATTTTGTAGCACATCATGTAAAATTATTTAGTAAATTTAGTAAAATTCATTGATCATTGTTCTTTAAATACAATATTATGTGTGGTTTTTAAACCACAGCAGCTCCACCACTGGCTGCCTTTTGCATCTGAGGGGAGAGAGGAGAGTAACTCTGGCAGTTCCATTATCTGCTTCCCTGTTGGGTTGTTAGAGCCCTATGAAGAACAGGAACGGAACTTGACCGGTGCTGCCGAGCCTAATACAGCCACTCAGGGCAGCTCAGGAGAGGGTAGAAGGAAGAAAACTTAACTTGGCACCCAGTGATGACTCACAGGTTCTCTGTCTCCAGAACAGGTTAGAGCAGCCTGGGGAATGCTCAAACTTTCATCAGCTGGCAGAAGTCTCCATCATACACAACACAAAGGGAACAGAACAGGACAGAGTCTGTCCTGTAGTATCAGTTGTGGCTCACTGATCTTTTTAAAAGTAATGTTTGGCTCTTCAGCTGAAAAGGTTGGACACCCCTGACCTGGAGGAAGACGTGGTCCTTTCCCCAAGAAGCAGAGTTGCACTTAATGCTTACACTAGCTATCTGTGTTCTTAGCTATAGTGATTCTGGTATAGGGCTTGAACTCATCTCCCAGAATGACTTTATTTGAATTCTGACATCAGTTACTGCATCTATCTTTGTTGACCAGGCCAGTATGAGAATAACTGGTATTTGTACAGCACCTAATGGATTTGACCATGGTCTGATTTGGGGCTTTGGAGTATGCTACCTCAAACTACTACTGTTTACTGTTAGTATCACTACTTCTAGTTTGTATTGCTAGTACAGACTAACAGTAGTAATAGTTTGGAGTTTGTGTTGTCATTTTTGTCAGCTTTTTTTTTTTTTTTTTTTTTTTTAAATTATAATGCAAAAAATAGTTTCTATTTGGTGCCACTTGTAGACATTGAGGCTGATGTGCAGAGTTTAGGCTACAAGTCATGTACTGATAACGGCAGATGGAGTTGTTGGAACTAACCCTCTCTGCCTTTGGTTTTAGCCCTCTTCAGTAAATATGCAGACAGGATATTAAACTGCAGTGTTTACTAATGTAACCTGCTTGGGATCCTTTATAGTATGATTTCAGTTATCTGCTAAAATCACTAAGAATATTTCAGGTGAGGCAAATGCTTGAAAATTTTATGGTAGCTGTCATAAGAGCACACGGTTGAAGGACACAAAGCAAAAACGGAAATCACGCAAAGTCTTATGTAATCATAGGGAATTCATTATATAATGAAGGATCTGGTAACCTAATGTTTGTGATTATAATTGTATTTTGTGCAAAACGAGCATATTTGTATAGTAGTCCAGCACAATGATAAGGATAGATAAGGGCATCCTACATCACATCATGGACCTGCCTATTCTAACTAAATGCAGTATGTTTTGATCACAAAAAATTAAATGAGGTTCCATTTTCATAAGTACTACATTTGTTTTTAGTATCTGTGTCTATCTAATGAATACAGGTTACTAGAGGCTTAGAATTTCAAACACTTTTGTATGCTTATCAGGAAATATTGTGTGGCTTGATTTCCCCCCTCCCCAATCATATTTGGATGGTGAAACGTTTAGCTCCTGATTATCCTACACTCTCCCTGTGTAAAAGGATTTCCCATTTCTTAACGCATGGATGTGGTATACTATTATCCCTCTGTCAAACTTCAGACTCACGAAATAGAATTGAAAACACTTTTTGTCCCAAGCAAACCTTTCAGTTATTGGAATTTAAAGGCATTTATTATTGGGAGCATTTGCTCTCAAGTTTACCCCTCAACTAACTTTTTTTTTTCTTTTCACATAGATTTATGGAATCAGTATTTGAGGAGGATGGTATATGGTTTTGAGCTCCTCTTCCACCTATAACAATCCTACATTTAAATTTATTTATGGATATTTTATTATCATTGTCTAGAAGAACTATAGTGTGTTGGCAATTCAGCACCTAAAATAAACTGGAAAAGTCCCTTATCTGGCTTACATTTGTGATGTCTAATTCCAAGTGAGCTTTCATAGGCCATATCTAATACTTATCCTATTTTTGCAATTGAACTTTGCTGTAGAAAACTCTTGTCAAATACACCAACATTTTCCAACAGAAGAAAAGTTGCACTGTATATTGTATGATTTTAAATTTTCAAACTGTAGGTTATGTGCAGTTTAATGCTCCCCATTGTCTTCTGTTGAACATGCTTAGAGTTCCTTACTTTATTTTTTTTGCTCTTACTATTTGTGTTCAATCCCCATTAACAATGCAATCCAAAGCATTAAATATTTTCTAAATTATAGAATATTTAGTATTGATGTAGCTTTACAAAACTAGTTAAGGTTGTCTGAGGAAACAATACATTGTAGCATTTGGTTTTACAAAAAATTGTAATGCATTGACAAAATCTAACATTTTAAAAATGTTCTTTTTAATTATTTTTTTTTAATATTTAGATATTCACATGTATTGTAGATGTGCTGGAATAATAAAAGTTCAGCAACATGAATGTGTTAATCTTAAAGGGAACATCTGATGCAGATATAGTTGAAGCCAACCACCAAACTTAAGGATTCTCCTCTATTTATAGGAAATTTGAAGAAGCTGTCTATCTTGAAGGTTGATCAGAACAAACTTGTTCACTTAACAGAAGCAATAGGAGACTGTGAAAACCTTACTGAACTAGTTCTAACAGAAAACCAGCTGCTGGTGAGTATGGTCTTCACTGCTCAAATAGCTGGCAGTAATTAGGTCTGCTGCTATGCATTGATTCACTTTGATTCTAATGCCTTTATTTTATTTCTCCTCCTATTATAGTTACTGCTAAGTACAATACAGTGGAGTTTGCATTAAGTAAATGCATGGTTGTTACAACAGTCGTGGTATTGTTTCCATGTAGAATATATTCTGTATATTTAAATGACAATACATTCAAGAGGAACTTGCCATAATATAAAAGTGGTAAATCAAAGTTCTCATTTTTAAATAACCGTTTTTCTGCGAGTGATTATATGAGAGAATGGCATTGTGGAGTTACAGGTTTGTCTTATTGACTCTTATGGAAGGTATGCTCTGTTTACAAGTATGAAGATTTTCTTCCCCTAATGGCAAGACCTGTAGACTCAACTTTTGAGCAAAAAATCAATTTAGATTGTTCTGAATATGTGAATCAGTATCAACAACAAAAACCCCCAGACAATTGTTCATGTTGCACAGGTGTAACTAAAGGCAGAACTTCGTTCTGCAGTTAGATTTTAGTTCACAGTTCTATTGATGCAAAAAGCAGAGTGAAACCCTGTTCAGTTTTAGCTATTTTGGCTCTGCAATACTAATGAGTAAAAACTTATTTATCAAAGTCAACAGATGTGACTATCCTCAGTTTTTTTACTCTGTTCTTGACCATGCTATGAACTGTAAGCACCGATGACTGAGTAACAATGCTGAGTAACAAGGTGCCATTTTTACGTGGCCCATATTTTGAAGTAGAGCTTCACTTTAACTTGTGCTTTGCGAACTTAATCTAAAATTATATACTAGGGCTGTCAATCACAGTTAATCCTCTCACAGTTAACTTAAAAAATTAATTGTGATTAATTGCAGTTTTAATCCTGCTGTTAAACAATAGAATACTAATTGAAATTTATTAAATATTTTGGATGTTTTTCTACATTTTAATATATATTGTATTCTGTGTTGTAACTGAAATCAAAGTGTATATTATTTTTATTACAAATATTTGCACTGTAAAAATGATATACAAAAGAAATAGTAGTTTTCAGTTCACCTCCTGCAAGTACTGCAGTGCAATCTCTTTATTGTGAAACTGCAATTTACAAATGTAGATTTTTTTTTTTTTGGTTACATAACTGAACTCAAAAACAAAACACTCACTCTTACTTCTCGTTCAACCAATTGCTCGGGCAAACAAATTTTTTTACATTTACAGGAGATAATGCTGCCCTCTTCTAATTTACAGTGTCACCAGAGATTGAGACTAGGCAGTTGAATGACACTTTAGTAGCTGGCATTACAGGGTCTTTACATGCCAAATATGCTAAACATTCGTGTGCCCTTCATGCTTCGGCCACCAGTCCAGAGGACATACTTCCATGCTGATGCTGCTCGTTAAAAAAAAAAAATGCATTAATTAAATTTGTGACTGAACTCCTTGGGGGAGAATTGTATGTCTCCTGCTCTGTTTTACCTGCATTCTGCCATATATTTCATGTTACAGCAGTCTCGGATGATGACACAGCACTCGTTGTTGTTCATTTTAAGAACACTTTCACTGCAGATTTCACAGTACGCAGAGAAGGTACCAATGTGAGATTTCTAAAGATAGCAACAGCACTTGACCCAGTTTAAGAATCTGAAGTGCCTTCCAAAATCTGAGAGAGACAAGGTCTGGAGCATGCTTTCAGAAGTCTTAAAAGAGAAGCAGTCCAATACTATAGAATCCGAACCACCAAAAAAAAAATCAACCTTCTGGCAGTGGCATCTGACTCAGATGATGAAAATGAATATGCTTTGGATTGTTATCGAGCAGAATCCGTCATCAGCATGGACACGTGTCCTCTGGAATGGTGGTTGCAGCGTGAAGGACATACGAATCTTTAGCGCATCTGGCATGTAAATATCTTGTGACGCTGGCTACAACAGTGCCATGTGAAGGCCTGTTTTCACTTTCAGGTGACATAGTAAACAAGATGCAGGCAGCATTATCTCCTGCAAATGTAAACAAACTTGTTTGTCTTTGCGATTGGCTGACCAAGAAATAGGACTGAGTAAACTTGCAGGGTCTAAAATTTTACATTGTTTTATTTTTAATGCAGTTTTTTTGTACATAATTCTACATTTGTAAGTTCAACTTTCATGATACAGAGATTGCATTACAGTACTTGTATGAGGTGAATTGAAAAATACTATTTCTTTTGTTTTTTTACAGTGCAAATACATGTAATCAAAAATAAATATAAAGTGAGCACCATACACTTTGTATTCTGTGTTGTAATTGAAATAAATACATTTGAAAACATAGAAAACATCCAAAAATATTTAAATAAAGGGTATTCTATTGTTGGTTAACAGTGTGATTAATCGAGCTTAATATTTGTAATCTCTTGACAACCCTATAATAGACATTTTTTACTTGTGTTAGCAGAGTTTATTGAACTGCAAGGAATAACCCGACTAGTTTAGTAATAAGGGCTTCCCTGCCTGCAACTTTTTGGATAGGTGAAATGATAGGTATTCTTTTAGATAATAACAAGAACTATTTATCTGCTGTGTGTAGGATAGGAGGAGGAAATTTGGTTTTTCCCCCACCAAGCTCAACTGAGCACTTGTTATCCAGAAGGAGATGGCACGGGAGCCTGTATACAAGAAATAACCTAATGTCTTTGTCTGTGTCAGTGTCCCAAATGAGAATTCATACTAAGTCTCAGATTGGGGAAGTAGATGATATTTGAAAGTGGCAGCCAGAACTTATACTGTATCTAGCTAAACAGATTCCCCAGTCTTTTACCTCTAACCACTTAAGGTTCTGACTTGACATGAAGGGAAGATTTATTCACATACATATTCATTTTAAAGTCTTTCATGATTAATAAAAAAATTGAAGAGCCTGCTGTGTAGGAAGCTTTTACTTTGGGTTTGTCTACACATGAACATTCCACTGGAATAAGATAGAGTATGATTTTAAACTGAATTAACTATTCCTGATTTAATTTGGTGTACTGATGCTCTTATTTTGGAATAGAGCATCCACACATGAATTTAAATTGGGAATAGCTCCCCGTGTAGACAGAGCTCCCCTTTGATGCCAACTACTGCTGTGCATATCTTGATAAATAATAGTAGAATCAAATTGCAGGCCCCACTGCTATGTGGTTGTTCTTTGTGTTACTCCCTGCTGTGTTAATCAGTTGTTTCAGCCAGTCATTTAATGCTACACGTATTGAATGAAAATAAAATCTGAGGTTTAGGGTATGTATACACTGTGAAGTTGTCGACTAAACTTTTGTTTTTCATGGATACTTTAAAAAGTCCCCCCACCAAAGACAGAAGTTTTGCCAATGCAAGTTGCAATGTGAACACGGCTTTGTCAGCAGGAGTGCTCTCCTTCCAACAAAGTTAAAGCTGCTCATGGGGCTGGAAGTATTTTGTTGGCAAAAGTGCCGACAGAGAGTGTGTACATCTGCTGACTTTTAGCAACAAGGCTGCCTCGACACAGCCTCGTTGCTAAAAGCTGCGTGGTGTAAATAAGCCCTTAGTTAAAGTAGGAACTTGTTTTTCAGCTTCTTCAAAACTGCCTTCAAAAGGACACTTAAATAATGTATCTTCTACCTTGTGTATATGGTCATTTTAGTACAAAGCTAACATAAGGAGTGCAGTTTGCTTAGAAGCTGAAACAAACAGGCCAGTTCTGCCCTCAGTTACAATCCTGGAACTCCACTGAAATCAGTGGAGTTGCACAGTTGTGACTATGAATAGAATTTGTCCCTTATACGTAAACGCTCCTAGATCCTATTCAAAGTGAGGTAAAGTTTTTGTTTTGACGCTGTGACCATAGAAAGCTTGTTCATGTGTCACTTTCTATTGAAACAGAAATTGCCGAAGAGCATTGGAAAACTAAAGAAGCTGAACAATTTGAATGCCGACAGAAACAAATTAATGTCTCTGCCCAAAGAGGTATGTCATGTGCAGTTAACCATTATGATTATAGATAAAAATTGTGAATATAGCTGCTTGTAGGAAGTAGTAAGCAGCTTTTGTTCCATGTGAATTACTAGAAAATATTACTATCTATTGGATTGCAGAGGCCTTGACAAAAGTAGAAGTGGTTTGGTTGCTAGTGAGTGGCCGATATAATGGAACAAGAGGTCCAAGACCTAAATAGTTTCTTATAAACTGATTTCTGATTGTGCATGTCAGACCCAGCACTACCTGAAGACAGGTTTTTAAGGTCTGGTTATAACTCAGTGCACTTGAACCAATGTGTAATTTTTTCTGCAGGCAGAATGACGATACCACAAGAAATCCTGATCTTTAAAGTTGTAGCTGGAACACATGAGTGGTGGGGTGTGTGTTTTGGATATGAGAGAGAAGAAATTATTTGGGGTGCTGCAATTTTGGGATCTTTGTTTTATGAAAGTCTCTACAGGCTAATTGTCATTAAACAGCCAGTGATCTGTGTAATACTCAGCTTAGCAATACCCTAGTTTTATAGCTGTGATCACTGGGGCTCCTTGCTCATCTTAAGCAGTATGTGAAGCAACACAAAGGTAGACTAGGATTAAATGTAATGATGGTCTGAGAAGTTGGTCTAGTTCATCAGTAAAACCTGGAAAGGTTGCTATTTCTGGGTTAGGCAAGGGAGTACAATAAGGAGAGCCAGTGTGATGTTACCAAAGCATGGGACAGAGAGTTAAGAGGCCTGGATTCTAATGCCATCTGTGCTACTGAATCAGTGTGTTAATTCCCCCCTACACCTTCACTGCTATGTAATTTAACTCTGCCTTCTGCCTCAGTTTCCCTATCTGTAGATAATTGGCCAAGCAAACCAAGACACTACACTCAACTTGGAATGCATGTCTGTTTGTAACATAACTTTGGAACGCTGCATCTGATCAGTTCCAAAAATGTCAGGGAATGTTCTAGCTATCAATAGGCAGAACCCTTTTGTTTTTTGTTTGTTTGTTTTTTTTTTGTTTTCTGTTTGGTGCAAATTAGACTATTAGAAAAACCTGATTCAGAGGAAAATCAGAGTGCTCAGATTATCTGGTGCTGCAGGCGGAGAAATCTCTTTGCTGCCCCCTGCTGCTGCCTACCCATATCAGAGGTGACAGCTAAGCTTGCTGCAGGGGGTTATACTCTGAACTACCAGAAATAAGAGCCTTACAGGCAGGGCCGGTGCAAGGAAGTTTTGCGCCCTAGGCAAAACTTCCACCTTGCACGCCCTGCAGCTCACCCCCCCACCCACGGCAGCTAACAGCCTCCCACCCGGGGAGCCCCCCCGCAGCAGCTACCCCCCCCCACTGCGACAGCTAACCCCTCTTCCCCCCCCATCCCCCCATGGCAACTAACCCTGCCTGGGGAGACTTCCCCCCTTCCCCCCACCTCCCCCGGCAGCTACCCTGCCTGGGGAGACTTCCCTTCTTCCCCCCCCCTGCCGGCAGCTAACCCTGCCTGGGGAGACTTACCCCCCCCACGCCCCCCAGCAGCTAACCCTGCCTGGGGAGACTTCCCCGCTTCCCCGGCAGCTAACCCTGCCTGGGGAGACCTCCTGCGGAAACTAAGCCTGCCAGAGTAGCCCGCCCCAGCTCACCTCGGCTCCACCTCCTCCTCTGAGCACGTCGGCTCTGCTCTAATTCTCCTCCCCGCCCAGGCTTGCAACGCTGATTGGAGGAGACTTAGAGCGGGGCTGTGTGCTCAGCGGAGGAGGCAGAGCGGAGGTGAGCTGGGGCAGGGAGCAGTTCCCCTGTGCACCCCCCCACCCTTGTTATTGCGGGCAACCCTCTCCACGCGCCCCCCCCCAGCTCACCTCCACCTCTTCGCCTGAGGGGGCTTTTAGGCGCCCCCAACCACTAGGCACCCTAGGCGGCCGCCTAGTTTGCCTAAATGATTGCACCGGCCCTGCTTACAGGAAGAGTTTATTGGGGGAAGAAGGGAGGGGAGGAGTAGGGACCGGGCGAGGGGAAGAACAGTCTGGATTGTGGGCATGGGAAGCAGCCAGGGTGGGACTGTGGTGGTGATGGAAGCAGAGACCTGGAGTGGATGAGGAAGTTGGAGCAGGGGGAGACGTTGCGGGGGGAGGGCAGGTAGGGATCCTGAAGTAAGTGGGCGAGGGGAAGCGAATTTGATGATCAGGGGGCAAATCAGGGACCCACAAGATGGGAGTAGTGGTGATGAGGGAAGCCAGGGACCTGAGGTGAGAGGGAAACTGAGCCACATGGATGTGGAATCAAGAGAAGCAGAGATGGTATGTGGAAGAGAGGGGACCACAGACCCTGGATTGGGGTGAGACAATGCTAGACCTGGCTAGGGGGAATGAGGGAGCCACACATAGACCTGGGCATAGTGGGAAATGCCGTCAGGGAGGTCAAGGAGGGAAGGGGGAATGTCATGGGTAGGCCATACTGTGTCCCTGCCTGGGAGGAGAATGAGGCATACACAGCCGCCTGGCAGTGGCAGATGGGATGGGAGTGGAAGGAGTTGCAGGGAGTCCTTGAAATATACCGGGATGGGAGGGTGGCATGCGGGGAACAAGGGTGGGGATGGAGGAAGGAAATGAGATTTGGGGTGCACAGTGCATTCAGTTTAGAGGGGTTACACATTTTGTAGCCTTAAAAGTCACCTTTACAAAGCAGTGTGCATTTGATTAGCATTTTTTCTAAAGATTTCAGAGATTTTTGTGTGTGTTTGTTTTAGTGCTCACTACAATCAGAATGATAAGCTTTAATCTATATCCGTGTCTTCACCACTAACAAAATGCTCTGGAACATTAATGTAAGTAAGTGCATTTGCTTCGTGAATGTTTTGTTAGCCCTTGAAATGTCAGGAAATGCAGTCTGTTACTTTCTGTTACAGATTGCTATTATAGCCTTTCACCTCAAAGTCAGTGGTCTGAATTCAGAGTTGGTAATGGTAGCAAATGGAAAATAAGTTATACTTTTGGATCCATGTGGTAGCCTCTGCGTTTGCGTCACTTGCTTTCATAAATAACATGTCACAGAAACCACCACTTAACTGCTGTGAATTAGCATCTGTGGCTGTCTCAGTTCTTTGTGCTTAGACAGACCAACATGAAAACCTTTTTGGATTCTGCTCCCCCACAGAAAGACTTATGGAACGCTAGTGTGGTCATGTGGAGAAGCTTGCTGTGCTGCTCATGCTGTATGTGCTTGGGTAACAAACAGTTCTGTTCCCTTAGTGTAGTACCCATCTTAACCACAAACACTAGCTTTATGCAAAACTTAAGAGTTTTTTCTTATTTGTGTCACAAATTCATGATGAAAAAGTGTGTTGCAGGGGGAGAAAGTGAGGAGGGAATGAATGGAAGTTCCTATGTTCCACAATTCTAAAAGAAAAAAGGAGTCTGAACAGCCTAGTAGGTGGTATGGCATATGCAGTATGCGGCCATGCAAACAACCCAGGCTCAGGAGTGGCTTTGGGGATACTGATAAAGTTGATTGTGATTCCAATGATGAATCTCATCATGGAGGAGATTTACTTGGTCTTTTGCTGGAAGATTCAGCATCCACTTCCCTTCTGAACAAAACAATGTTACAAATATTGAAGACTTTTTCGTTCACTCATGTTGGTAAGAAGAGGGAAGTATCTTGCTTGTGACTTAGTAGTGAGATTGTACATTTCCACTTTCCCATTCTCATCTCAAGCTGATTTTGATACAGAGGAGGTCTGAATGTTCACTTCAAAAACTGCCATTGGTGACTTGTTCCCTCTGTGTATTGAACTCAAGATGGCTGTTGGGATGGCATCGGGAAGATGGTGGTCTCTGACCTCTAAATGTCAATAGTCAAGTGTGAGCTGCTAAGCACACGTGTTCTTCCCCATCCCTTCCTGGCCCCTTAGAATTTCCTCCTGAAGCAGAGAGATAACTTACACCTATGATGTCAGAAATTGTATGTCTGTTCTAATGAAATATGTTGCTTTGACAGAACTATGAATTGTAGTTTTTTTAAACTTTTTTATTTTAGCATGGGGTTTGGGTAAACCTGTCAAACAAGTATTTATGTACTTACACACTTGTAAAACCAGTCTTTCCTATTATAGTAATGTGACATTGACACCTTATTACATAATTCAATACATGGTTCAAGATTATTTTGAACCTTTAGCATAATAATTCCGTAGATGTTTTCTGGTTCAAAGGTTCTTCTGAACCTGATGGCAGTTCAGAATGTGAAAATGTTAACGGTTGAATGGCTGCCAGATACTCAAGTCACTTGACAAGTCATGTATTCAATATCTGTATTTTGAAGATGATTCTGCTCTCATTGAAGCTAGTGGCAAAACTCTGACTTGAGGGAGAGCTGAATGTGTTTAAACTTGTTCATTATCACAAATGGTTTATTCCTTTAAACTTGAAAGACCTGCTTGGTGACTTCCTCTAATCCTAAATCCTATCCTGAGGTTAGAACACGAGTGAAACTAGTATGCTGAACCACTTGTTTAGGATACTTTAAAGTATCCTAAATTGTGTAATTATGTGCTCATTAATGAGCCTGCATCATGTGCAGAAATCTGACACTGAGAACTACCTTGCATAATAAATTCAAATTTTTTTTGTTGGAATGATTGTCGGTCTGACTGAAAATACCCATTTTGCAAAATTAATATTTTTCCTGGGAAAACTTCAGTTTTCCCTTGAGGGGAGAAATCAAAGTGATAGTTTAATTGTTGCCCACTTTGGAGGCTCTCTTGTCAGTTTCTCTTTCTGCCTTCCCCCAGCCATCCAGCTGCTGTAGAAGCTGAGCACTGAGCTCCTACAGCTGTGAGGGGAAGTGGGAGGCTGAGTGTGCTGGAATCTGAGGAAGCCAGGCTGGAAGGCTCATGTCAGTTTCACTGGGAAGCTGGAAAATACTGTTCAGTCTCCCAAAATAGCGTGTGTTTTGAAATCCCTTCCCTGGAAATATTTATCAGTTTTGACTTTTCCACTCCAGTTTGGGATAAACATGTGTTCTAAGAACATGAATTTTTTTGTGGGAAGAGACTCCTATAATCCAGACAACTATAATAATAACTAAACAGGTAAAACCTCTGGTGTGAATCTGTGGTTTTGTTTGGGTAGCAGTTGTGTGTTTACTTTAAGGCCTTTAGTTTTACATCATTCAATTTCAATAGTTTCTTTATTTCGTAAACTGTAATTGTAGAGTTTAACCCTTCAGCCACAGCCACCCGGAATTCATGAGACTGGCAAGAGGTAACTGAATTTGGGGGAAGCTGAGGCCAGGGCAGCACCATGTCAGAATCTGCATTTGGAGTCAAGTCACGTAGAGGAAGCCCACCTTTTCCTCTTGCACTGTTCTTCAGCCCACTATCCTTTCCCAGCCATGGCAGCACTAGAGGCCATGTTGCCCTTAGATGTCTGCCCCTGGTGTACTGTCTCTCAGGAGGAGAGTCTCAACATGCAGCAGGTGATGATACCATTGAGTCAGTATTAACAGAATTCCTGCATTGTATCTTCAGTCTTGGGGCAGGGAAACCAACTGCTTCGTTCTCCCACCCTTGCCCTGTCCATTTCTTCCCACATTGATACCTTGAGGGGAGAGGGGGAAATAAAGTGTCAGAATGGAAGGAAGCGGGGAAAGCTGCTTTGAAACGCTTCTCTGCCATAGTTTTCTCCACCAATTTTCTCCTCATCGGACTGTGCAGCAGGAGTGTAGAGCTACTGAAACAGATGAGCCTCTTCCACGTATTGAGGTTTTTCGTAATCCACTGAGACCTTCAGTTACAGTTCTATTAATGTTAATCAGGCAACTTCTTGAACCGTAAATGTGTTTTCTTCTTGTTATCAGAGGGACTCTTGTGCTTGGGCTAGGGTTCAAGACAAACCCTGACTGACTTCTGTGTGTTTCAGTCAAATTTCTGGTTGTGTCACTCTAAATAGATGTGTGTAAAAGTTTGAAATGTTCTGAATATCTAAATATAGCTCTGATCTTTCCTACTAAAATAATAATTTTGTGATGTTCAAAATGATTTTTTTAAATGAGAAAAAACAGTTTTTGAGAAATACTTGGAACACATTAGGGGAAAAACATAACAGACAAGTAACTAATTCTCTATACTTAATGTAATGAGTAATCAATAAAAGATGTGATAACATTAACAGTTAAATTATAGTTTTCTTACACTGATGAACAGTTTTAAATCTTGAAGTGCAAGACTTAGTCTCCATTTGGTTAGTGGTTCAAGCAGCTACCAGATTTCCTTGGTTCCTTTAAAAGATTCAGTAGATACTGCAGCACCACCTCAAAGGAGTTTACAGTCACTTAGGGTATGGCTACATTTGGAATTTCAAAGCGCTGCCCCAGCAGTGCTGCGGGAGCGCTGCCGGGGCAGCGCTTTGAAGTGTGAGTGTAGTCGGAACGGCAGCACTGGGAGACAGCTCTCCCAGCGCTGCATATAAACCACATCCTTTACGGGTGTAGCGTGCAGCGCTGGGAGCCGCGCTCCCAGTGCTGCTGCCCTGATTACACTGACGCTTTACAGCACTGTATCTTGCAGCGCTCAGGGGGGTGTTTTTTCACATCCCGAGCGCGAAAGTTGCAGCGCTGTAAAGTGTGAGTGTAGCCATGGCCTTAGAGGCAATACACTTCAACCAAAGTGACAAAGGTACTAAGAGTTACGTCATGTTAGTTCCATCTCTTTTTAAATTGTCCCAACTGATACGACTATAATTTACTCCTGCTGTATTGTTCATAAGAAAAAAAGTGAGCATCCAGGACTAATTTAAATGAGGAGAGGGTAATGGCTTTGCAGACCAGTTCAAGAAGGGCATTCCAAGTTGCCGGGAAGCAGTGGGGAGAAGAAGAAGCAGACAAATGGAGGCTTGAGGTTTGCAAAATTTGCAGAGGAGTAGCACAAAAAAGATTAAGTAAATGAACAAGGAAGAGTGAGTGATGCAGGGCCTTAAAGGATAAAATCAGAGTCTATGATGCAATAGGGAAGCCACTGGAGACATGAAAAGTCAAAAGAGGAAGTGGTGTGGCTGTACATGGGATGGATTGTTAGTGGGTGAAATGGTTGTCAACTAAGTGAGAGGCTGCAAGAATCAAGACTGGAAATGATCAGGGTATGGGTGAGAGAACGTTCTTGTGGAGGAAGACACGGCAAAACATGGACATATGTTGAGAACGAGATAAAAGTTGTAGATAATCCCCAAGTTGTGAGATGAAGGATGGTGGTATTGACTGACTGGGAAAGGAGGAAGATTGGGAGAATTTTGTGGGAAAAGATAGAGCTCTGCTTTAATCATGTTAAGCTTTTAATAAATGGTGAAATATCTGGTAGAAGATGTTGGGCAGACGTGGAAAGATCAGTGGTGGGCCGAGATGAATTATCAGCATAGAGATGAGAGCTGAAACCATGGAAATAGAAAGAATCACCCATGGCTGAGGTTTAAAGGTCATCCACAGTGGGATAAAGGAAGAACAGTTACTACTGGAAGAGCAATCAGATTTCGGAAAACCAAAAAAGCCAAGTGAAGAGTTTCCATGTTATCCAATGCAGTGTATTTTCTGGAACACTTGCATTTTAATGTACATAACAAGCGTGTGCATTATTTGTATGTCACTTTTTTTCTAAATCCTAAACACTTAATTTTCTTACAATTATCAGATGTAGGCTGCAGAACTATCTATCTTAAGGCTCTGGTATGTTATTTTAAACATATGTAATTCAACCTTATAAATTGCTATCTTTCCAGCTGGGTTGATTTTATTTTGTTTTTTGTTTTTAATTTTTTGTTTTTAATTTTTAAAGGGAAACAGACAAGCAATATAACATGGCTGTTATGCAAGTCTGTTGACCTAGAAACTTATTTTTATAGTACTAATATATATTTTCTTATGTTATGTTTAGTTGTGTGTATGATATACACAACCAGTTTTAAAGTACCAGCATTTTCCATGGTGTATAGTTTAGTAAAGACAGTTTTTAACAAAAAATGTCCTCGCTTTAAGTGGCCCCAATTCAACAGAGCACTGAAGTGTGCACTTTCCTCAGATGAGTAGTCCCATTAAAATCAGTTAAGTCCATGTTTAAAGTTAAGTATGTGCTTAAACACTTTGTGGAATGAGGGCCGAACAGTTGTATATTTAGCATATATGTAATGGTTTAAATATGTGTTTGAAATTGTACGTAATAGATGTTGCCAAACCAACAAAAGCCTGGCCCGAGTCCCTGGCTCTTCGTCAATTAATGACGGGCAGCCAAGTAAAGTACAGTGTTCTGGTATTGCATTACTTCATAGTGGGCACAGTGGCATATTTTTCTTTCAATATGCTATTTAGTACATGCAGTCTGCCTCAACGGCTTTATGTTTTGATCCTGGAGTCTTCCTATAATGCTGGGTGGATGCATTGTTTTCTTGACACAGTAGCAAATACTTAACTTCCAAATGACTCATTCATCCTGTCATACAGTCTTCCCCTAATGTTAATTGCTCAATATACATTGTCTCCCCCATGGAAGAACATAGTTTCATAAACAGCTTCCAGTATTTTGTCTGTGTAATTTTTTCTTATGAAATACAAATGGTCTGGATATGTGAGTTAAATCATAACTCTTATTAGACCATGTTCTGATGAATAGTTCATGATAAAGTAATTGAAGGCAGCAGCAACCACGCGAATTTTGGCAGTCTTTAGGGGAGATGGGATTTATGTTTTGTCTCCATTTTTAGCATAGTGCGGTCCATCCAGTACAGATGATGAAGAATAAATTAAATGAATGTCTCTTGTGTTTTCTTAATTGTTAGCTGCTTGGAAAATTAAGTCAGGTAAACTTGTAACTTTTTAAATATTATTCAGTCCACAGTTGCTCTATTGCCTCTCATTTAACTGCTTTAAATGCATGATGACTCAAACCAGCTGGCTCCACTGCACATTTTTCATTGTCAAAGTATAGAAATTTCCAGCTTACTGGGGTATCCCAACAGGGCTGCATGGCTTTTTCTGTTTGTCTGGCAAAATTGTTTAGATCCTCATGCTCCCAGGATTGAATTACTTAAACTTCATTCATAGAAAAACAACCACTTTGTGTATGGTGAGTCATCACTTGCCAGCTCATCTAACATTCACTAACTGTAGCTGTTGTCCTCACAGCTCCTCATATTAGACGCACCAATTAGACACTGAATAGATTTGTTTTTTTTCTAAATGGCACCTCATATGCTGTGAATTTGTCAAGACAACTTAATTAAGAATTTGAGTGAGTGGTCACTTGATGCTGCAAAGAGGTGGTGAAATAAAGTACTTAGCAGAAGAGTTGTAATTTTAAAACTTTTGCTTATGCTTTCAATGCCAATTTCTAGCATAGTTAAATACTCCATTCTTCCATGAACATAGATGTAAACGTAGATGAAGGCAGAGGATGTTTGTTTTGTTTGTTTTTGAATAGGTTTTTTTAATCCAATATGTTAAACCCTTTTGTTTACCAAGAGGAAAGGGACTAGTGCGTTAAATGCATATGATCAAAACATTATTTTGGATGGGAAGACTTAACACACAATGAAATTTTAGATGGCTCTTTTATTATTGTCTAGCTTTGGCCAAGGTAGAACTTGCTCTGGTAGCTAGTTAGTACTGACACAAAATCTTTGATTGTGAATCCTCAAATTACTTAAGAGCTTTGAATGTTGTTTGTAATGCAAGAACCATATTGCTTACAAAGGAGCCTACTCTTTTAGCAAGAGAGTGGGGTTGTTGGTGATGCTGACTACAGAAAACACTTCATATTGAAGAGAAAGGGGAGGCATCCTGGATAATATAAATTATATATTGTTAGCGTGAGAGAGAAAAAATTAATTAAATATTATTAAATGACTTAGTGTGTGTGTGTGTGTGTGTGTGTGGAAGGAGTCTTGCTATTTAGACAAGATCCACATCAATTGCTTTTACTAATGCAGTCAGGTTTTAAATCTACTTGAGCTGGAAGTTTCAAAAGGCTTCTGATATTTTGGTCGAATACATGGATTAAGGGGAAAGAAATCTACTTTAAAGTAAGAGGGATTTTTGTTCATTTTTTAAAAGGATGCGAAATTAGCAATACTGGTTTGTGAACATATAGAAGATTAGCAACCCCGAGGTAAGTAAGGTTCTCATCTGAAGGAAAACAAGCAGTCAGTTGCATGAAGAAGCTTTCTGCTGGGTGAATTCAGTAACCTCAGTATTCTTGTTATCAGTAGTTGCCATCC
This sequence comes from Gopherus evgoodei, assembly GCF_007399415.2. Classification (NCBI taxonomy): domain Eukaryota; kingdom Metazoa; phylum Chordata; order Testudines; family Testudinidae; genus Gopherus; species Gopherus evgoodei. The sequence goes on from NC_044324.1 coordinate 55,180,350, forward strand.
AGAGTAAAGGTCGCTGAAGCTGGATTTTACCAATTTAATGCTATTTTTAACTACGCGTTTTATGTGAAAATGTATTTTACATCAAAGTCAGGGTGTAGAAACTTGTATCTGTGATGAACAGAGAATACATTACCCATGTGGAATGCTGTGGATAAGGTTAGCTTAGTTGGCAGGGTGGAGGGAGGTAGATGATCACATCTGGAAAAAGGCTGGAGGCAGAGGATATTAGAGTAGATTGGGCAGCTTGTATGGGAAAGGGGTTGAGTTTTGGAAACGTCTAATAAAACAATGGTGTCACTGTTTGAGCTATACCAAAGACATTTGTAAGACGTTTATTACTTTGTCTCACACTGTTGCTAGTTGCTGATTCTAGTGACCGCAATCTCAACAAATGTTAAGAGCTGACTGGTTTATTTAACATTCTATGTTGCCCAGAGCTCTGTAGTTCTTGATGAGGTACAAAAACAATCCAAGAATGTTAACATTGAAATATAAGGTTAGAAAAAGTTGAGGGATAAAAACTAATACTTGCTGGGAGAAGCATACAGGTGACCTGTGCAGCTGAGATAATTGGTCGTGAGGCTGAAGGCAGGAACAGGGGAGGCTGAATCTTGACCTCTTTGATTCTGAATAATGAAATTTATAGTTTTACAAGCTTGTTCATGAAAGTACTAAAAGAGACTGGCTAGAGATCTCTTCTTATCTCATTAATATTGTCTCATTAATTTGCAGTCCGTGACTTGAAGCCATTATAATTTAAGTGTGCTGTAACATCTTGTGCGATCTATGCGACATGCCTTTCTTACAATACGGTTCTGCAACAAAAATAGTTTTCCTCTCTTTTTAATATAGATTGGGGGGTGCTGCAGTCTTAATGTCTTTTCTGTGCGTGACAACAGATTATCTCGAATTCCCTCTGAGATTTCTCAAGCCACTGAACTGCATGTCCTTGATGTAGCTGGAAACAGGTGAGAGATTTTTATAGTGTCCTGTTGCTGTACTGGTTTTGCTCCATACTCCGTCAAGACATGTAGATTAGATGTCTTAGAATGAAGCAGCAAAAAAAAGCTTACACTCCAATTTCACTAGTCCCAATACTTTGAAATTGGCAATATATTTCTGCCCTCTGGCCAAATGTAGTTCCAAACCCTGCCAATACTGAACAAACGTATGTGTATCAAAGCTACCTTTGTGACAAATACACACAAAAATATAGGATTTCAATCATGACTTTCAGGTTTTCTTCAGCCAGAAACAGAAAAATCTCCTAATTTTTTCATTTCATGTACTTCTGACTTTAAATTAGAACAAAGAGATCTTGGCTTCAGGTGGAGTCTGGTGAATTGATGCATTAATGCCAGCTGATCCTTCTGAATGGGGAGTTTGACAATCAAGTTAATCATATAAATGTTAAGACAACAGAAGTTACATTTTTATCTGCATAAAAACTTGGCTTACTGATCTCCATGTTATACAGTGGTGTTTTGGGTTCATTTATTTGTTGTTTGTATTGTTGCACAAATAAAGGCCCCACTGCGGTCAGCACTGTACGTATGCGCGCACACACACACACGGAGAGAGAGAGGGAGAGAGAGAGAAAAGACATTCCCTGCTCCAGATTACATCTAAGCATAATGAGAAACAGCTAAGTAGAACAGTCTGGGATACAAGGTATAAAATGAGATGGTTAGCCAGTTCATTGAGTCATCACCATTTTTACTTGAAATCAAACCATATGCACGTGTACAACTGGTTCACTGCCTAGTTGGGCAGGCTGATTTATTAAGTCTCTTAGAAACTGGCCTGAAATTTCAGACTTTCCATTTCTTTTTAAATTAGGCTGATACATCTTCCTCTGTCACTGACTTCCTTAAAGCTGAAGGCTTTGTGGTTGTCTGATAACCAGTCCCAACCTTTGCTGATGTTCCAGACTGACACAGATCCTGAAACAGGAGAGAAAATTTTAACATGTGTGTTACTTCCTCAAATGCCTTCTGAGCCCAGTTGCCAAGGTATGGTATACTTTGAAAATAATGTCCACATACAGCAGAACTGTCATCTTAAAAATCTACTGTTTTGTGTCTTCCTCCCACAGCATTGTGCAAAAAGCTTTAGTTTATCATTTTTTGTTAATGTAAAAATAAAAATCAGTTAATCATTGTTAACAGATAACATTTTAGTTGTTCACCATTAAAGAGCTTCTCTTCTACCTTTCACTACTCACTGTCTCAAAAGCTATTAACTCCAGTGGGTAAGTTGGTAAGTAACTTGACTTACCTCCCCTCTACATCAGTTATATAAGCATGAATTTATTTAATTAAAATACAAAGTAAGCAAGTATAATAATCTTGTTACCCCTAAAATCCATGAGAGCTCAGTAGTGGAGCCCATGTGTTCAAAGTGGATATCTGTTTTTCAAACTTGTGTATGTGGCTATGGAACAGAGTTGGAAGGCTGAAGGTTGAAAAGCTTTGAGTCTTGACTCGAAAGATCAAGGTGAGTTAATAGCAGATGTAAAAAAATAGGCATTATCATCCCTAGAATGTCACCTTCCTGTCAAAAAGGGGGCAACAGGCTTTCTCTCAAATGTAAATACTGTGCAGTAACTTAGTATTACAGTTTTAAAAGAATAGGTGAGGGATTGGTGGGGTCAGTTAAATTACGAACTCTCTTTTGCTTTGTTCCCTCATGTGTAGCTAGTCCCGTAAGGGCTCAGATATGATTGTTCTTTATAAATATCTCAGAGGGATAAATATCAGGGAGGGAGAGGAATTATTTAAGCTTGGTACCAATGTGAACACAAGAACAAATGTATATACACTGGACACTAGGAAGTTTAGACTTGAAATTAGATGAAGGTTTCTAACCCTTAGAGAAGTGAAGTTCTGGAATGGCCTTCCAAGGGGGAGTAGTGAGGGCAAAAGACATATCTGGCTTCAAGATTAAGCTTGTTAAGTTTATGGAGGGGATGGTATGATGGAATAGCCTAATTTTGGCAAGTAATTGATCTTTGATTATTAGCAGGTAAATATGCCCAATGGTCTGTGATGGGATGTTAGATGGGATGGGATCTGAGTTACTGCAGAGAATTCTTTCCTGGGTGCTGGCTGGTGAGTCTTGCCCACATGCTCAGCGTTTAACTGATCGCCATATTTGGAGTCAAGAAAGAATTTTCCTCCAGGGCAGATTGGCAGAAGCCCTGAAGGTTTTTCGCCTTCCTCTGCAGCATGGGGCATGGGTCACTTGCTGGAGGATTCTCTGCACCTTGAGGTATTTAAACCATGATTTGAGGACTTCAATAACTCAGACATAGGTTAGGGGTTTGTTACAGGAGTGGGTGGGTGAGATTCTGTGGCCTGCATTGTGCAGGAGGTCAGACTGGATAATCATAATGGTCCCTTCTGACCTTAAGTCTATGAATCTTTAGAGTCCTTTGCATCGGTTGTTGGGTTGCCGCTTTTGTGATAACTCAATATCTGAAGGTTCAGATATACCCACAAAGGTACCAGCTGTTTATTGGTACTCAGATACTGTGTTGATTGGGGACACAGGAGAAGCTCGGTGTTGTCAGTTCTCACCATTTTATGGTGATTCTCTGTATTTGGTGTCTGTCTTAAAGGCCAGCACCAAGAGGCACATGGATTTCATGAGAATCTATTTAATTTAAAAACAAAAACAAAAAACCTCAACCCTTTAGTGCCCATAGCTGCAGAGACAAAGATTGAAAATGCGAATTCTAAAATGTCAAAAACCAGAAGACAAATAAAGCATCAAGATCTTATTTGTCTGGCTTAAAAATCATGATTTAAAAAAAAATCTCGTTATGATTTTTGAGAGCCTGGCTGATTTTTGAAAACTTGGGGGTGGCAAGAGTGGAACCTAGATAGGCTGATCAGAGAAGGGGGGTCACTGATAGGTGGCAGCCAAGACCACAGTCCTTACATAAACAAAATAAGTGTAGTGGATCCAACTTCTTGGATTACCAGCCACTGTCTCATCCACTTGTTTAACACGACATCATGCCAGCCAATGACAGACTGTTGATAAATACTGTGCTGTTGCCTATTGATTAGGTACAAACCTTCTGGCACATTTCGTAGTCAGACAGATTGTTAATCCAAAGCTGTAGAGTGTACGTGTTTGGTTAGAACTATATATTCCTTCGTGATGAAAGCAGTTCTTCCATTATCAAGCAATCTTTCTCTTCTGTCAGAAATAAAATTGCTTACCTAAGTGAGTGGTCAGTAGAATTTTTGCATGGGATAACACCCTCAGTACAAAAAAATGAAATTGTTGTTTATTCAGTAAATACTGGAAAAATGCCAGAAGTACTTACTTATATTTAAGGGCTTGTCTACATAGAATCCTAATGCAGACAAGGATATTATGTCTAAAATTCACTAACATGTTGCACATTAATTGACCTGTACAGAGGTAGTTGTGTGCACTAAAGGTTCCCTAGTGCATTTTAATGTTGTGCTGTTTGAAACAGTGCGAAGTTAAAGTGCACTAGGTAACATTACCAAGAGATTACTCTTTACAGTAGGATACATTGTAACATGTAATGTAATTAGTAATGTATATTATGTACAAAGAAACCCAAAACCCACCCAATTTTTGGATCTCTATATAAAAGTTAAAAATTACTAAAAACAAACCCTGCAAAATGAAATGAATTAAACCCCAAAGTCTTCGTATTGTATGTTAACATGTTCTTTCTTGAGAAGGTTCAGCTTTGTTTGTTTCCATTATAACAGATAACCTGCCCCGATGTGGTGCGTTTGAGAGCTTGGTAAATGAAATGTCAGATGAAACCTGGAATGAGCGTGCAGTAAACAGAATCAGTTCAATCCGCTTTTTAGAAGATGAAAAAGATGAAGAGGATAATGAAATGGTACGTTTCTCAAACATACGCTATTACACATGTAGTAACTAAAATGCAGAAGAGTAAAAAGTGTTTGAACTGTCTATATCTTGCCTTAAATATTCCAAGTTTTTAACAGTAGTAGCAGATTTTCTATGTTTATAGCAAAGCTGTTAAATATTGGTGTTTATAGTGGTTTTAGAAGGTGTTTTAAATTTGGTATTGTTTATCTGCTTAAATCAAATACAACTTTCAGTTCTGCTAAAACAAGACTCTCTTACTGTGAAAATGTTAGTCTGTTTTTTCTTTTTCTTTAGGATGGTTCCCTCCAGTTTTGCAAAAACAGGATAGGAGTAGGGTCGTCTTCTGCTCTGTGGAAGGTGTAAGCCTTGGACCCTATGTCCTTCAGGCAGTAACTTGGAGTTATTACACTCTGACATGGGTCCACATTGAGTTTTCTTTCCCTCCCGCCCCCATCATGTTTGTCTTTCCCCCACTTTCATTACCCCTCCTTCATCTCATGACCATAGGTATTGATACCAACCTAGTGTCCATAATCAGATGGCATGTGGCACATTGGTGCATGCTGTTTCCCACCCAAATGAAGAAGGGCTATTGGGAGCATCTGTCACTGTACTTATGAGACCTCCATAAAATGGTCATTTCATACTCCCTGGAAATCAAAAATTTGAGGCAGTCTTTGAAATAAAGCCTTCTTCTGTGATGGCTTTGCTTCACTAACAGCAGCTACATGTAAATATTGAGACTTTTAGAGCCAAATTTTCTGCAGACCTCTCAATGTCCCCCCAAACTTGCTGATTGTACCAATTTTGCATGCAGATTTTCAGAGGCATGCTGAAATCTTAGCCTTCAGCCTAATTTGAAGTGAGCCTCAAACACACACATCTAAAAAAATCTCCAAACATGGGGATTTTCAGATCTGTACTTTAACTCAAGAGCATCTTAGTTATAACACTCCAGATGTGCTAGCAGTATGGCTTTATTCTGAAGAGTGACTTTGAAACAGTATTTTTTAACAACCACTTGCATATCAGATATGCTCATTTTACAAGTATACAGATGTGTTTTTCCTTACACCAGCCCAGTAAACTGAACTAGGGATCTGTCAAGGTAGGGTTTGTTCTTCTCAGTACCAAGAGTAAAGGGTTTAGCAGATTAGATTAGTCCCTCTGACATCTGTTCCAACTGTGATTGCCTCTTATTGGTTTCCACAGGTGTAGTTGATGGAAATTTAGTAAGCAACTTTTGGGACTGCACAAGGGGGAATATAATCTAATTTACTTTCCTTCAGTTGTGTCATTTGTGCAGGGCTAACTGGAGTAAAAAGTAGTAAAACTAAATTTGGTCACTGAAGGCAACAGGTGACTGGGGCAGCACACAGCAGAACTGAATTTTGAATCAGGTGTCACTTTTCATAATTGAACCACATAAAGTTGTGAAAAAAGAACCTTTAAACTCTTAAAACTTCCACCTCTTGATCCACTTGTAATGAACTGGGAACAACAGGCACTTTGAAACACTATTAAAAATTTAAGTGCAGGACATTACTTGGGGATTTACAGACTGCCCTGAAGCAATCCACTTTTGATATTGGGGGAAAAAAATCATTTTGTGATCTAGTCAAAAGTGTTTTATTCAGCTAGTCATTAATTTCCAATGTATGCCCCTTATAGTTCACTAGTGCTACTGTAATAATGTAAATAGTACACACAACACTTCTTTTAAAAATTACATACATCTGCACCTGCACACACACTCATGCTGTTATACTTAGTGCGGTATAGATTTCTTAAAAAGAAAATTAAAACCTAATTCACTGGTTGTCCAAATTATGCAAGCAGATTATCTTTTCATTTAGCTTTTGTCGACTTTCCATGCACATATGCCAACATAAGGACATATCCTTCTCTAATAGATGGTACAGAATTACCGAAAATAAACTATTGGAATGTTCCCTCTCTTTCCCTCCAAGTTCCCAGTGTCTGTTTGGCAAAATGTAATCTCATCCATGTCTTGATGATGGAAGGAGAGTAGAACATCACACAAACATTTACTTGGCAATATAGAGACACCCCAGAGAGGTGCTGTGGGATTTTTCAAAAGTATCTGTTCTTCTTCGAGTGATTGCTCATATCCATTCCAGTTAGGTGTGTGCGCCGCGCGTGCACATTCGTCGGAAAACTTTTACCCTAGCAACTCAGTGGGCCGGCAGGTCGCCCCCTAGAGTGGCGCCATCATGGCGCTTGATATATACCCCTGCCGGCCCACCCGCTCCTCAGTTCCTTCTTACCGCCCGTGTCGGTCGTTGGAACAGTGGAGCACAGCTTAGCTGACCTCCACTTCCCTAGCTCTGGCCCTCTGCTATACCTGTCTTGGACGACAACTTTCCTCGTAGCTGTTACATCGGCCAGACGGGTCTCCGAGCTCAGAGCTCTTACGGTGGTTCCGCCGTACACTAGGTTTCGCAAAAGCAAGGTGCAGTTATGACCGCACCCGGCTTTCCTCCCTAAGGTGGTTTCGGCCTTTCATGTTACCCACAGCTCAACGCAATGGGCACAACCATTGCACTCCTTGGACATCTGCGGAGTGCTCGCATTTATATTGTGCTGACAGAACCATTTCGTAAGGTGCCTCAGCTCTGTCACGGTAGCGGGCCAAAGGGAGGGCTTGCTTGTTTTCCTCTCAGAAGATCTCATCTTGGGTGATGGCGGACATCCACACTTGTTATGATTTGGCTCATATTTCCTCAAGCCACATCACCGTGCATTCTACCAGGGCTCAGGCTTCATCTGCCGCTTTGCTGGCTCGTGTTCCTACCCACGAGATCTGTCGCGCAGCTCCATTGGTCCTCGGTCCATACCTTTGCTTCGCAGTATGCCCTGGTTCAATAGTCAAGAGATGCTGTAGCCCCTGGCTCAGCAGTTTTCATTCTGCCACATTTCACTCCGACCCCACCGCCTATGTAAGACTTGGGATTCACCTAACTGGAATGGATATGAGCAATCACTCGAAGAAGAAAAGACGGTTACTCACCTTTGTAACTGTTGTTCTTCGAGATGTGTTGCTCATATCCATTCCACACCCGCCCTCCTTCCCCACTGTCGGAGTAGCCGGCAAGAAGGAACTGAGGAGCGGGTGGGCCGGCAGGGGTATATATCAAGCACCATGATGGCGCCACTCTAGGGGGCGACCTGCCGGCCCACTGAGTTGCTAGGGTAAAAGTTTTCCGACGAATGTGCACGCGCGGCGCGCACACCTAACTGGAATGGATATGAGCAACACATCTCGAAGAACAACAGTTACAAAGGTGAGTAACCGTCTTTTTTGTTTGGTTAATGGAATTAACTCCCAAATCACTTAGGCAGTTTTGAAAATCCCATATAGTTCTTTTCATGGACACCCCCCCCACCACCACCACCCACACAATTGGAAACCGTTTTTCAACTTCTGTTGATATAGATTTTCAAATTAACAGGTCAAATTAGGAAAATTCTGTGCCCAGAGTCTGTTCTCCGCCCCGCCCCCTCAAAAAAGAACTTTCACCGACTACATCAACAAGCAGCTATGAAATTAACATATTTTGAAATTAATATTATGATTTTTTAAAATCATGTTATAGCTAATATTTAGTATTAAATGCTAAAATCTTGAAAGTGTGTGTGTTTCAAAAATACAAAAGCAAAACCGTTTACTCCACTGTTTGTTTTTAGAGAACACTTCTAAGGCGAGCCACTCCACATCCTGGAGAGTTAAAGAACATGAAAAAGACAGTGGAGAATTTACGGAATGATATGAATGCTGCTAAAGGACTGGATTCAAACAAAAACGAGGTCAATAATGCCATTGACAGAGTGACCACTTCTGTGTAGAGTTTCATCTCCAGGTTTTACCTCCTGTGTCTTCCCCTGCTGTTGAAATGTTCCTGTCGTCTCCTGGGATGTCATTCAGCCCCTTTGTTTTTAACCAGAACCTGATTCATCATCTCCTTGTATGTGGAAGGTGCTGATCACTGGAAGAAAGTGCCTTATCTCAGCCAGGCATTGAACCAATAATCTCCAAATCAATATTGTACTTTTAATAGTTTAGTTTGTTTTTAATAAATAGAGTACACTACTGTATAGGTAGTGCCATATTTTTGTCTTACATGTGGGGAAATATGATTTTTCCTAAGTGCTGGGGTATCTTCTTCCCAGTTGCTAGATATGCTGGTGAGAAATATAGTTTTATGTGGAAAATGGATAAATTTTTACTCTTTGGCAGCTCAGATGGTGTAAATTTTAAAATTTTGTATAGGAGTCTCATAACAAAATGGTGTATTTCATTTTTTAAAAGAAATTTATCTTAATCGGTACATATTTTAGTATTTGTGGAAGAGAACGTGAGTTTCATGGACAGTTGTATTCATTTGTTGTTTGTACTGCCCACTTGTGCCTTAAAATGTTTTGTATGTCAGACTAGTCTTAAAAGAAAACAGAATCCTTGGGCAGAGCAAGGTTAAAACAATGGTGCCTGTTTGGAAGTGTTCATTTCAAGCAGTAATTAATTTTTGGGGTATTTTACAAAAAAAGGAAAACTGATGTTTATATCGCAGGATTCAGATTTGTGAAGCACAACTGTTTATTTTATTGTATTCTGAGTTGAGATTAAATGACCAGACTGCTACTGTTTATTACACAATGCACTCACACTTTAACTTAATCATAAGGGAACCTCTTGTTTTGGATGCAGTGATGGATTGCAGTCAATAGAAACTCATGCTCCCACTTTTAAAGTTGAATGTGCCATTTGTAAAATAAACAACAAAATGCACACTAGACTTTCAGAAGCACAGTATGAAACTAGTTTTATGTATGACACAAGAAGAGTGATATTCTTTTAAAGTGCTTTGCAGGTTTTATATCTATATATAAAACCACAATAAAATAAAAATCTGAAAGCTTCAGTAGCTTTCTATTGTATCATTAAAATTGATATGATAAATATTAGAATTGATTTTATCTGTACATTTTATTGTGCTACATCTTAAATTTAGTGAACACTGGCTTTATTAAGTTAAGTAAACTCTGTTAAACTGAATGTAATACTGTGGAAAGTACCAGATTTAACATACTTTGGAAAAAGTAGTCTCTCAAACGCAGTGCAAGTACAACATAAACAGTTACACTGTAAGGTTTCTCACATTGCCACTGTCAGTATTCCTGGACTGTGGCATACAGATGAGACCAATTGTCTCCATATATATGAAATTCTTGGAACCTCTGCTGAGACTTGAAACAATGTTGGGTATGTCTACACTACGGGATTATACCGATTTTAGAGAAACCATTTTTTAAAACAGATTGTATAAAGTCGAGTGCACGCGGTCACACTAAGCACATTAATTCGGCGGCATGCGTCCATGTACCGAGGCTGGTGTTGATTTCCGGAGCGTTGCACTGTGAGTAGCTATCCTATAGCTATCCCATAGTTCCCGCAGTCTCCCTCACCCCTTGGAATTCTGGGTTGAGATTCCAGTGCCTGATGGGGAAAAAAACATTGTTGCGGGTGGTTCTGGGTACAGCCTCACCCCTTCCTCCGTGAAAGCAGCAGACAACTGTTTCACACCTTTTTTTCCTGGGTGAACTGTGCAAATGCCATAGCACAGCTAGCATGGATCCTGCTGAGCTCAAGACAGCAATCGTGGACATTGTAAACACCTCGTGCATTATCGTGCAGTCTGTGCTGAACGAGGACCTGCAAAACCAGGCGAGGAGGTGGCGGCTAAGGTAGCACGGTGACGAGAGTGATGAGGACATGGACACAGAATTCTCTCAAACTGCGGGCCCCTGTGCTTTGGAGAACCTGCTGGTAACGGGGCAGGTTCTAGCCATTGAATGCTGATTTTGGGCCCGGGAAACAAGCACAGACTGGTGGGACTGCATAGTTTTGCAGGTTTGGGATGATTCCCAGTGGCTGCGAAACTTTCGCACGTGTAAGGCCACTTTCATGGAACTTTGTGACTTGCTTTCCCCTGCCCTGAAATGCCAGAATACCAAGATGAGAGCAGCCCTCACAGTTGAGAAGCGAGTGGCGATAGCCCTCTGGAAGCTTGCAATGCCAGACAGCTACTGGTCAGTCGGGAATCAATTTGGAGTGGGAAAATCTACTGTGGGGGCTGCTGTGATGCAAGTAGCCAAAGCAATCATTAAACTGCTGCTACGAAAGGTTGTGACTCTGGGAAATGCACAGGTCATAGCGGATGGCTTTGCTGCAATGGGATTCCCTAACTGTGCTGGGGCAATAGATATGGAGCACCAGGGTACCCAGGACATAAACCACAAGGGGTACTTTTCAATGATGCTGCAAGCACTGGTGGATCACAAGGGACGTTTCACCAACATCCACGTGGGATGTCTGGGAAGGGTTCATGATGCTCACATCTTCAGGAACACTACTCTGTTTAAACGGCTGCAGCCAGGGAATTACTTCCCAGACCAGAAAATAACAGTCGGGGATGTTGAAATGCCTGTAGTTATCCTGGGGACCCAGCCTACCCCTTGATGCCATGGCTCATGAAGCCATACACAGGCAGCCTGGACAATAGTCAGGAGTTGCTTAACTACAGGCTGAGCAAGTGCAGAATGGTGGTAGAATGTGCATTTGGCTGTTTAAAGGCGCGCTGGCGCACATTACTGACTCGCTCACATCTTAGCCAAACCAATGTCCCCTTTGTTATTGCTGCTTGCTGTGTGCTCCACAATCTCTGTAAGAGTAAGGGGGAGACCTTTATGGCAGAGTGGGAGGCTGAGGCAAATCACCTGGCCGCTGATTACGCGCAGCCAGACACCAGGGTGATTAGAAGAGCACACCAGGAAGTGGTGCGCATGAGAGAAGCTTTGAAAACGAGTTTCATCATGGGCCAGGGTACGGTGTGACTGCTGTGTTTGTTTCCCCTTGATGAACACCCCCTTCTCCGATTGACTCATTCCCTGTAAGCAACCCACCCTCCCCCTTCGATTACAGCTTGTTTAAGGAAATAAAGCCACTATCGTTTAAAAATCATGTATTCTTTATTAAATCATTATAAAAAGAGGGAGAGAACTGACAAGGTAGCCAGGGTGTGGTTTGGGAGGAAGATAGGAGGGAAGGAAAAGGCCACTAAAAAAATTTCAAATTAATGACAGCCTTTTGGTTGGGCTGTCCACGGGGATGGAGTGGGCGGGTGCATGGAGCCTCCGTCCATGCGTTCTTATACATCTGGGTGAGGAGGATGTGGAACATGGTGAGGGGTGAGGGTGGTTATACAGGGGCTGCAGCGGTACTCTGTGATCCTGCTGCTGTTCCTGAAGCTCCACCAGATGTCAGAGGATGTCAGTTTGATCACACAGCAGCCCCAGAGTTGCATCCCGCCACCGCTGATCTTCCTGCCACCACCTCTCATCTCGAGCGTCCCTCCTGTCCTCACGTTCACTGATATCTTTCCTGTAATTTGATACCACGTCCTTCCACTCATTCAGATGAGCTCTTTCATTGCAGGTCACTTCCATGATTTCCAAGAACATTTCGTCTCACGTCTTTTTTTTTTTCAGCCACCTTTTCTGAGAGAGCCTTCGGGATGGAGTAGGGAGGCTTGAGAAATTGGCAGTTGCATGAGGGAGAAAAAAAGGGAGAGAAGTATTTAAAAAGATGCATTTTACAGAACAATGCTTATACTCTTTCACGGTAAACAGTGCTATTCACCTTACACAGCACATGTGATTTCACTACAAGATCACATTTTGCATCTTAATATTGAGTGCCTGCAGCACTGGTGTTTGGAGATCTCACAGATGCAGGTCCAGGCAGCAGAATTTGGCTTGCATGCAGCCATGGTAAGCCATTGTCTTTCGGCTTCTGCAGCCTAGATATATACAGCGCCCTCCTTTACCAAATAGCAAGCAAAGCCCGTTCAGTGCTGCTTCTTTCCTGTTACCATGCAGCAGCAGAAACCACCCCCCATCCAATTCTCTGGGATGATCGCTTTACTTCTCCCCCCACTGCGTGGCTGGTGGTATGGAAAATCACTGCTAAACACTCCCCTCCCCTCCCACCACGTGGCTGGTAGCAGGGAAGATCCCTGCTAGCCAAATGTGAAAAAGCTCAGCGCCAATCACCCCCCTCCCTTCCCCCAGCTTGGCTACCTGCAAGGAAGGATTTCTTTTAAGCAACAGACAAATAGCCCAGTAGGAATGGCCATCTCTGTCTCCTTAATTAAATTCCTGAATTTCAACCAGGTTACCATGAACATTATCAATCTCCTGAGGATAACACAGCGAGATAAAGAATGGATGTTGCTTGAATGCCAGCAAACACCGGGACCATACGTGCTAGGCTTTGTCATGCAGTGATACCAGATTACTTGCTACATGCATAGCGTGGTCAAGTGTCCTACCATGGATGACGGAATAAGGCTGCCCTGCCCAGAAACCTTCTGCAAAGGCTTTTGAAGTACCTCCAGGAGAGCTTCATGGAGATGTCCCTGGAGGATTTCCGCTCCATCCCTAGACATGTTAACAGACTTTTCCAGTAACTGTACTGGCTGTGAATGCATCCCAAGTCCTCAGGGATAATTAATAATTAAATGCTTGCTTTTAAACCGTTTTATATTTACAAAGGTACACTCACCACAGGTCCCTTCCATGGCTTCATTGTGTGGGATAGTGGCTTGGGAGGGTAATTCCGTCTGGGTGAGAAAAAGCTCCTGGCTGCTGGGGAGAACGGAGTGCTGTGTGCTCTCTGCAAGCTCGTTGTCCTCTTCTTCCTCATCATCTTCCCCGTCCGCAGAATCCTCAGCCATGGTTGAGATTACCACCCACACCTCGGAATCCATGGACAGGGTGGGGTAGTGGTGGTGGACCCCCCTAGAATTGCATGCAGCTCAGCATAGAAGCAGCATGTTTTCGGCCCTGCCTCGGACCTTCCGTTTGGTTTTCTGGTAGGCTTGTCTGAGCTCCTTAACTTTCACATGGCATTGTACTGAGTCCCTGGTGTGGCCTCTCTGCATCATGGCCTTGGAAATTTTTTCAAATGTTTTTTCATTCCGTCTTTTGGAATGGAGTTCTCTTAGCACGGAATCCTCTCCCCATACAGCGATCAGATCTAGTACCTCCCGTGAGGTCCATGTTGGAGCTCTTTTACGAGTCTCAGGAGACTGCATTGTTACCTGTGCTGAGGAGCTCTGCGTGGTCACCTGTGCTGGTGAGCTCTCCATGCTGGCCAAACAGGAAATGAAATTCAAAAGTTCGTGGGGCTTTTCCTGTCTACCTGGCCAGTGCATCCGAGTTCAGATGGCTTTCCAGAGCGGTCACAATGGTGCACTGTGGGATACCGCCTGGAGGCCAATACCGTCGAATTGCGGCCACACTAACCCTAATTTAACATGGCAATACCGATTTCAGCACTACTCCCCTCATTGGGGAGGAGTACAGAAATTGGTTTTAAGAGCCCTTTATATCGGTATAAAGGGCTTCGTTGTGTGGACGGGTGCAGGGTTAAATCGGTTTAACTCTGCTAAATTCAGTATAAACGCATACTGTAGACCAGGCCGTTGTCCGTTGTGATTGTATCTACATTGTGTGTCTGTGTCCACTAGGAACTGGGCCAAGACTGCTAACTTATCCCATGTAGACAACTGAATAGCCTTTAGGTTCAGAACAAAGGTTTAATATACCTGATGGGTTCAGATGCAAGTCGATAACTGAAATGAACAGACTCAAATTGGATCAAAATAAATGTGTTACTACTTTAAATAAGTCCCTCAGCACATAATCATTTGGAACTAAACCTTCTTGTAAACATTTGAATGTTTGAAGGAAGACTTGAGAAACTTACAGCTAGGAAAAATTCTTCGTCCAGTTTATATGGTTAGGAGGAATATTTTGAAGGCCAAAGAAACAGGCAGTTTTCCTCTAGCAGGCATAGAAAGGGGAGCGGGGGTGGTAGGCAGAAACAATAATAGATTTTTTCAAGTAGATGCAGCTGTGTATTCTACTTAGGTGTGTGCACATCCAGTGGACTGGTGCCAGAGAACTTTGCCCAGCAGCACCTGTAGGGGAGGTGCTCACAGCCCTATCTCTTCCCCTAGCCATACAAGGGCAGCACTGCCCTGACCCTCTCAGTCCCTGCTTTCAGTGGCTACAGTCGGAACTCTGTGTAGTGTTTTTCGCTTTGTACTTTTGGTCTCAGTTTCTGAGAATTTTTTTTCTTGTGTATAGTAGTTAATAGTACCTTAGGTTAAGTTTAGTATGGTGTTAGAGTAGTTGGCTTTCCTGTGTGATGCCCTCACCAGGGTTCCAGCATTGTACAACAGTGATTCTCACACAGAAGGCTTGTGTCTCAGTGAAAGACACGTTTGCAGATGGAGCACAACTCTTTAGTCATTCAGAGTGGACTTAGGTGGTAAGACACTTGCAGCTGAAGCAGCACCTGCTGCAGCAGGCCATGAGGATGGAGGCCCTCGTGTGATTAGCAGTTGCTTTCAAGTGATGTCACTCTGTGCTTTGGCTTGGCTATTTCCCCAAAGAGGGGAAGGGGTCATTCTTCCTCTTCTGGTACAATGAGGAAAAGGTGACACAAAACAAATAAGGACCACTCAGGCAGACTCCAACTCATTTTCTAAGAGGAGTGCTGACTGGCACCATACTTTGTCCAGCACACGGGATGGAGCAGTCCATCCAACTGCTCCCCAATACCACTCCAAGATAGGGCAAGAGCCTGTACCATCAACTCTGGTTCTGGCCATGAGGTGTCTGAATCCAATACCAATGACATTGTCACCAGCGCTGACTGTCTCCACTCTGATCACATACCAGGCAGCATCAGACCTGTTTTGCCTCTCAGTCCTGGACACTCCACTGGTTGAGGAGTTCTCTGGTGTCATGGCTTCTACCGTCTCATCCTATGTTGTTCCATTGTTACCTTCTGGTTGCATCACAGGGCTGCTGTGTTCATCAGCGCTACAGCTTGCACTGCCCAGGCCTCGGACAGGAGAGTAGAGGCTGATGCAAGGCTCAGCACTGAAAGTCCTATTGATGCTGGTGCATCCTTTGGCACCATTGTTGTCTTGGCAGCAGATCCTTTTGAGTCCAGTACTGCCCTTAGCCTTGGTACTGGCGCCTCTCCCAGAATCAGATGGGAGCGTGTTTCATTTGGTTCCACTGGTGCCAATCCCCCCATTCCTCTTTAGCACCAATGCTGCCCCATATTGGGCATCAGAAGAGTCTGACCATTTGTTTGCTCCATTGGGGTGGACTCTCTCATTGTCCCCAGAGAATCTCCAAGACTTTTCCGGGTCAACAGATAGGCACCAGAGATAAACTTTGGCTCACCATTGCTACTGAGATTTGGCATCTGTCCCACTGTCAGGGCATGGGCTTTTGGCCTGGTGCCTATTGGCCACCAATGGCTTATCTGTACGCCCAGTGGCCTTCTTGGCGTCTTTAGGACACTGCTTGATCTATGACATTGACTTGCTCCAGAATGAGATCACTTACTCCCAAACCATGTCAGCTGCAAGTGACTGCTGAGCCCTTTCACCTTGGACTTGTGGGGCTCTTCCCACTGGATCCTGTGGTGCAAGAATAGGATCCATCATTTGTGCACCAAACCACCTCCTCATCCTATCTGGACAACTCTACTGTGCCAGAATTTTCCTCTTCCTTTGTGCCAGAGGACTTCAAGCCATACTGGGTCCTCCAGAGGTGTATGGCCAATACCTTGGGTATCCAGGAAGATTCCTACAGGAGAATTACTCATAAGCTGCTGAATAGTCTCTAATCATCAGCTCCAGGGAGAGTAACCCTCTCAATAAATGAGGCTCCTTTTGGAGTCTGCAAAGGCCTTCTGGAATTATCCAGCTTCATTGCCTCCTGCACTGAAGCATTTGGAGAAGTGTTACTTTTTTTCCCCATGAAGTATTTTGAGGGTTTCTACTCCCACCTAGTCCCTAACTCTCTGGTGGTAACTGCAGCAAATGGCAGTGCACAACAGGGAAGGTATAAGTCCACGCCTAAGGATGAAGAACCCAAAAGGATGGACTTGATGGAGAGGAAGATTTATCCCTCCTGTTCTCTTCAAATGCACATCACAGACTAGCAGGCATTGCTCTCTAAATATGATTTTGTCAATTGGGTGGCCATGTTTAAGATCACAGACAAGTTGCCAGAACCTTCTGCAGAAGAGTTTAATGTCTTATGGCTATGATGGGTTGGATCACAGAAACCCTGTGAGCTGCCACCTGATGTGCCAAGACTACCTCTGCTCCTGTTTTCTCTGCCAGCTCAGGACTCCAGCACCCTGTCTTGCTGAGCCATACGCTCCCGTCTGCTCCAACAAAGATCCAGAATCTGAATTACTTGCCCCAAAGCTTCAGGTTTACCTGAAAACAGCTCACAGAAGTGTGCTTGTCTTTGGCACCCAAATAAATCCTTTTTACCCTGTATAAAGCTTATGCAGGGTAAACTCATAAATTGTTCACCCTCTGTAACACTGATAGAGAGAGATGCACAGTTGTTTGCTCCCCCAGGTATTAATACATACTCTGAATTAATAAGTAAAAAGTGATTTTATTAAATACACAAAGTAGGATTTAAGTGGTTCCAAGTAGTAACAGAACAAAGTATGTCACCAAGCAAAATAAAATAAAATGTGCAAATCTATGTCTAATCAAACTGAATACTGATGACATCCTCACCAGTTCCAGAATGCTCCCTTTTACAGACTAATCTCCTGTTAGCCTGGGTCCAGCAATCACTCTCACCCCCTGTAGTTACTGTCCTTTGTTCCAGTTTCCTTCAAGTATCCTAGGGGTGGAGAGGCTCCTTCTTTAGCCAGCTGAAGACAAAATGGAGGGATCTCTCTTGGGTTTAAATTGACTCTCTCTTCTGGGTGGAGACCCCCTTCCTCACTCCTGTGCAAATCCAGCTCCAAGATGGAATTCTGGAGTCACCTGGGCAAGTCACATGTCCATACATGACTCAGTCTTTACAGGCAGAAGCCATTGTCCACATGGTATCTTGTATGTCTCCAGGAAAACTTCTTATGTGGATTGGAGCATTCCAAGATGCATTGTTCCCCAAGTGCTTCCTGATCAGATACTTAACCTTGCAAATTCCTTCCTAAAGAAGCTGACCAAATGCCTCACAAAGCTTACTTAGAAATCATGCAAGTATACAGCCAATATTCTGAACCTCAAGTACAAAGTGATAGGATGAATAGATATAGTAGACCATAACCTTTACAGGGATATGTTACATTGCACAGGCAGCACAAAACCTATTCCAGTTATATCATACTCCCATATGGAAGGTACCATCACAATGGCATTGGCTGTGACCATAAGGAGGACCTAATGTCTGCAGAATTTGGTCATCACACCCAGAGTTCAGCAGACCATGGGGGGGATTTACCGTTTGATGCCTGGGTTTTGTTTTTAGAGAAAGATGACAAAATCTTGCACTCTGGACAAGCTACTTTGTTCTTTAGAAGCATATACTCCAGCTTTGGAGAGACACCACTATAGCAGTCAGGAACAGCAGCAATACCACCTGCAGATTTTTTATTTATTTATTTATTTATGGACAGTCCTACCTTCCTGTAAGGCAGCAGGACTATTCCTGGAAGGGCCCCAGATTGCAGAGGAGGAGGAGGTCTTCTGGTTCTGAGCTAACCAGCCAGCTCTCCCTGTCCCTCCATCCCTCGGCATCCAGCAACTGCCCATTTTGACTTGTGTATCCAGGACTGAGCCATTGAACTGAGCCATTCTTTTCCATCCCCTCTGTTCAGAGGCGTGTTGCCTTGTTTTTATGGTGTTTGGGAATTGATTACCACGGACAAGTGGGTCCTAAGCACTGTCACAGCTGGTTGTGCCAGATAGTTCCTCTCCATCTCTCCTGCCCACCCCATCCATCTTCAGGGATCTGTCTCACACGAAACTGCTCCTTTAGCAGGTTCAGTCTCTAGTGGCTCTGAGGTCTGTCAAGGAGGTTCCTCCTGCAGCACTAGGAGCAGGTTCTAAGCATTGGTATTTTCTGGTCCGCAAGACCAATGAGAGGATGAGACCTGTCCTGGACCTCCATAATTTCAATATGTATAGCTAATTTAACAACTATCCTCCCTAGCTTAACTCACAACTAGTTAGCAGCCTTGAACCCGCAGGACACTTATTTTCTTGTTAGTAATCCTTCCAAGCCATAGGCGGTTCCTCAGGTTTATCATAGGTGGCTGGCATTACCAGTATACCATGATGACTTTCAGCCTGTCTTTTGGTCCCTGGGTTTTTACCAAATGTCATGACTGTGGTAACATCGTACCTCAGGAAAAGGGGAATTCATATCTTCCTGTATCGGGACTATTGGTTACTGAGCGGCAAGTCCAGAGAGGAAGTCCTCCGGCATGTGCATTTCACATTACTACTCAGTCATTCAGGTTTCATCCTAAACAGCAGGAAGTCAGCATTGGTTCCAACTCCGAGAATCAAGTCCATTGGGGCCCTGAGAGCATTTGAGGGCTGTAGTGAGGTGCACTCACCAGCACAGTGCCTCCGCTGGTTGCCCGGGGAATTAGCTTGATTCCAGCTCGGAGCACCCTCTGCTGGCTCGTAGCTCACCTGTCTCAGGCCCCCATGTCCCTTCTGGATCCCAGTACCCCTTACCCTGGGGTTCTGCCCCAGCAGTACCCCCATTCTCTGGATCTTCCCTCCCAGGGGAACCACCAACCCTCTAAGCCCACCTCGCCTCAGTAGCTGCTGCCAGTCTTCATCTAGCCCCTGTTCACTGGGGCAGACTGCAGTGTAATGGCCACTCATCATTGGCAAAGGGGGGTTTGGACCTGGTGCCTTTACCTATTCCCCGGCTGAATCTCTACAGCCCCAATACCTCTTCGTAGGCCTTCACTAAGGCCTGTGGCCTGGGGGTTTGCCAGGCTGGAGCTCCCCAGCTCCCTTTCCCTTCCAAGCACCGCTCCGCTTCAGGTACTTTGCTCCCAAGCAGCTAGCCCTTCCCACTCCAGGGCTAGAGTGAGACTCCTCCAGTTCCTGGCCCCCAGCCTTCTTATCAGGGCCATCTGGGCCCTGATTGAGCTGGCCACAGCTGTGGCTGCTTCCCCAATCAGCCTAGCTTGGCTCCTTTTAACCTCTGTTCTCCAGAAGTGGGGCAGCTGCTCCACTACAAGGGCATTTCTGTTGACTAAGTAATTCCATAAAATTTGCCACCTATGTCTGCAGTGGCACTCTCAATTCTCTGCAGTGGCACTCTCGATATGCTAGGGCATATAGCTGCATTCACAGAGCTAGACCAATATGCCAGGCTGCACCTGCATCCTCTTCAGATGTGGCTGAAGTTGGTCTATCACAGGGATTGGCAACCTTTGGCACATGGCCCACCAGGGTAAGCACCCTGGCAGACTAGGCAGGTTTGTTTTACCTGCCGCGTCCGCAAGTTTGGCCGATTGCGGCTCCCACTGGCCGCGGTTTGCCGTTCCAGGCCAATGGGGACTGTGGGAAGCAGCAGCCAGTACATCCCTCGGCTCGCGCCACTTCACGCAGCGAACCGCAGCCAGTGGGAGCCGCAATCGGCCAAACATGTGGACGCAGCAGGTAAACAAACTGGCCCACCAGGGTACTTAACCTGGCGGGCCGCAGGCCAAAGGTTGCCAATCCCTGGTCTATCATCTGAATTCTCATCCTTTTGGACAAAGTGGTCCAACTTCCTCAACCAATCCTGGGCTGGACAGGTTGGGGAGTGCATTTGAGGTCACTGAAAGTTCAATGCCTATGGTCTGAACAGGAAGCTTCTCTGCATATCAATGTCCTGGAGCCTCCTGCCATCTACACTGCCTGTCAGGTCCTTTGAAATCATATCAGAGACTTGGCAGTGCACATCCTTATGGCGTATATTTATGTGAACAGACAGGAGAGCATGCTCCAGCATGTTGTGTTAGGAGGTGATCAGACTCTGGCAGTTTTGCAGTTTTGCATTGGGGAAGATGGTACTCTCATGGCTGATCACTTACCTTGGATCCAGAATCACCTGGCAGATTGCCTGAACATAAATTTCTCCCTGAATCACAAAAGGTTGCTAAAGCCCAGTCTCCTGCAGTCCATTTTTGCAATTTGGGGCATCCCAACAATCAACCTGTTCCTCACAAGAGACAACAAGACATGTCAGCAGTTTTGCACCTGAAGGGCTCCATGAACAGTGCTTTTCACTTGAGCTGGGAATCGGCACTCCTATATATGTTTGCTCCAATTCCAATCATCCTGCAGTTCATTCTAAACCTGAAATTAGACCATGTCAAGCTCATTATCATTACTCCAGCATGACTGGGACAATATTGGTTCTCCAACCTCCTCACATTATTGGTTCAGCCTCTCATATCCTTCCCTCCTCATCCTGATCTCCTGACTCTCTATCTTCGTGTGTTCAGTTCCCTGCATCTCACACCATAGATGCTGCATAGTTAGATGAGGAGGAGGAGGAGCAATTTTGGAGGTGGTCCGGCAATACAAGAGAGCCCTCCACCAGAGCAACCTATTTGGCCAAGTGGAAGCAGTTCTCGATATGGTCATTAGCCTAGCAAGTTCATTCATGACATCTTGGGTATGTGTGACATCCTGAAGTATGCGTTACACCTTCAGTCTTCTGGTCTTGCGCTTAGTTCATTGAGAGCCCACCGGTGGCAGTTTCAGCCTTTCATCTGCCCATCCACGGGAAGTTGGTATTTTCAAACTCCATGGCAGTGAGGCTCTTGAAAAAAGTCACTTGTTTTCACTTCCCAGTTAAAAAAACAATTCCTTTGCGTGACCTTTATGCTGTCCTAGAGGCTCCTATAGCACCTCTGAGCCTCTGCAACTTCTTCTTTCTCCCTTCTGTATTTAGAAAACTGCCTTCCTTGTGGCAATAACATGTGCAAGGAGGGTGGGTGAGTTGCAGGCTTTGATAGTGGAACCCCCTGTATGCAGTTTTCTAAAGACAAAGCAATCCTGTGTTTACACCATGTTTTTATCCAAAGTGGTTTCCCATTTGCACTTGGTTCAAGTGCCACATTCAACCCCAAAGGAACAATGTTGGATGTCTGACAATGTTTAACTTTTTATCTAGATATGACCAAACTTTTCCACTCCTCATCTTGTTTGTTTATATGAAAACCAAATGAAGGGTCAGGGGATCTCTTCACAGATTTCCTCCAGGCATATAACTTCCTGTATCAGATTCAGCGTGTGAAGTAGCCCAGGCTGTATCTCCTCAAAGGATGTGAGCTCATTCCAACAGATCCCAGGCAATGTTGACTAAGTTTGAGTGACATTCCTATATTGGATGCGTGGAGGGCTGCCACTTGGTCCTCAGTTCATAGTTTTACAAACCACTATGCTGCATCAAGATTAGATGCAACCTTTGGGAGTGAGTCCTGCTGTCCTTGTTGAAATAGACTGAGCACCACCTCCTGCCAGTACTGCTTGTGAGTCACCTGAGTAGACTACACACCTGCATCTACCTGAAGAAGAGAGAACTGTTACCCAACTGTTCAAGATGTGATGCAGACATGTATTCTATAACCCACCCTCCATCCCCGCTGCATCAGTGTTTAGACTTCTGATGTTTGGTGTGAAAGAACTGAGGGGGTCAGGGTGATGCTGCCCTTATAGATCAAGGGAGGAATTAATGAGCACTGCTGCTATGCATGCTGCTAGGCAAAGTTCTCCGGCTCCAGTGCACTGGGTGCAAACACACTGAAATAGAATCATATCTTCTTCATATCTTGGAAAGCAACACTTACAGGTAGGTAACCATTTCTTTTAATGAACATTATTAAATGTTTGTAATAATTATAATTACTTTGCACACATTTTAAATCACTAAAACATCAGTAAAAGTTTTGAGTAGGGTGTGCTCTCTTGCATTTGCCACTTAGTGGTGAGTTGCAATGCTGGCTTGTTCAAATGCTCTAAGTCAGGCTTATACAAAATCAATATTACACACTCAAAATGTATCAGGTTGACGCTTACTGTAACTTTCCCTTTCCTTCAGAATTTAGCATGTACTCTGTATAATTTGTCCAGTTCTCATGTAAAGTACATAGGTAATGCATTTCATGATCTGATCTGATCCCAAGTAGCCCAGGTTTGACCTCAAAGCATGTTTATTTGCATGGTCTGCTACAGAGAATGGGGTTTGATAGGGATTAGGTTTACATGGAGTAAGGGAGTTCTGTTCTGCTGGAGGCAGAGTTTTGCTTGACATGGGGGTGTTGCTATTTAATTGTTAGTTTGTGGCAGGGTTGGCTTGGAATAGGGTGCCTTTTTATTGTTTTGATGATCCAAGTATTACAAAAGATCTGAAATTATGGTAGACTGTATAGCTAGAGTCCATATAAACCTCAGCAAATCTGTTCTAGGATAAATCTTTTGCACTGGAGGAAAGCAAAAATGGTAACTAGTGACAACATAGTCTCCTGTGATGGCTGTACCATCCTCCATTGGCAACTGATTAAAAAAAATGTCTTTTCTAGACTCTGGATGAGTAATCATAAAAGTTTAGCGTTGGAAGAGACCTCAGGAGGTCATCTAGTCAAATCTCCTGCTCGAAGCAGGACCAACACCGATCAAATCATCCCAGCCAGGGCTTTGTCAAGCTGGGCCTTAAAAACCTCCAAGGACGGAGATTCCACCACCTCCCTAGGTAATCCATTCTAGTGCTTCACCACCCTCCTAGTGAAATAGTGAATTAGGATTTCCTAATATCCAACCTAAACCTCCCCCACTGCAACTTGAGACCATCTGCCACCACTGAGAACAGGCTAGCTCCATCCTCTTTGGAACCCCGCTTCAGTTAGTTGAAGGCTTCTATCAAATCCCCCAACACTCTCTTCTCTTCTGCAGAATCAATAAGCCCAGTTCCCTCAGCCTCTCCTCGTAAATCATGTGCCTCAGCCCCCTAATCATTTTCGTTGCCCTCTGCTGGTCTCTCTCCATTTTGACCACCTCCTTTCTGGGGGGGGGGCCCACAAAACTAGACATAATACCCCAGATGTCACCTCACCAGTGGCACACAGGCTCATATTCAGCTTCTCGTCCACTGTAATCCCCAGGTCATTTTCTGCAGAACTGCTGCTTAGCCAGTCAGTCCCCAGCCTGTAGCGGTGCATGGGATTCTTTTGACCTAAGTGCAAGACTCTGCATTTGTCCTTGTTAAACCTCATCTGATTTCTTCTGGCCCAATCCTCCAATTTGTCTATGACACTCTGGACCCTATCACTATCCTCCAGCATATCTACCTCTCCCCACAACTTAGTGACATCCGCACACTTGCAGAGGGTGCAGTCCATCACCTCATCCAGATCATTAATGAAGCGGAACAAAACTGGCCCCAGGACCAACCTCAGGGGCACTCCCTTTGATACCAGCTGCCAACTAGACACTAAGCCATTGATCAATACCCATTGAGCCCAACGATCTATCCACTTTATAATCCATTCATCCAATCCATACCTTTTTAATTTGCTGGCAAGAATACTGTGGGAGACCGTATCAAAAGCTTTGCTAAAGTCAAGATATATCACGTCCACTGCTTTACATATATCCACAGAGCCAGTTATCTCATTGTAGAAAGCAATCAGGTTGGTCAGGCATGACTTGCTCTTGGTGAATCCATGTTGACCATTCCTGATAACCTTCCTCTCCTCCAAGTGCTTCAAAATGGCTGCAGTTCCCTGGATTCTCCTTCTCTTTTTTAAAGATGGACATTACATAGTTTCTACTATTTACCTTTTTCCAGTTGGCCAGGAACTCCCCTGATTGCCATGAGTTTTCAAAGGTAATGGCCAATGGCTCTGCAATCACATCAGCCAACTCCCTCAGCACCCTCAGATGCACTGTATCCAGCCCTATGGACTTGGGCATGTCCAGCTTTTCTAAATAGTCCTTAACCTGTTTTTTCACCACTGAGGGCTGCTCATCTCCTCCCCATATTGTGCTGCCTCGGTCTTGTCTGTGAAGACTGAGGCAAAAGAGGCATTGAGAACTTAAGCTTTTTCCACATCATCTGTCACTAGGTTGCCTCCCCCATTTAGTAAGGGTCCCACACTTTCCCTGATCACCTTCTTGTTGTTAACATATCTGTAGAAACCCTTCTTGTTACCCTTCACATCCCTTGCTGTCTGCAACTCCAATTGTACTTTGGCCTTCCTGATTGCAACCCTGCGTGCTCGCGCAACATTTTTATACTCCTCCCTAGTCATCTGTTCAAATTTCCACTTCTTGTGAACTTCCTTTTTGTGTTTAAGCTCACCGAAGATTTCTCTGTTAAACCAAGCTGGTCGCCTATCATATTTGCTATTCTTTCTGCACATCGGGATGGTTTGTTCCTGTGCCCTCAATAAGACTTCTTGAAAATACAGTCAGCTTTCCTGGACTCCTTTCCCCCTTTTATTAGCCTCCCAGGGGATCCAGCCCATCAGCTCCCTTAGGGAGTCAAAGTCTGCTTTTCTGAAGTCCAGGGTCTGTATTCTGCTGCTCTCCTTTCTTCCTTTTGTGAGGATCCTGAACTCGACCATCTCATGCCCAGGTTGCCACCCACTTCTACTTCCCCAACCGATTTGCCCCTGTTCGTGAGCAGCAAGTCCAGAGGATCACGGACCCTTGTTGATTCCTGCAGCACTTGCACCAGGAAGTTGTCCCCAACACTCTCCAAAACCTTCCTGGATTGTCTGTGCACTGCTGTATTGATCTCCAAGCAGATGTCACTAGAATAAAAGAAAATGGTCTGGAAGTTGGGTCTTGACCAACACTCCTTCAAAGATTCAGGCTCAATCAACTCCTAGGAAACAGAAGCAACCTCAGTGATCAAGTACTGCTGCTTGGTGCTTAACCCTTCCATTTTATTCTGACTACTGAACTACAAACAGAATGAAGCATCTCCTGCATTAGCTATCGCCACAAACAAGAAGTCCTTTGCCAAGCATGCTGCTACCTGGGCATGGGACCACAGTCGGGTTCTGATAAATCTCTGGTATGAGGCAAGCAAGATGTTCAATGTCAGTAAGCATACCAAAAATTACCATGTGTACCGAGAAATAGTGGATAAACTGGCAGCATTAGGGACCAGAGTAAGTGGCTCAAGAGCTGCTATTAAAAAGCCAGAGATGAGAACTGCACCTCTAGCATTATCCATTATTTTAATAAAGATACATAAGGTTTTACTTTGCCCTCCATGTAAGTCTCTTTGTCATCCACCCCAAAACTCCCCACAAAATACTGAACTCCATAGTGTGTGTTCTGTGTAGCCCAATTCTGGAGGAAGAACCTTATCACAGTCAGATCAATTGGCCATCAAGTCAAACATTATTAACCTTAAAAAGGGTTGGGCAACATGTTCTGTAAGTGGAATACTGTGGATGTACATGTTCAGTTAAGGCTACTCTTGCCTACAACATGAGAATACAACAGCTGTTGTTTTGGATCTGTCCTTCAAATACTCACCACAGTATTTGAACAGTCATGGGAAGTGTTCTCTACTAGTAAAGCAGAAGAGTAGGAATCTGCACTCTCCTGTTCTGTTCCCATCTCTACCATTAATTTGTTTTGTCCCTAAGGGCAAAGCATTGAACTTCTGTGCCTCCGTTCTTCCATCTCAAGAAGTGGGGTATTAATGCTTACCAGAGTTCGGTGAATCATTTTTAACTATTTATTCAACCAATTTCACCTCTTGCTGCTCACAGATTCTGTGTGTGTGTGGGGGGAAATTGCTGAATTTTTGAATGAAAAATTCAAGGTCATATACAGATTTCTTCAGTGAATAAATAGTTCTTAGACTGCAGCTTGTTCAGACATTTGATTATAAATATTTGAAATGTGTTTCTGGTATTGCTTAGTTAATTTCTATGTTATGGTTTCTATTCCCTATTGTGTGATGAGTAACCAACAACAGTGAAAATTTCAAACAGCATATTTTAGTGGAAAATTAATTTTCAGTGAACGTTTGGGTAATTAAGCTTAAAAATTTACTTAACCTTTGTTAATGGCAAATACAGATGTTTCCTATATTCTTTGAAAAAACACCAAAAAGGCATGTGTGCACGCTGTTGAAGCAAGCTTATTTTTTAAAATGTGAAGGATTACTTTGGGAAATTTTTTCTTTTTGCAATATTTGCCCAGCTTTAGTACTTACGGTACTTGCTTCACAGAAATAATGCGAGAGGTCTGATTGGTTAAGATCACACCACTTTCAGAACTTTAGATGTAAGATATGTAAGTGCTGGTTATCAAAGTATTATTGATTCATTCGCTGGTAAGAACTACTCTGTGCAAAGACAGCATACGTTAATGTCAATGGTAGAATGCCTATTTTGTTTGGTTCTGTTTGGAAGTTTGAAAAGATTGAATCCCTCCTCACCATGAGTATATAGTGAAATGTATTTGCAAATAAACACTAAGATTTTTGGGTGCCTCACCTTCAGGTGTTTTGAATTGAGCACCCATAAAGGCTCCTAATATTCAGAAAGCTCTGAGCACCCATCCTTTATAAATCAGATTTGTTAATGGTGTCAAGTTAGAGAGCCAGAAAACACTTTACACACTTAAAAATCTTGGCCAAAGCTCTTAGGATCAAGCACTTCAGTTGTAATTAACAGTCAGAGTGTCAACTGGCCACATGAAGGGAAGCCCCTACATTGGTTTATTTTTTAAAAAATTCAGAATTCCAAAATTTATGAGAGAATCAACCTTTACTGGTAGTTTTAGAATGGTATTAAAGTATCTGTTTGTGGTTACATATATGTTTTTTGATATGCCTCCCTGAATATGACAATGTTTCAAAACAGAATTGCTTCAGACATTAGCATAGTGGTGAGGTACCAAAGTTTATCTTGCTGGTTCAGATTACTTGTCACTAAAATGCAAGTATTCAATATTTTATAAACATTGTGCTAAATGTCTAAACAATTAGGGAGATTGTTACTAATTTCCATTCTTGTGATTGTTAAAATGCTACCATGTCTTACAAGATATTTAAACACTTGACATGTCTACAGCATCAGAGCAGACTGTCTAGCTTTTATGATAGCTTTAATCCTATATTATTCTGTCTCTTGAGTCATCTGGTCCATCCCTCTACATAGAGGCAAGATTTATGTAACTATTTCTAAATCAATCCTGGTCTGTTGTTAAGATATTCTTCACTCAGTCAATTTTTTTGTTCCATTGTCTAACCATTTTCATACATATAAAGTTTTCTTCATATTTAACAAATTTTTTCTGCTGCAGCTTACGCTTTGTACTGCTCGTTCTGTCTTTGACTAGAATTGCTAATTGATCTAGGTCCCTTCTGTAACATTTCTTCATGTTTTACAGAGAGTCTATACTAAATCTTGTATTGTGCAGTTTGAGCCAAGTTTTCTAAATCTTTCCTCAAAGTTCTTACTTTCTAAAAGCCCTTTGGCTTTGAGGACTCTCAGCATCTTCATGGATTGAAGTCCGTATCATTTCATCATTTTTCAATTGGAGCCTCTAATCTCTTGCTAGTGTTTTGTATTATTTTTAAAAAATGTGTTGGGCCTCAGTGTAGCATTCTGCATTCAGTTTAACATGTACAATGTAGAGTGGAATAATTGCCTCTTGTTTTAGCCATAAAATATTGTATTATTAGATGTAACATTTGCTGGGTTTTTTTTTCCCAACTGCCATTGTTGATTCATTTCAGTTTCTTACTAACTGTAACCTTTAGTCTCTTCTCTGTGATACTGTCTAAAAAACAGACACCTCTTCTTGGGCCAAATTCTCAGAGAGACTCCATGCTTGCCCTTTGCGTTGACTCAAATGGGAGAGTCCAGTGCTCACTACTTTTCCGGATTTGGTCCGATTTGTGCATTGGATCATTCCTTCTTGTGTGGACCACTTTACATTTGTCTCTTACTCATTTTCTGGATTTCAGACCATTGCCTCCAGTCTGTCAAACCTGCACTGCATTTTATTCCCATTTCTTGTCAGTTTCAGAGTAATTGCACCTGTATCCTCACCCTGTGTGGTCCACTTTGAGTTCCAGTCAGGTCGCCAGTTTTCACCTGTCTCTGGGTAGGAACCCTTGTTCCACTCCTTTCTGACAGGGGGTTTTAAGGGTGCACAGCTCCCTGCATTACACTGTGTTAACCCCAGCAAGCCAGTCTGCCTAAAACAGCCAGCAGCTGCACTTCATTTTCTTTCGAAGGGCTATGAACAATGTATTGCCAGCAGCTATAAATTACCAAACAGCTCTTTCTTAATAAGCACCTTTATTTGTAAGGTAAGAGGATAACAGAGAAAACATATTAAAACCCAGAAGTTCCTGTACGCGTGTTAACACATTGCCACAGGTCACCCACCAGTCTTACGGGGCCTTAGTAGGCCAAAGCCTTTCCAACCCTTCTGCAAATGCTGGGTCCCCTGTTGGGCAGAAGATCCTGTCTTTGTGCTGGATCACAAAGAAGGCCCTGAATCACTTTAAACTCAGGGTATTTAACCAAAAGTCCTTTCTTTGTGTATTAGTCTCTGGAGAATCCAGTTTGAATTAGTACATGGGAGCCTGTCAGGGGCTATCTAGAGGTGTTACAACCTGAGTGAATTTGCCTAATCACCCCTCGCAGTTCTTAATTCTTGGAGGAGCTGTGGTCACCCTTCCGCATGGAATTATATACAATCCTTGGCCCATAAATGATGCACAAACTTAATACAGTAATGATATTGCAGGAAATTGCCATATCTGTCACGTATGATGCATGTGTATTGATGGAGATTGCAACTTAAAAACTATTTTATGAGTTTTATTTTTGTTATGGACAGTGCTATTGTGGCAGGTATTCTTTTATTTAATTAATTAATTAATTCATTCATTCATTTCAGTGTGTTTGGGATCAGCACACTTCCTGCAGTTCTTAGTGTGACTGGTTGATGTGAACCAGTCCAATAACCATACCATCTTGTGCTATGATTCTTTCACATCTCACAACCTAGGTCTGATTAGGCTGCATTGCCACTTGGTTAGGAGGCCACTGAGAGAACCCTATGGGCTTGAGTAATCACAGAACTCAAAATTACTAAAAATCAAGGACAGGTCATGGACAATAAATAAAAATTCAGAAAAGCCAATGATCTGTCTGTGACTTTTACTAAAACTGCGGTTGTGGGGGGCGGGGCTGATGGGGGATGACAGAAGCCCAAGTGGGGAGAGATGAAAGCCATGGGGGAGGACAGCACCCACTACCCACAGTGGCTTAGAACTCTCGGGCTGCTAGCTGGCAGTGCCAGGTCCCAACCGCCGATGCCCACGGCAGCTCTGTGCTCTGGGACCCTCCCACCGCCTGCAGTGACAGAGGCAAAAAAGTCATGGAAATCTCTGGAAGTTACGGAATCTGTGACTTCCATGACCCCAGTGACATCCTATCCCTAGGTATTGCGTATGAAGACAGCACAGGGTAGGAGGCAGAGATTAGAAGCCTCTGCGGGGGAAAGGAGGATCACCAACCTGTTTCTTGTTCATTAAGTAGAACAGCAGTTTTGTAAGTCAATGTGGTGTGCACATGCTGATGAAGGGCATGCAATAGAGACTGTATTTATGTGCATCATAATGAAATAAACTATGATGGATATGAGAAAAATGTTTGTTTCAAGAATTTATTCTAAATTTCCTGAACGGAACTATATTCCGTAAGCAAAATATCTTTGCTATTTTTTAAAAAAGATTTCATTGGCTATGTTTTTCTTTGTGGCTTGGTAGATGTGCTCTTTGCAAAGCATTCGGGTTATATATAGTGGAGGAACATTGCACACTCCTAATAGCAGAGGTGTAGCGAGTGCCCTCAGTACCCTGTGACCGGAGGGGGCCCCGCAAGGAAGGGGGCCCCTAAAAGTGGCAAAAAAATGTAAGGTATAACTAGGTAAGTGACATTTATCGATGCTATTGCACAATCCATGTCAGTTTTACTGACAAAACCGTGAAGTCATTATGATACATCATAATGCTATTGGCTACATCAGTTGTCTGTCGGTCAGTTTCAAATTTTAGTTGGACCCATTCAAAGAATGTGTATTTGCGTTCATAATGGCGGTCGGCGGATAAATGTTATTAATTTAGTTGTTTAGTTTTTTATCGTTTCCAATGCAGAAGCATGCTTTGTGATGTCTAAGAGAATGTATAAGAGTGGAGCTAGTAAACGAAAGGCAGCAAAAGATGCCGAGAAGGAACTTGAGAAAATTCCAAAGTTGTCAATGTATTTTGCGCTGCAATCCAACGTACAGGTACAGGCACATGAAATGGACAGCACTAGCAGCAACGAATCATATCCAGAAGTGCTTCAAGTGAGGTCGAAGGTGAAGCCAGTTGTTCTACCAAACAAACTGTGACAGATATTCCAGCTGCTGCCGGGAAAGAAGTATCTGAATCTGAACCACTGACTGATGATCCAGGAGATTGGCCATCTATAATATCGGACAGGCAAGCGTGTGACACTGTTGCATGTGGCCCATCGCAGCAGAATGAAAGTTATGAATTTCCATTTAACGAAAGAAGGAGGTTCACAAGTACTCATTTCTATCGAACCATGGCAAATGGCGAGAAAACAAGACGTTCATGGTTAATGTACTCAGTTCAGAAAGATGCCATTTTTTGTTTTTGTTGTAAATTATTTGGCACTGGTGACATACCGTTACGTCGTGGAACATCTGCTTGGAAAGCACTGTCAAAAAGACTTCAGCAGCATGAAACAGGCAAAGGTCATCAAAACTGTATGGTGAAATAGTATGACCTTCGGCATAGTAAACCATACATCTATTGACCAACTCGAATTGCAGGCTTTTCTGAAAGAAAGAGATTTCTGGAGAAATGTTGTCAAATGCATGGTTGATGTCGTTATTTTCTTGTCCGAAAGAAACTTGGCATTTGGAGGAAGTAATGAAAAGCTCGGCGATCCTTTGAATGGCAACTTTTTGGGACTGTTTGAATTGCTTGCAAAGTATGATACTGTCCTCAGCGAACTTTTACAGAGGATTAAGAAGGCAGAGACACATGTTCAGTATCTCAGTCCACAGATCCAAAACGAGCTGATTCAACTTGTTGCCAGTAACATTCAAGAGGCCAACATAGCGCAGCTTAAAAAAGCAAAATATTATTCAGTTATTTTGGACTGTACTCCTGATGTGTCACATGAAGAACAGACGTCTGTGGTGTTACGCTTTGTTGAATGCAACGGTGAAGATGGTGTCAATATTCGTGAAGCGTTTGTTGGTTTTCTTAATGTTCATGATACAACTGGCGAGGGCTTATTGGAAGCGTTTCTTGAAAAGGCAAACAACTTAGGAATAGACATTGCTGACATGAGAGGCCAAGCTTATGATAACGGCACAAATATGAGAGGAAAGAATAAAGGAGTTCAAGCCCGCATGCTAGAAATAAATGACCGTGCCTTGTATGTACCATGTGGAGCTCACACTTGGAATCTTGTGATCTCAGACACGGCAAAGTCATCAAAATATGCCGTTGACTTTTTCGGTCTGATTAAGAGAATATACATTATCTTTTCTTCTTCACCTTCACGTTGGGATATACTTCAAGAACATATGCCAATATCTGTTAAAGGGTTATCGGACACTCGTTGGGAGTCGAGAATTGATGCTGTGAAGCCATTGCGTTATCACCTTGAAGAATTGTGCAATGCTTTGTCATCTTTGTGAGAATATGCGCTCGAAAAGAAAGATGGCAATACAGCAACAGAAGCCGGTGCGCTTTTAGACCATGTTACTACGTGGCCTTTTGTTCTGACTGTGTACACGTGGTACGATATACTATTTCACGTCAATAAAGCCAGCAAATTAATTCAGTCACCAGATGTGTCAATTGACGTACTGCAGGCAGAAGTCGGTGCTACAATGAAGTTTTTGGAAGACTATCGAAATACAGGATATAACTCTGTGGTCACAAATGCACGTGAAATAGCAGAGCATATGGGTATTGAGCAGGGTTTTCAGAAACCAGGGTGCGACATAAGAAGAGAATGTTTGATTACGAATATGCTGATGATTCGAGTCATCTTTCTGCCGAAGAAAAATTCAAATCGCAATTCTTTCTTGTTCTCACTGATCAGGCCATATCGTCTGTTTCGTCGCGATTTGACCAACTCGTGGAGCGGTATAAGTTGTTTGGATTTCTGTACAACGCTAACAGCCTGAAGCAGTGTCACAGAGAAAATGAACTGGAGAATCACAGCAAAAATTTTGACAGAAAAATGGGAGACATTGATGCCAACGAACTCATAATGGAATTGAATCTTTTTATTTATGTCATCGAGAAAGAGAGAGGACTTGTCACGGCAAACAAATTTTTAACGTACATATACAAGAACAGCCTTCAGGAGATATATTCGAATCTTTGCATTTGCATCAGAATTCTTCTGACCACACCAGTTACTGTCGCTGGTGCTGAAAGGAGCTTCAGCAGGATGAAACTGATCAAGAATATCCTGCGCTCAACGATGACAGATGACAGGCTTTCTGCGCTTGCAGTTATCTCAATCGAAAACAAGATTGTCAGATCTCTGGACTATGATGCATTGATTAACCAATTTGCGGAGAACAAGGCTCGAAAGAAACGCTTTGCGTAAATACAGAATACATATACACTGTAGGCCTATGTATACATAATATGAACCCTGTATATTGTATAAAATAAATACCGCATTCCAGTTTCTGCATTGTAAGGGGCCCCGGACATATGTTCGGAGGGGGCCACGTTCTTTGTTGCTACGGCCCTGCCTAATAGAATGGTGAGCTCTTCTTGTCTGGAATTACCTTTGTATCTCTACCTCATCGATCCTAAATGTGAGTCGATAGATAACTGCTTAAGGTGGAATTAAATTATTTATGCATATTTTGCATATGCAGAAGATCCCCAGTGATGAAAAAGCTTATGGATGTGAAAGAGATCCTGGATTGCTAATGTGCTCTTGCCCCCAATTCCCTTATTTATCACCTATTTAAGGCCTGAGCGTAAAGTCCAACCTAAAAAACTGATGCTATGAAACTTATTCTACCAAAGAAGAAAATAGCAATAGGGAATGCAGACTACGCTGCAGTTGGATCTTCCAGGCTTATCTTCCCTTCCAAGTTAAAGATTGAAATTTAAACTGTATCGAGGACAAACCTACTCACTCTCCGTGTGTGTGACATGAGCACCACCGGCAGTGAGGGATACTATGAAATGAAGCTCTCTTTTTGTAACTGACTGAGACCTAGCCACGTTCAGTCATAATATTCTCCGTTTACATCTTTCAACTTGCACTCATTTGGGAAAGTGAACTTTTTCTGGTCCTACTGGAAAAGTGTTTGCAACTTTGTCTGTGTGTTTAAGGAGCTGTCATTCAGCTTTTAAATGGGGTCAGAGACACTACACCTGTGTTTATTTTTACTATCAACACTGTCTGCTTGCTTTCTAAGGGTCTCAGATGCAAAGCAGACAGAGGTCCAGTACCTATGTCCTAACACCCTAAATGTTGGGGAAGTTCAAATCTGTAATTAAACTGTGGCTGAGTCCCATCTCTAATGTTTTTAAAAAATAATCTTTTTCTAATCTCCTGTAGTAGTGGTACCCTACCTGCAGCTCTAGAATCTCATGGTGGCTCTGCCATGTAGTTCATTTGTCTAATCAGAGTTCTGATCTTCCTACCCAATCTCAAAAAGAATGAGCAGAGTGGTGATCACAGGAGCACTCTCCATGCTTTCTGGCATCCAAGGAGAGTGATGGATAAATGCAACAGAGAATCCTTTCTCCTACCTACCAAGCTGTCAGGAATGGGAGCCACTAATGCAAACATGATTGATTGTGGCTCTTTCAAATGCCATTCATTGGTGAACTGACTCAACAGCTCTGCAAAGCAGAATACTCTGACCTTACATGATTTAGAATATCCAGAAATCCTCACTCTTTTACTAGTAAAGGGTCGGGGTGGGTTAGTTTCTAAGCATAAAATTATTTTGAGTACACCCTATAACAGCTAATTTCTTTTAGAGGCAAAGTGACCATACTGGAGTATAGTAACGGAAAATGTATGTTTAAGTTTTATTGTACTCTGATCTATTAGAAAAGTCTGTGAATGAGTTCTGTAACTTTGTCATACACCTTGCACTTCACAACTGTTGTTGCATGGTACCTAATCTCTTCTATTATAATAAAAACAACAAGCAGACAAAATCCCAAGAGGACTACAAACATATTGCATGATCTTCCAGCATGGTAATCCTTGTCGTCTTATGTTCCCTCCCTAGGCCTTTTATTGTCATCAGTTGCTTTATGATGTATAATACAGATTGTAATATCTGTTGTACTGACACCAGTAATTTGTGTATGTGCAAAGCCTCATGTACTAACGATGCTGCATTAAAAAACAAAAAAGCAATATGAATAAAGCCATTTATTAAACCGACATCCAGTTAAACAATGTGAGTGAAAACATGTGTAGATGGAATGTTCTTGAGATAGCCTTTCCTGAAGTTTCTCATGTCTAGAACTGTCCTCCATCTCTTTGCCTCATTGGCGCGTATATATGTGTGAGTGTCTTCAAGTTGGCAGGACCTGACAAAATTCATATGAGGATACTTTCAGAGCTTGTGGAGGATGAGAGAGATCCCAAAGGCCTGGAAAAAGGCAAATATATTACTTATCTATAAAAAAGGGAATAAGGATATGTCATAAACAGATAGCTAAGGGTTAACGTCTCTTTCACCTGGAAAGAAGTAATCGGAACCACCTGACCAGAGGACCAATCAGGAAACAGGATTTTTTCAACTCTGGGTGGAGGGTTTGTTGTGTGGGTGTACTTTGTTCTTGGTTCTTCTGTCTGCCTGCCTCTCTCTCAGCTTTGAGAAGTGATTTCTGTTTCCGGCTTTCTAATCTTCTGTTTCCATGTTGTGAGTACAGAGATCATAAAAACAATAAGGGTTATTGTTTTTCTTTTGTATTTACATGTCTATAGTTGCTGGAGTGCTTTGATTTGTATTCTTTTTGAATAAGGCTGTTTATTCATATTTCTTTTAAGCAATTGACCCTGTATTTGTCACCTTGATACAGAGAGACCATTTTTATGTATTTTTCTTTCTTTTTATATAAAGCTTTCTTTTTAAGACCTTTTGGAGTTTTCTTTAGTGGGGAATTCCAGGGAAATTGAGTCTGTACTCAAATTGGTGGGAGGAAGAAGTCAGGGGAACATCTGTGTGTGTTAGATTTACTAGCCTGACTTTGCATACCCTCTGGGTGAAGAGGGAAGTAATTCTGTTTTCCAGGACTGGGAACGGGGAGGGTGGAGTCCCTCTGTTTAGACTCACGGAGTTTGCTTCTGTGTATCTCTCCAGGAACACCTGGAGGGGGGGAGAAGGGAAAAGGTTTATTTCCCTTTGTTGTGAGACTCAAGGGATTTGGGTCTTGGGGTCCCCAGGGAAGGTTTTCGGGGGGACCAGAGTGCCCCAAAACACTCTAATTTTTTGGGTGGTGGCAGCAGTACCAGGTCCAAGCTGGTAACTAAGCTTGGAGGTTTTCATGCTAACCCCCATATTTTGGACGCTAAGGTCCAAATCTGGGACTAGGTTATTGACAGGATAACATAGGGAATTATCGACCAGTCAGCTTAATTTCAGTACCCAGAAAGATAATGGTGCAAATAATCAAACAATCAGTTGTAGATAACAAGATAAGTAACAGTCAACATGGATTTGTCAAGAATAAATCACGTCAAACCAACCTAATATCCTTTTTTGACAGGTTAACAAGCTTTGTGGATGGGGGAAGAAATAGATGTGCTATATCTCGACTTTAGTAAGGCTTTTGATACTGTCTCTCATGATCTTCTCCCAAGCAAATTAGGAAAATATAGCCTAGAGGAACCTAGTGTATGGTGGGTACTCAACTGGTTGAAAAACCGTACTCAGAGAGCAGTTATCAATGGTTCACAGTCAAGCTTGAAGGCCATGTCAAGTGAGGTTCTGCATTTATCTGTCCTGGGTCCAGTTTTATTGAGTATCTTCATAAATGATTTAGATAATGGCACAGAGAGTACACTTATAAAGTTTGTGGACAATACCAAGCTGGGAGCGGTTGCAAGCACTTTGGAAGATGTGATTAGAATTCCAGTTCTGGGCACCACTCTTTGGGAAAGATGTGGACAAATTGAAGAAGGTTCAAAGGAGAACAGCAAAAATGATATAAAGTCTAGAAAACATGACCTATGAGGAAAAATTGAAAAAAAAAATTTTTTTTTCAGTCTGGAGAAGAGAAGACGGGTGGGAAGGTCGGAGAGGGGATGGGGACATAAGTTTTCAAGTATGTAAAAGGTTGTTATAAAGAGGACAGTGATAAATTGTTCTCCTTAACCACTGAGGACAAGACAAAAAAGTAACAGGAGATTTAGGTTAGCCATTAGAAAAAACTTCCTAACTGTAAGGATAGTTAAGTTCTGGAACAACTTACCTAAGGAGGTTGTGGAATCTCTGTCACTGGAGATTTTTTAGAACAGGTTAGACGTACAGCTGTCAAGGATGGTCTAGATAATACTTAGTTCTGTCTCAGTACAGGGGACTGGTTTAGATGACCTATCAAGGTCCTTTCCAACCCTACATTTCTATGATTCTATGTGAGGCATCTACCCTGTATGTCTCAGTTTCTCCATCTGTAAAATAGGAATAATACCTACCAATTATAGAAATATTTTTATCCTTTAAAATGCTTTTGAGATCCTCAGATGGAAGCTGTTGTAGGAATGCATTGTAAAACAACTGATGCCTTCCAAACACCAACCTCCCAAGCTGCTGCCTCATTTCCAGGGTCAATACTGTAACTTTAAGGAATTTGTTCAAAGAGAACTTATGCACATTTTATGATGTGTGACCGCTACTGGTCTTTACATGCAGCTTTTCTAGGTCCACACATTGTGTAACTGCAAAGCTCTCTGAAATGTGTACCTTTGCATGGGGAAAGAGATGACTATTTTTGTATAGCTTTAATGAGAGGCCCCGACATTGTGAAAACTGGACTAAATTACCACAAAGTAAATTATAATAGCATGCTATGTGGCTCTCAAAGTTCCCCCTTTCCTTTGCTCCTTGGTTTTTTCACAGTGCTTTAGATATCTGAACTTTAAAAAAAAAAAAACTAATGTAATGTCTTCTTATCTTTTGTTGGCAATGCTTTTAAAATAAAACACTTTATTCCCAGGGCAGTGAAAGCAACACTTAACTATCACTGGGATTCTAAGTCAAGAGATGGGGAGAAACAGTGGGTGAAGGTCTAGCTGCTCTATCATACCATTTGTTTTAACAGAGCAGTATAGAAGCCACTACATGGTGCTATCACAGACAATATTGCAAATTGTGTTTATCTGTGACCTGGTCTACGCTAGCCAGAGGGGATCGATCTAAGTTACACAACTTCAGCTGTGTGAATAACGTAGCTAAAGTCAACGTACTTAGATCTACTTACCGTGGATTCTTCACTGCGGTAAGTCGATGACTGACGCTCTCCCATCGAATCTGCCTGCATCTCTCGCCCTGGTGGAGTACCGGAGTCTATGGGAGAGTGCTCAGCAGTCGATTTATAGTATCTAAACTAGATGTGATAAATCGACCCCTGCTGGACTGTTCACTGCTCATCGATCCAGCAGGTAATGTAGACAAGCCCTGGGTACGTGAGCTGAATGTGGGCTCGATTCAATTCTGGCTGATTTCGATAGACTTCAGATCATGCCACATGCCACCATTAAAGCCTCTTTACTCGTTAAGGGTACATCTATGCTGCAATTGGAGGTATGAGTTGTAGGTATGTGTGTTTATGCTAGCTCTAATCTAGCTAGGACAGATAAAAACAGTGTGTAGATGGGCTTCATCTTTTAGTGTATTAGTGAGATTAAAGGAAGTGTGTTAGCTAGATTAAAGCTAATGGAAATCGTACCTTCAGTTGCAGCTTAGGCAAACCTTAAGCGTTTCTGTTGGACTAAAGGCACTTTCCTAGGTGCAGTGCTCACCTCCATGTAAGCCAACGAAGGGTTATGTGATGTTGAAACACGCGACCATACTTGCCAGGCCATCTCCGTGCTAGGTAGATACTGACTGTTACACAGTCACATTTTTAAAATCTATTCATTGCCTTTTGTCTTGTTTTATTCTTCTTCACCAGGACTCTGTTAAGTGGCTTCCCAAGTCTCCTAAACTCTACAGTGGCCGTAACTGGAGCTCGCAGAGCTCTTGCTGGTCCTCATTAAAGGGAAGAGAAAGTTTTCATGATGGCAATGTGTATAAATTCAGCTCAGGCAATGACAAATGGAAGGAAGGGAGAGTCAGTCCTGAGCAAGAAGCAGAGGAATTTGAGGATCCTGATGAGGATGTGAGTAGCTTCCTTTACAATCTCAAAGAGACAATCTAGTAGATTTAAAAATATATTCAACCCATTCAATTTTTGATTCAATGAACATCTGATACTCGTGGTTAGAAAGGAGCTATAGCTTCCTGAACTGGCCTGGTTGCTGTTCTAATCTATAGTTTCAATGTTCCTTTTTGTGTTTTGTGGCAGAGGAGATGGAATCACCTTCAGTCCTTTATTTCTTTTGACATACATTTAAGCAGATGCCTCTCCCAGATTCTAGGAGATGTAACAGTTGTCTAAAACAAAACCATTTGGGGCAGAGCCCCAAACCCACACTTAATAAATAAATAAATAAATAAATAAATCTGTCCAGCAATAGAAAATAGAACTATCCTGTTTCCCTAGAAATCCCTAACCTTCCTTCTCGACATCCCTCCCCCAGCTCTAGTTAAGTGGGCTATTCAGCATATCTTGATGATCAGTGGGTTCGGACTATTGGGGAATAAGGAGGGGAATGGAGAGTGAATTCCAGAGACACAGGGGCTGGTGTTAGTTAATTATATCTATACAAATGCTAGTGTGGAGAAGTTATAGAAGTTTGAATGTTTTGAATTGAGTAAATGCAAGTTATTTGGATAACACTGGCTTCAGTACAGTCTTTACAGAGATCAGTAGATAAACCCTTGATCAGTGCTGTCTAAAAGCTAGGTTGAGGCTTGGTGTACTCACTCATGTAAGCTCCTCTTATGTCCCACATGGTGCCCAAGCTACTCCTACCCTTGAAGTGTGTAGACAGAGCCTTGGTTCTTCCTCCCCTTAAATCACTGACCAGCACAGCTGAGCTGGCCTAAGGTGGTTGTAAATTGCTTGTGGTACAAGCCAGCAGCAAATTTATACCCCTTGGATCACGGAGGGAGGAAGTATTGAGGAAATTGTTTCTCAGAGCCAGTGTCCATTACCTGTTCTGCCCCAACCTGGTGCAGCTACTCAGTACTCCATGCATAGAGTTTGTAGCAAAGCCACAATCTAACCTTAAAAATCAATGGCCTGATAAGGACCAGGAGTTTTACTTTAGGAAGGTTGGCAGGATTAGGCCTATTGTCTTGCTTTGTATTAAGCACTGCAACTTTAGAAGAAGAGGCTGAAATCCTGGCCCAGTCATTCATGCACATGTGTATGTTAAATAATTTTATTTCCAACTAGGGCTGTCAATTTAAATGCAGTTAACTCAAGTGATTAACAAAAAACATATTATCTAGGTTAAAAAAATAGTTGCAATTAATCACCGTTTTAAACACACAGTTAATGATAGAATACCAATTTAAATTTATTATGTTTTTTTGATGTTTTTCTACATTTTAAAATATATTGATTTCAATTACAACACAGTATGCAAAGTATACAGTGCTCACTTTATATAATATTTTACTGCAAATATTTGCACTGTAAAAAAGATGAATAAAGAAATAGAATTTTTCAATTCACCTCATACAAGTACTGTGGTGCAATCTTATTTTTTTATGTAACAGTGCTCTAAAACAAAACAACATAAAACAAAACATCAGTTCTACTTATTGTTCAGCCAATCGCTAAGGC
Source organism: Gopherus evgoodei (assembly GCF_007399415.2). Lineage (NCBI taxonomy): Eukaryota > Metazoa > Chordata > Testudines > Testudinidae > Gopherus > Gopherus evgoodei. Next base: position 55,221,207 of record NC_044324.1, read on the forward strand.
ACATACATTTATTTACATTTATGGAGATAATTCTGTCCGCTTCTTATTTTCAATGTCACCTGAAAGCGAGAACAGGCATTCTCATGGCACTGCTGTAGCTGGTGTTGCAAGGTATTTACGTGCCAGGTATGCTAAACATTCATATGCCCCTTTGTGCTTCGACTTGTAGCTTCCACTTGTTTTATCTTTTAATCGTTTGACAGCCCTACTTCCAACTAAAGGAGTAAAGGATACAGTAGTCAAAAGATTTGGTCCAAACTTTTAGCTGCCAAGTTAGAAAGAAAAAAACAGCCATATACAAATATGGAAACCCTGTACCCAAGAATCCAATTTAGAAGAGAGGGGCTGAGACGTGTTTAGCCATCTTGCTAACTCCTCTCTTATAAAAATAGCATCAAGAAAAACAAAATTGCATATGGAAAACCTACTGTGTTTTTTGAAATCTGAGCTGTCTGAAGGAACTGCCCAGCCTGAATTAATTATTGGGAATGTTTTATGTGGATGGTTTATACATACGTTCTGCTTCACTACCTCTTGGAGCCTGAGCTAAAAGCAGTGGGTTGGATCACCACCTTCTCATGGATCGTGGGGTTACTGCACGGATCTCTGGGGATCCACAGGAGACATAAGATCATCTGCAAGGAGGACCTATGCCTCTGCACCATGTATGTGCCTCCATTGCCCCATTCACACTTCCTGGCAGCATGGCTCCAATGTAGCTGTCATACCAGAGATTCCAGCTGGCCCCCGACTCCTTTAATGGAGGATTTCCACTGCAGAGGAGCTTCCGCATATTAGGTAATCCAGTCTCAGGCTGCATTACCTTATCTCCGTGGGTTCGGAGGCGGTGGCGGCCTCAACCCTGCTAAGGAGAGGCCACCCACTGTCCACCTTACCCAGTCCCCTACCCTTGCTTGTGAATCCCAAACCTGCATCACATGCTCCACAGGGCACTGAGAAATGGGAGGTGGTGCCACAGAGGCAGCTGCATGGAGGATCCACTCTGCACATGAATTTTGGGGCACAGTTAGGTCATGTGTCTTCAGTGGAGTTACTCCGATCTACACTCATGAGAGAAAAAAACACTAATTTACTGAATATAATGTCCAGACTCCTAAACAGTAATTAGGCATTTACATTTCTGTTGATCTGTCTTTCTCTTTCTCTAACAAACAGGAGCTGAGATCCAAGTTTTCTGGCAGTCTTTTTGATACTGATGGCAACATTAAAGATCAAAGAAACCCTAAAGCAGTTCTTCAGGAAAAGCACAAGCCAGCGGTGAAAGTGAAGTCTTTTCCAGAGGCTAACAACAAGCCGCAGGCTCCTTCCTCCACAGCAGGCAGCTTTCCACCAGAGAGCAACAGGTTTCCAGAGGAAATGAAAGAGAAAGTTCCAAGAGCTGCAGAGGTGACACAGCCACCATTAAAGGTAATGCAACATCTCCCTGAAGAGCCTTTCACTCCCAGCCAGTTCTGTCTCTTTTGGTTCATCTGAGAAACTTTGAATTTAAAGGAGACAGTTTTTAAGTGTAATTGCATAAAGACAAGAAGTATCCTCATCTGACTTATAATATAGTCATATAATGCTCTCCGGGATCCATTCCTGTTCCCATTGGCTTTAGTAGGAACAGGATTTGGCCCATATTTCTTAGCTATTTGCAGCCAAACTTTTGAAAAGAAGCCTCTGTTTTTCAGTGCCTAAATTTTTGAATGCCCAGCTTCAGACGCTTTGGGATGATTTCTCAGAAGGGCTGAACAGTCACAAGTCCAAGTGAAGTTCATGGGAGTTGTGGATGCACTACATCTATGGAGATCCATCCCAAGGTGTCTCTAGTTGGGCACTCAAAACCAGTGCTTACTTGTGGATATTTGGGCCTTAGTGACTCACAATTAAAGACACAGCCTTACAGCCTTCCCTGTTTTGTAGAGACCTTGCTTACTTGAATATCTCTTTGCAGTTGGTGGGAATGCTCAGATGAGCATGGACTACTGTTATGAGTGGGAATTGCAAAACTGTGCCTTGGATTTATGGAAAAAATTACTGTGAGTGAGTGAGTGAGAGAGGTGGGGGGGAAGGGGAGACTAGATCATGATTTGACCATAGCCCTGGGCATGGCATGGCCTAGGTGCACCTGCCCTGGAGCAGCACAGAGAAGGAACTGCATGCCTCAGGGGCTTGCTCTAGAACAGTGGTTCCCAAACTTTTCGGCATCACTCCCCCATCTTAATTTTTGAGAAACCCTCACACCCCCCACCTCTCCTCCTTTACCATCATCCAACCCCCCCGATCCTAGTCTCCTGATCGCCTCCTCCTAGGACCCCCCCATCCCTAACTGCCCCCCAAAGACCCCGCCCCCTATCCAACCCCCCCTTGCTCCTTGTCTCTTGACCATCCCCTCCTGTGATCCCATCCCCTATCCAACTGTCCCTGCTCCCTGACTGCCCTGACCGCCATCCACACTCTCAACCCCCGACAGGCCTCCTGGGACTCTCATTCCTATCCAACCCCTCTCCCCCTGCTCCCTGACCACCTCCCCCGAACCTCCGCCCCGTCCAACCACTCTCTGTTCCCTGACTGTCCCTGGGGACCTCCTGCCCCTTATCCAACCCACCCTCCCCCTGCCCCCTGGTCAATTTAGGGCCAATAGTAGCTACACAGTGCACGCTTACTGCACTGGGGTCTGGAGAGGCTGCACGGGAATGTAAGGGACAGCCTTACTCCCCTACATGGATGCACAGGCCAGGCTATAGTCTAGCCTGACGAGATCAATGAAGCATTGTGGGAAATTATGGTCTTGTGAACTTTGGTGCATGTGACTAACTTTACTGTCATGAATGATCCTACTGAATTCAGTAGGACTACTCAGGATGAGCATAAACAGTGGTTGGACTTCATGGTAAATGGAGCATAATCTAAGTGTTGTAGGTTTTTTAATCAGTATAATAAGGCATTTTGCACACATTTTAAAAATAATTAGTTACAAGTCAACACACCATGTTATAATTGTAATATTAATTAAACACAGTCTGCGTGGTTTAAAACCCCAGCTATATTGAAAAGCCCTGAATGTAAAATTTTAAAAAATCCATGTTCTGCTCGCTTTAGAGGCATGAGCTAAAGCAGCAAAAGTGAGAGCATCTCAGCTACACACAAGACTGATGGATGAAACCCTATTTATCTTCCAGCTCAATTTCAATTTTAAATGGTTTCCTTAGCTCTAATACAATGAATATTAGGTATGTTTGCAAGCGATTCTGCTTTTCAGTATCAATGAAATTATTTGTTAAAAAGAGCATGCATCCGATGAAGTGGGCTGTAGCCATGAAAGCTTATGCTCAAATAAATTTGTTAGTCTCTAACGTGCCACAGGTTCCTGTTCTTTTTGTGGATACAGACTAACACGGCTGCTACTCTGAAACCTATTTATTAAAACCATCAAATAGAACTTGCAAAAGTAATTGTTAATTTAAGTTGCCACTGTGACCTAAACTAATTCCATTGGGCCTGTGTTGTAGGGTCTGGAGATGCAGAATATAGTACAAAAGTGTCGCCCAGAAGTCCTAAAATTTCTAGGCATGTGAGTGCAATAAGAATACAGTGCTAGCTTTAACTCTGGATTCCCTTGCTTTTTTAAAACCAAAAGGCCTTTACCATTTAATGAGCTAGTAGTCTGAAAAATGTTGATTTAAAAAAAAATACAGTGAATATTACATTACAGTAGCACTAAAAAGAGCAGTCTAAATCTAATTTAATGCTGATCAACTGTAATTACCTGGTCCAGAAAAAAAAATATGTATGGGATGGGAACTTGTGTGAAATTTCAACCTGAGGTGAGTATAAAAACTTTTCCAGAAAAGAGGTTTACAATTAACTGTGACACATCCATAGAAATAGTGTTTTTGCCAAGGCAAATGCTCCATAAATCATTGCTTTATGTGAAAGAAATAATTTTATCACCCCACCTGTTCTCTGAAATGGATACCTGATGATCAGAATACAATAGCAGTAGCTATTTCACATGGGGTGAAATCCTCTCCTCATTGAAGTTAATGGGAGTTTTGCCCTAGCTTTCAATAGGGCTAGGATTTCATCCATTCAGCAGTACACCTCTACCTCGATATAAAGCGACCTGATATAACATAAATTCGGATATAATGCGGTAAAACAGTGCTCTGGGGTGGGGGCTGTGCACTCTGGTGGATCAAAGCAAGTTCGACATAACGCGGTTTCACCTATAACACAGTAAGATTTTTTGGCTCCCGAGGACAGCATTATATCGAAGTAGAGGTGTACCTGATTCCATAATTAATCCTTTTAAAAGTAATGGGACTAACCAGTAATATACTGCTCAGTATATAAGGGTGACTAAATCAAGCCCATGATGAGAAAATGTAAGCTTCCAAAATTGTCTCTTTAAAACCTAGATCTGGAAATACTGTTTCTTCGTGATTCTGGGAAAGATAAAGGTTATACTTCTACATGATAGTATGTGCGAAGAGGATATTACTACAGCATAAAAACCGTTTTTCTTTGTGTTGAATTAGATAGATTGTTTACAGAATGGGAACTACAGTATTGTTGCCTGTGTAATGTACGGGGTGCTGTTTCATTCATCAGGCCACTTGTTATTAACTATAATTCTCTTGCAGATAACCATTACTGTGTGCAGTCAAATGGGGAGTCTTGGTATTAGCATTGCTGGTGGAAAGGGCTCATCTCCATATAAAGAAAATGATGAGGTGCATTTCATTACTCCAACATTTACCAAGTACTCATTCAGAAAGAGATGGAAAACAGCAGTTTTTGGAAGCTAGCCTATTTAGCTATTTTCTTTTTGAAGTCATCTTCAGTGTAATGCTGTAATCTTAGTAATACAGTTGACAAGGGGAACAAAAAGGTATTCTTAGATTTGTCCCCAAGATAGATGTTGAAGTTAGTGGTAGCTTTTTAACTGTGACACCTCCTTGAGGAATGATCCTTGCAAGGAAGCATCATCCGAACGATTAGTTCCTGAAGGCCTCACAGCTGAAATCCCATTGGTTATTTTCCACCTGAATTCAAGATAACTCCATTTGCAGTCCACACACTAAAGCAGCTTCCATCCCACTTGTTTGTTCACACTAACCCCTTTTTGAACTAGTACTTGTCTTTTCTCAGTTTATCATTCAAATTCTTATTCTCAAATATGTCCCTCACGGCACTGGGTAAACTGTTAATGACTTTTGCTTATTGCTGTTTGTATCAGTCAGCGATGGGTGGCTTTATTTTTCTGTCAATGTGTTAATTAAGACATTTATCTCATATTTATTTAGAGGCAGCTGAGCAATAGGCTTTGAAAATCAATTTGCTGCACATGTACTTTTAAACATCCGACAGCAATGGGATAAACTCGGTTGGATCTGAAATTTTGTGTTTGATGTTACCAGGCAATCTTAATTGCATGGGTGGCCAAAAAAGGCCCAGCGAACTTGACCGGAGTACAAGGAGGAGACAAAGTGCTGGAGGTAGAAAGCTTTATTCATTAACGGAGCACTGTATTTTCTTATGTGAGCGATAGAATTCCCTCCTCCTCCCCCACTGGGTCATATAAACATATGCTTAATCTGATTTTCTATGCACCTGAATCAAAATCCTTAATCTGAATATCCCAGATTTTGGAATTTTGGATCCAGATTTGGACTTTGCAGCTTTGGAACCATTTTTAGTTTCAATATGCAAATTATTCACGAAATGACATCCTTGCCTTCTGATCTTATTCCCATTATTTACCATATATTTTTCAGATCTTATACTTTCTAAGCATTTAACAAAATATCTTGATCTTTAAAGGCTAATTCATAAAAAAAAATGCTGTTATTATGAACCTGAAAATTCAGTGTCTTTATTAGTTCAATTACTAATTCTGCCAGGTTTCTTATTTACTTCAGTTAGATTTATTCATCCAGATTCACCAAAGCTTGGTGCAGGAAGTACAAACTACGCTTCTTTATGCCCTCAAGAGGATGCTCACACTGGGGAGGTCAGCCCATAATTACTCCACTGATACAGGCTTCAAATGAGAGGTGCTAAATAATAAGTGTGTACATATGGTTGCTCTATCTTTGGGACCTTTTCTTCACTAGAGCTCCCTGTTCTTTTGAATCTTGTAGGCCCCTCAAGTGTCCCCCAGTGAGGAGATTGCAGATGTTTGTGCCAGGATTTTCCTCTGTACAGCCTTTGCCAGGGCTGTCCTCGGATGAATCAGACCCAGTGGTGCTACTATTCCCAGCTATAGTTTTCAAACTAGCAACCTTTTGTTATTGTTGCTAGCACTCTATTATTATTATTTTTCCTAGAGTTAATACTATTTATTCTGACATGTTTCTTATTGAATCAAGATAGATACATAATATATTGTTGGCTGCTTTGGGGATATAATGCATGATCTACAAAGTCTACTTTTATAGCAAAGTCCTAGAGAATTTATAGGGATAAAAAATAAGCATGTATAGAAATTAAACAGGATTCTACAGAAATTACTACAAGAAATCATAGAATTTAACAGAATGATATCCTTTCTCTTGAATGTTTAAAACTACCCTACAGAATCTAAAAGAAGATTATATTCCTGTGGTAGAATTCTACAGGTTGGCTGAAAGATTATTTGGAAAGGTTATAATTCTCTGTTAAATGTTAAAGGACTTTTCCATGGGGGTGAATACAAACTTTTTCTTTGAATAAAGAACTATTATTAGCTGAAAACAGTTGGATTTTGGCAAACTGAACATTTGAAAGAAATAGCGTTATCTGTATGTCTTTCATATCAGAAGATTGTCTGTCTGCAAAAAAAATCCACTTTTCTACTTATTTTTGGCCCTACTGTGCCCTCAATTTTGAAGTAGAATTCCTGATTGAAATAAGTAGACAGTTCTGCTTAAAAATCAATAGTGCAGTATGGCCTCATGCAGTAACAATCTCTTAGAACCCACAGAGTTACTCAACATGTGTTAGGTATTCAACATTGTTCGGTTGGTGAGCATGTAAAATCAAGAACCAAAAAGGGAAGACATTCCTTCTCAAATATGCAGCTAATTCAACAAGTATCTGCATTTTCTGTGCATGCCACAAGATGGCACTATTAGCAGAACAATTCAGATATCTTAAAATGTGGGGAAAAAAATCACTTTTTTGGGAGATGAAAAGAAATGAATGCATTCAAATATGTTTAAAAAGGGAGTTTTAATGTTTTGACAATAAGACCAATCTCAGTTCAAGAAACTAAAATTGTCACTTGGCTTTACGTTTTACAAGTTTTTAGTGTTCTGACCTTTTCAACAACTCAGTGAATTCAAGAACAGTGAAAGAGGAATTAGCGCACACTGTTTGAATTCACCCTGGTGAAATCCTACCTGACAATGGGTCTAGTCACTGTTTAAGCTGATCTGAGTGCGGGGGAGTTCGTTATCCTTTATTTTAGCAATACCCAGAAAATAAAGATGGTCATTTATGCTTTTTTTCCCCCTTAAGGGATCCATCCTTTTAGAACCAAACACACCTGACTCAGGTCCTGTTGAAGCACCAGCTAAAAGCAGCCCATTCCAGACAGTAAACCACATCATAGCAGTAAGTAAAGATGGTGAATTCAGTGAACAAAGTAATGCTTACACACAGACTTTTTGAGCTGTGTTACCAATGCTGCCCCAGCATTCAGACAGCATTATCAACAATTTTGAATTAATAAACAGTTGGATAATAAAAGAAACACTGCATTGTGGGCCAGATTATCAAGTACTCAGCCGCCACAATCAGGACCAAATTTCCAAAAGAGCTCAACTCCCATTGAGAAATCAAACTAAGAAATCAGATTTTCAAGAGACGAAAATCTGTCCTTAAGCGTCACACTGGGAGACGCTGGGTGCTGAATATTGTTGTAAATCTGACCCTTCCTTAGGTGCTTAAATGGAAACTGAGCTCTTTTGAAAATCTGGGCCCAGCTGGGGATGTTGCTGAGCACTTGAAAGTCTGTCCCATTATCTATTAGGAACATACTACATAATCCAGGGATACTCAAAGGAAAGAGGCAAGACCATATTGTCTAAAATAGTCTCACAAATTTTAACTCATTCCAGTCTGAGCCTTCATACTAGAATGCCTGCCTGCCTCCCCTAGACCTGGTACCAGGTGGCTCCACCTATCAATAGAATACTTCCTTTCAGTTCCTTTTCCTCCAGCCTCTCTCTCAAACCACACCTGCCTGTGACACAGCTAATGGAGGGGAAGCTTTTTACACTAATTTATATGTAGGAACATATGATTCCGTTTTGATTAAACCTCTGGAATTTTTTAAGCAATTTGATTGCAAGTTGGTCACATGAACAAAAATAGAGGAGAGCTAGACCAAGCTGGAGGACAGGAAATGATTTTGAATTTGGCTTTGCTTTGAATTGGAAACTTTGAAATTTGCCACAAAGGAAAATTCTCTAAATTGTTTGGTTTTGGAGCAATTGAAATGTTTCATTTCAACAAAATCAAAATATTATGTTAGAATAGAAATGGAATGTCAGTTCAAAACAAAACATCAAAACAGAACAGGTCAGTGTTGTAGGAACTTTGTTTTTTCATTTTTTTTTGGTCCAAAACAAAATTTTGGCAAAGTCAACACGATTTCCTGAAGCATTTTGATTTAGAATGAACTGGCTTAAGTTTTTCCGACCATCTCTAGGCAGAGCTAATAGACTCTTTAGCAGATATTGGAGGCTAATAGTCGGTTGAACATCATCACTGCGATTCAATGGGAAGATGCTTGAAAAGTCTGGTTAATATGGTGGTTGGCTGATCAAATCTTTTGTAGAAGGAGCTGGCTGGCTTCTGCCTTTGATTTCTGCTGAGGAGAGAAACTGACCACTTCCCATGCTATCTCCTGATGGTAACATAACCCAGCTAGGTTATATAATATTTCCCTACAGATATGGCCAGCTAGCCAAGAGGAGGGGACAGGTCAGACAATGCTGGCCCCTTTAGAATAGGAGGTCCTGAAGGAGCCAGCTAGCTAGAGCTGTTTCAGGTGCTGAGGTGTTTCAGCACGTATTTTCTGCAGAAAATTTTTGCATTGAAATCTTTGCAAATGTGTCTCTGCAAGAGACTTACTTACAGAAGTCTTTATGCTGACTTGTGCATACTACTGTGCCTTTGACTGAGGGGAATATAAAACACTCGCTGGGACTGTCATCTCTTTGGGAATATTATCCTATTGACGCTGGATTTAGTCAATGCCTCATCTTATATTCTTACTCCATCTTTACTCAGGCACAGCTCCTGTTGACCCTCAGTGGGAGTTTTTCCTGAGAAAGGATTGCAACATTGGGTCCAGACATCTGGAGAAAAGACCTATAATATTCAGAGGGATGGACCAGATGGTGCAGAAGGTTCTTACTAAAGCTTTGGTGGGATAGAATCTTCCTCTTATTAAAGATCTAGGACATAACATTATAATGCTCTCTCTGTCCTTGGCAGAGTGTTCTTCTCTCCTGTATCTCTGATCATGCCTCAAAACCCTACAGGAACATCTTTCTCTATATTTATTAAGTTATATATTCAGAAATAAAACACTTCTTTGTGTGTTTTAATCAGGAAAAACTCTCCCTTTTATTATTAATTATACCTCTGATCTTTCAACAACCTGCCTGGCCTCTTTTATCTCTTATCCTTAATGATGTCTCCATAGCTGGTATCACTCTATGACAAAAGATGTTGTCTCCACCAGATTCAATTTCTCCTCTCTGGTCTTCCATTCTTCAAAGAGCTGGTTGCTCCAGATTATTTTGAAAGGCTCATTTGAATTTTAACTAGTCCAAAATCCAAATGCTTAAATGCCAGACTTCAGCTTTAATGCCACTTTGAATTATTAGTAATCAGTTGGACAAACAAGAAAAGCTCTTTCATGCAGCATCACTGTTTTTTTTCAAAGTAAAAATTAGGCCAGGTCTACACTACCACTTACTTCAGTATAACTTGCGTTGCTCAGGGATGTGACTATGCTATTCCCCTGAGTGACATAAGTTACACTGACCTAAGCACCAGTGTGGACAGCGCTATGTTGGTGGGAGAGCTTCTCCGACCAACATAGCTACTGCCTCTCCCAGAGGTGGATTTATTATGCCGATGGAAGAGTTTTCTCCTGTCGGCATAGAGCATCTTCACCAGATGCACTACAATGGCACAGCTGCACCAATGCAGCTGCGCAAATGTAGCACTTCTAGTGTAGATTAGCCCTTAGAAACAAACTAGCTTTTTTAAAATTTGTGATTGATCAGTTTCACTTTTGAAATTTACAATCTCAAAAACTAAAATTACAATGAAATACAGTTTTCATTGACAAACTTTACAAACTTGCTATAGCTATGCAAAAATATTACTGACACACACAGAGAGTAAAATAACTGCATCAGTGTTAATTCACATCTTTTGTTATTTTGGGGCAACTCTGCATGGTTACCTGGGCTGATCAGCTCTCCACACTGGGCAAACAGGAAATGAAATGCAGGAGTTCGCGGGGCTTTTCTTGTCTACTTGGCCAGTACATCCGAGTTCAGATTGCTGTCCAGAGCAGTCACAATGGTGCACTGTGGGATAGCTCCCAGAGGCCAATGTCATCTAATTGCGTCCACACTAACCCTAATTCGAACTAGCAATGTCAATTTCAGCGCTACTCCCCTCGTCAGGGAGGAGTACAGAAATCGATTTTAAGAGCCCTTTATGTCGAAGTAAATGGCTTCATTGTGTGCGGGTGCAGGGTTAATTCGATTTAATGCTGCTAAATTTGATCTAAACTTGTAGTGTAGACCAGGCCTAAGACATTTTGAATTCACAAAAGAGTGTCCACACAGACTTGCAAAAAAGCTTGAATTAAAACTGATGTAGGTGTGTGTACAAAAGTCCTGAGAAGCCAAAATATCAAATGCTGAAAAAATAACCTAATGCCATGGGACTCTCATCATGGCCTGTGGAGCTCTGTGCTTTCAGAGCAAGTCCTGACTTTAACTATTTCCAGAAGGACCACATAACTCAGGCTTACCCCCATACTATGATGTCTTGGAATCTGCCTGCTTTTTATCCGATTCTGTTTCTTTATCTTCCCCGTCTTCCTCTTTTTCCTCCTGGAGTAATAGTTGCTGCTTTGGCATTGATCCTGACCCACCTGCACTGCCTGATTTTCTCCAAGAACATGATTTTCTATTGTTCTATTCCTCTGTCTTCAGTATCTGCTGCTGTTTCTGGAGACTAGATATTTGATCCTCTGTTTAAAGGAAATCAAACCTTATTCTCCAATTCTGAGTTTGCACTGCCAATGGACTCTCGCCAATACAAATATTATCAGCATCATCTATCCTTCTCTTCTCTTAGTGGGTCAGCATGTCATGCTTCTTTTCTGGTCCATCTTTGTTGCAGCTTATGATCTAATGATTCCTTAATATTACAGACTGTTTTGGACTTATCAGGATTTGGAAATGATACTATTTCACTAGTGTCCATTAAAATTCATTTTCCTTATCTTTCTGCCTTAAATCTGCAAATTTCCCGTGTTTCCTCTGTTGTGGTGTTGTATGTCATTTATCAATACAGTCAGCCCTCATTACTAATTATTGCTGATTTTTCAAAGAAGCCTACAAGCATCTCAAGGTGAGTTGGGCATCCATTCTCATAGGTGGCCTTCAGTTTAAAGGAAATCTCTCCCCTCCAATCACTGAAATCATCAGTCACACCTTATTGTTTATGCAAAGCTGGATGAGAATCATTTTTCCCATCTTGTGAAACTTTTGGAAATTAATTTTTTTCCCCATTCCTCATCCAGATAAAACAGAGACCTGATTCAGACCAGGGACTTGAACCTAGGTCACCTGCATCCCAGGTGAGTGCCCTACCTATTGGACTAGAGAATCAGTCTCTCACTCAATGAATATTTAATTATTTATTCAAAGTGGAACAGCTCCAACAGGGGAAACTGTGTAAGACCCACCCTAGAGAACCACATAGTCTGGTGATCAGGACACACCTGAGGTGTAGAAGATGCAGGTTTAAGTCCATGGTCTGAATCAAGCATAGCAGGGGCTTGAGCTTGAGTCTCCCACAGGCCAGAGAAATGCCCTACCTACCAGGCTATTCTAGAGGCTGGCTCATTCTCTCTCAACCTGAAGAAGAATTGTGGTGATAAAGAATGTTCATAACCACTGCTACACTGGAGGTCCTCGAGTTGGTCAGCACAGTCCTCAAAGTGGGTGGCACTGGCCAATGAGTGTGCAGAGTAAAGCTCTCCTTCTGGAGAGCCAATGCAAAAATAACCTCTGCTGTGAAAAGCCTTGGCTGTGGTAATCTCAGTTAGTGTGTCTGCCCCTCAGTTTGCAAGCCCTCCGCTACTTGGGCTGAACCATCTGGGCACTCATCACTTTGCCTTTCATTCACATTGCTCAGATATGATCCAAGAAAATCTTTACATCAGTCAGAATCAAAATGGACAGATCTTTTTCATCTACAGTCAATCCAGGCCTTGCAAGAAAATGTCCTCCTGACGAGGACTGATTAAATACTCAGATGTAAGCATCAATAATTTTTATTTCTAGTAATTTTTGCTATCTCAGGAAAATGTAAACTTTTCACTGAAATGTGATAAACTTTCCTTCTCCATACTTCAGACATCACCTCATCTTTGTCATTTTATTGAAGCAAAAGTAATTGAATGTTCAACTCAAAGAAGCAGAAATCAGAAGAGACAATTTAGATGGAATACAGAACGCTTTAATCATCTTTACTGATAGTCAGACTTTTGTTCCAAAATTGTTTCAAACAACAAACGAAGCTTCTCAGAGTGATTATCTTGACATTAAGTGATTTGATATTATTTTCAGACCCCCTAAAGTTTTCCATGAAGAATTACATTATCATTGATCAAAAACACCTACATGGGCCTTAGTGTTGTCAGATCAGTTTTTTAACATTTCCTTCTAATTAGGTAGTTTTAGCGATTATAAGATCTGCTTGGCAACAGGCTTGCCTCTTGTCTAGGCATTTACTCCTCTGCAAGTTGCAAGCATTTTGATTAAGTTGCATTTTACATCCACTTTGTGTGGACCCAATAGCACTTAGGCACAAACATAGTTTGCTCATGTGAGTAGTCCTCACGAAGTCAGTTGGACAATTCAAGTGAGAAAGCCATGCATGTTCTTAATTGTTTTGAAGGATCATGCCGTAAATGAAAGAGGAGAATCAAGTCCTTCTGTATCTAATTTAGGGCGCAATTACTCAGTATGATTTTTGTCTGATATTTCAACACTGGATCTTGGGGACTTCGATTCTAAGGCTTGTCTATGTGGGAAGTTAGTGAGCAGCAAGTTAGAGTGCCTTAAATTCACACTCTAACTACTATGCACTAATTCCCTGTGTGGACAAACATACTGCACGCTAAAAGTACACTTTAAGGCATATTGAGCTTGAGCCACTCAAGGACATTTCTAGTGTGGACTAAGAATGTCCACATGGGGAATCAGTAGGGCATAGCTAGTGCACTGTAATTTCACACCCTGTCTTACTGTGCACTAACCTTTGATTCTCAGTGATAAAGTGGGCTTGTCTCCACTTACCGGGGGATTGACACATGGTGATCGAACCACTGGGGGTCGATTTAGCAGGTGTAGTAAAGACCTGTTAATCGACCGCCGGTCACTCTCCCGTCAACTCCAGTACTCCACTGGAATGAGAAGCATAAGGTAAGTCGATGAGAGAGTTTCTCTCATTGACCTAGCACGGTATAGACACTGCAATAAGTCGACCTAATGTACAGTAACTACTCACTTAACATTGTAGTTATGGTCCTGAAAAATGTGACTTTAAGCGAAACAATGTTAAGCAAATCCAATTTCCCCATAAGAATTAATATAAATATGGGGGTTAGATTCCAGGGATTTTTTTTTCACCAGACAAAAAACTATATATATCTATACACACACACACACACACACACACACACACACACACACACACACACACACACACACACACACACACACAGTATATATTTTAAACAATTCAATACTGTACCCAGCAATGATGATTGTGAAGCTTCATTGAGGTGGTGATGTTAGAGGGTGGGATATTTCCCAGGGAACGCCTTGCTGCTAAATGATGAACTAGCACTCAGCTGAGCCCTCAAGGGTTAACACATTGTTGTTAATGTAGACTCATTCTACAAGGCAGCACAAATGGAGGGAGGGGAGACAGCATGGCAGACAAAGACACACACCCTGTGTGTGTGTGAGAGAGAGAGAGATGTGCATTGCTCCTTCAAGTACGCTGATTCCACTCTAAGTACATTGCCTTTAAAAAGATCAGGAAGTTGAGGTAGCAGGTGCGGCCAGTAAGCTCTCTCCATCCGGAGCCCTGTCCTGTCCCCACCCTGTTCTACATGGAGAAGTGGTAAGTGGGGGGCAGGCATAGGGGGAAGGGAGACACCTTGATTTTAGTCTCCCTCTTCCCCCCTTCCCTGCACAGCAAGCAGGAAGCTTCTGGGAGCAGCTCCAAGGCAGAGGGCAGGAACCACACATGGCAATGGGGAGAGGGACAGCTGAACTGCTGGCAATTGATAGCCTTCTGGGCAGCTACTGCACAGGGAACTTAGGGGAGTGGGGAGCTGATAAGGGAACTGAGAGAGGGGCTGCCAGTCCACCCTGGTTCCAAGCCCCCACCAGCTAGCTGCAATGGGCTGCTCTTCCTGCAAGCAGTGGACAAAGCAGGCGGCTGCCAAACAACGTTATTCAGGAGCATTGGGCAACTTTAAACGAGCATATTCCCTAATTGATCAGCAATGAAACAACGTTAACCAGGATGACTTTAAGTGAGGAGTTACTGTACATCAACTCCAGCTACAGTATTCATGTAGCTGGAGTTGCGTAACTTAGGTTGACTTAGCCCTGTAGTGTAGATCTGCCCTCAGACCAAACCATATTGAATGATGCATTAGAAGATGAGGGAAATGGAGTGAAGTGTGCTCATCAGCTACTTAAACAACATCTAAACCTGCTGTGACTGAAGGGGGTTGTGAATGAGGGAACACATTTGTCTTTCTCCATCCTTTTTGCCTTTTGCTAAATCTGAGCCTGTGCATTTTTCTCTGATTTCAGCTTCCTTGTTTTTTCCTTGTTTCTTGGGGGAGCATTATACTAGTACCAACTAAGGAGAAGAATGGGGAGAAAACACAATCCTCTCTTAAGTTTGACTCCTCTGCCCCAACAACACAGGAAATACACAATTTAAAAAAAAGTACAACACAATTGGGAAATATTTAAATGAGATCCATCTCCTCTTACATACCTCATGATTTATTTAAAAAATAACCAAGAGAAGCACCAGATCCTTAACTTTGTCTCCAAAAACTCAACACTAGAAGACTCACAGCACAATAGAGAACGAGTCTGCAAGGTTGTTCCCAAGGGCATTGGAAGGGTTTATGCCTCGATCTCCCGGACAACTGTGTTTGGAGCTGGGCTATGGACAGACAGCAGCAGATTCCAAAGGACAGAGGAAGGATTTTATAAACTTGCTGTCACTGATGTCTGCATTTTGGGGTTGGGTGGCCCCAGCAGCCATGTTAGTGTTTTTGCTTCTCTTTCATATCTCTTTGGCAGTAATGAAGTCACACTTTTATTTGCATGTCTTGTGGGCTGTCTATTGAAGTTTGATATAATGCCTCAACACACAATCAGTTCATTAAGGCTAAGGCTCTTTCTTTTAATGGAAAAACCAACTGTTACACATGGTGATAAAGTTAAGGCATTTAGGGCTTGTCTGTTTCATGTCAACTGGAACATTTTAACTAACATGTTTTAAAACACTAATATAAAGAAAGAAGTCATGTTGCATGCATAATTTTAGCTAGGCAGTTTAATATGCATGTTTGTATGCAGTTGTTTGCCTTAAATGTTTAAAGATCGGGAACAGATCATAATGTCTCCCTATTTTATCTGTCTAATCTACTCTGCCAGCCCCTTAGGTGCTCAGGTAACTGTCCCTGCCTGCAGGTATATGGGATCTTGGGGAGCAATTACCACACAGGTGGGGTGCCAATTAATTTCTTT
Organism: Gopherus evgoodei; assembly: GCF_007399415.2. Classification (NCBI taxonomy): domain Eukaryota; kingdom Metazoa; phylum Chordata; order Testudines; family Testudinidae; genus Gopherus; species Gopherus evgoodei. Next base: position 55,237,310 of record NC_044324.1, read on the forward strand.
ATTAAAGGAAAAGGGAAGTGGTGGGAATTTAACAGTGAAATATGATGGGATGGGGGTGTATAGGGTGTTTACAATAGACAATGAAGGGGGGGCTCTTCTTATTGAACAGTGTAGGGAGTTCTAACGGTGGGGTGCAGTAAGTGGGGTTCAGCACAATGGGATACAGTACAGTCAATAAGCAACTCAACTTTGTATAAGAACAACTCTAGATACAGTGTGGAATGCAAAATGTACCAAAAAGAAATGCAAAGTAAAATGGTAGCTTCTATATGAAATGGTCAACAATCTCAGATAGAATGCATTAAGTGGTTAATAGCTATATATATAATGTAACACAGTGGCATCAATGCAAATACAAAGTATATCAGAAAAGTGGAGGCGACCAATGGGGTGTTATAACCACAAGTAAGATGTGAATCACAGTGCAACGATACAATATATGTGATAAGTGAAATTATACAATGTAACAGCATAGAAGAAAATTAATGACTTAATTTGTGAGGTTGTAATAGCAGATAATCTGCAAGAGTGTACCTAAAGGCTGAGTCAAGAAACAGGAGTGGGGAGAGGAGTGAATGATCAGTGGCAACTGATGAGAGGAGAGTGCAGCTGCAAGCAGCGAGAGACTCTGAAGCCCTGCGGGGTGAAGCCCAGAGCAGTCTTCAGGAGCCTGCGGGCTGGACGTATGGGAGACAAGAGCAGCTGGAGCGCACTTAAGGGGAGTCTGGGAGCAGCAAGAGGGGAGGGCGCTGAACGTGTAAGCGATGGGAAGGCACGTGGAGAATGGGGGAGACGGCTGAGGGAAGAAACAGGTTGCAGCAGCGGAGAGCACTTCAGGAAAGTTGTGGAGCAGCGGGGTGAAGACAAACGGAGCAGTGTGATGGCGATCTTCGGTAGGGGAGGGGCAGCGAAGAAGCGGGAGCATGAACACAGGGGATACAGGGAGAGGCAGCAGGGAGGTGTAAGGAAGGGCTGGAGAGACACCCAAAAAAAAAAGGGAGAGAAGCAGCAAAGGATTTGGGAGGTTACACCCGGGGAGAAGCAGCAAGGGGTTACAACAGGGAGACACGGGGAAGTACACAGAGGGGGAGATTGGAGCGGGGGAAAAACAGACACGGGAAAGTTCAGGGAGAGATTGGGATAGCGGGAAGATGAATTCAAACAGCAAAAACCTTATCTAGCGTCTAACTTAATCAAATTTATATAAAATGACAAGCAGCTTATACAAAGTAACAAAACAGGTACAGAATATGACCAGGCAATGGCTTTTTTAAATCTATCTTAACCAACGGCTAGGCAAAACAACAAATATCACAATTCTAAGCAAACTATAACAAGCAACTATACGGAGCAACAAAACAGCAACTACAGCAAGCTCTACAATCTTAGCAAACTATGACATTAAATTAAAAAGCAAAACCTATGGTGCATCTTATGCTATGGGGAAGACATAGAGGGCAGAGTAGTATGTGCCCAGGATACAGCTCCCAAAGTAGCCCCCCAAGGAAGCCAAGGGATGGTGGCTGCAGCAGTGGATATGGCTGAAAGCACTGAGCCCCGAAGCAAAGCCCACAGTAGCAGAGCTTAGTGGTGGCACAAACTTATTTTAGCGGCAAAGCGCCGTGGAGTTTGAGAGGTTTTAAGACACAGACCAAGGTTTAGCTTGAGTCTGTGTGCTGGGAAAACAGAGCCAGCAGCTAAAATAATAAAATAAAAGTACAGAAAGTTTCACAGAGGGATTCTTACCAGTCCCCAAGGTAGCAGCAAACGCAGAAGCAGCAATAACATCAGAAGAAGCAAGGAGGGCTCGGTACAGTCTCGATAATCAGGAGATCTCTGAGGCAGCAATTCATTCTTCGTGGGAGGGTTGTTTTTTTTTCAAAAATGGGGGTGCGCTCAAAAATAAAACTAGAGCAGAGAAAGGACCCCCCAGAACCCCTGGCTGATCAGACCAAGCAGCAATGCAGGAACCTTTCCGATGTTTGTTTTAAAAATGCCTGTTTTTAAAGGCAGACTCAGGCAGTTTCCTGCCAGTAATGCTGATAGGCTCCCTCTGTCACAGGGGAGGAGACACAGGGAAAAACTGCAGGTGAGCACACAGACGTACCTGGGCAGAGTCTTGAACAATAGGTGTGAGTTCACACCTCAGGACTCAAAAGCACATGAGGCCTATGACTCATGCCCAGGATCTTAAAAACACATTAGGTCTTGCAGCTCTGGACATTGCCTACCCTACACAAAGCCCAGGTTTAACAAGGTAATAACAGGACCAACCCTTAGAACAGGGCAGTGGTCCCACTTAGCACGCAGCACAAGTGGCCATCCCTTTGAGAAGGGCAATGGCTCTTGGTAAACAACTTAAGGGGCCCTTCCTTTGAGAAGGGCAGTGGCCCTGGTAAACAACGTAACAGCCAGGGAGGGGTGGCCACAGGAGGAGAACAAAAACAAAATGGAGTATGGGGACAGCTGTAAGAAACAAAATGGAGTAGGGGGATAGCTGTAACAGACAGTAACATAGTTATTAACTTTATCCTGATAGGCAAAGCTCCTTTTGAATTATGCAGGTCATGGCAAATGATGCCTCTGCAATTTATCACATGGACATTATGTGTATGTGTGAATAATGCATGTCATGTAAGTTTGTGAAACTTGTTTAGATCATTCTTGTATCCTTAACTTTCTTTAAGTTCTCTTTCTGAGAAGGTTGTGCCATCTGTCTTGTCTTTATTTAACCATCACTTTATTGCATTAATTTAAAAGCCAGCAGATGTCAGTATTATCTAAGTCTTGGGAAAGTTGATAAGTACATTCACTACTGCAATTCTCAGGCACATTTTTAGACTCTTCTGATAAAAATTATTATTTTAAAAAAGCTATATATAATTAATTTTATCAGGAATGAGTAGAAATGACTTCCTTCACTCAGAGTAAAGAAATTTAACTTAGACAAGATCTGTTTTATATAGATAGATAGATAGATTATCAAATCCAAACTTTTGCTGGTATTAACACAGTAAAAAACCTGCTTTCAATCTCTGATGAAGAGTCAGGTGTGTAACTCTTTTACTTTTGTTAAAGTCTAACTATTATTGCCTTTATCAGTGCAAATAAAAAAACATTAATTTAGATTTGAACTTATAAAGTGGTGGTTACATTTCATATGCAACCCGAAAGTTCTCATCTAGGGAGGTGTGTCCTATTTAAAACAAATTTCTCTGAAATATATTCCTGTCCAAGGGCAATAGATGATAGCACCACCATTCCACCAGTAGAAAGAAAAGTGGGAAACTGTCCCTCTTTGAACAAAACTTTCTTTAAGAACGTTTTTTTCAAGTAAATTCATCTGAACTAGTTCACATTTTCCTAAGCATATTAAAAATTAGTTTGTCTGAAGAGGGGATTAACAATTCCCACCTTTCCAACTTCATCTACAACAGGCCAGTCCAAATGCCCCTTTCCCATCCTGTTTACCTGCCATAGCTCTTCCCATTTTCTTCTGGTTACTGATTGCCAGCCTGGCTTTCCTATCACCCACTCAGCCAGTCATGGCTGGCCTGCTTCTCTACCTTCCTTCTTTGACCTTTTGCTTCTGTCTGAATGTGTCATGGTGCTGGTAGTACTCTCCCAATGCTTCTAGCATGATAATATCAGGAGGTGTGCTCAACACTGTCATGCAACCTAAATCAGCTATGTTAAGAGACAGGGGAAGGTACTTAAGACCTGATCCAAAGCCCATTGAAATCAGTGCAAGTCTTTCCATTGGCTTTAATGGACTTTGGATCAGGTCTCTAAGAAAGTGATGCAGGGACTGGGGTTAGGTTCAGTCTCATTTAACATCTTCTATGACTAATCAAACAGTCTATTAATTAAATCTATGGAAGATACTAAATTGGAAAGAGTTTTAATTATGAAAAAGGACAGAGGTCTATTACAAAGGCTGGGGTGAAGGGTGGTTAAGATGAACTATGAGCAGGAAATAAAATGAGATTAAAATGAGAAAACTGTGGTACAAAAAGGTCAGTGGAATTTTGGGTTATATACACAACGACATCATCAGTCATGATGCCAGGCGAACTGATAACTATTTGTTTTCTGTACAGTTCAGATGAAAACAGTACTGTATTTAGCTCTGGGTAGCACATCCAAAGGTGATACTAATAAAGAGGAGGCTATTTCCTTTAGGCTCTGTCTGAATCAAATGTATGGACATAGATTTTAGATAGCCTTCATCTCCATATACAAACCAAGAAGCAACATATAAATAGTAGTAAAATGGAACCAGCTGAATATAAGATCTACCTCCTGTGACAGACCCAGGCCAGTGGGGTACAGGAGTCTGGTAGAGGGCAAATATACTGGTCACTGGGTGAGTAGTTTTCTGTTCCCTGAGTGACCAGAGCAGGGGCTGCACTAGAGTAATCAGGAACCTGCTAGAACCAATTCAGGCAGACAAGCTGATTAGATCACCTGCAGCCAATCAAGGCAGGCTAATCAGGGCACTTGGGTTTAAAAAGGAGCTCACTCCAGTCAGGCAAGGGGGAGCCAGAGGAGAGGAAGTGCGTGTGAGGAGCTGGGAGCAAGAGGCACAAGGAGCTGAGAGTGAGAGGGTTTGCTGCTGGAGGACTAAGGAGTACAAGTGTTATCAGATACCATGAGGAAAGTCCTGTGGTGAGGATAAAGAAGGTGTTCGGAGGAGGCCATGGGGAAATAGCCCAGGGAGTTGTGGCTGTCACACAGCTGTTACAAGAGGCACTATAGACAGCTGCAATCCACAGGGCCCTGGGCTGGAACCCGGAGTAGAAGGCGGGCCCGGGTTCCCCCCAAACTTCCTAACTCCTGATCAGACACAGGAGGAGCTGACCCAGACTGTGGGGAAGATCACTGAGGTGAGCAAATCTGCCAATAAGCACAAGACTCACCAAGGTAGAGGAGGAACTTTGTCACACTCCCCACAATGTCAAAACTATTTCCAGATTCTTAGCAAAGTTTTGTCCCTCAAATTCAGATCCTCATAGTGAAAAGTATTTGAATATTGTGTCTTGCTTGTGAAATGGATGAACCTCAGAACATACCAATTTTTCTTTAAAAAAAATAAAATAAAATAAAATAATGTTCCAAACAGAGAGAAATTTAATTTGGTATATGTGGGATCAATGAGTGGATTCTGTTCTCACTTACACCAGAGACGATCAGGAGTAACCAGCACATTGTCAATAGAGATACGCTTCTGTAAAACGCCTGGTGAGATCAGAATCAGACTTGTGTGGCTTTTCTGGGCTCAGGCCTGGTCTACACTGGGGGGGATCGACTTCAGCTACACAATTCTTGTAGCTGAAGTTGCGTATCTTAGATCAAATTTAAATTACTTGCTTTGCATCCTCGCGGTGCTGGATCAATGGCCGCGGCTCCTCCTTCGACTTTGCTTCTGCCTCTCGCACTGCTGGAGTTCAGCAGTCAACGGGAGAGCGATCAGGGATCAATTTACCATGTCTACACTAAAAGTGATAAATCGATCCCCGATAGATCGATTGCTACCCGCTGATCTGGTGGGTAGTGTAGATGTACCCTCACTTCCATTATCACGCTAAGTCTCTTGTCTATTTTGAGTGCCTGAGGGTACGTCTGCCCTATTTAGTGTTCAGCAGCTTTCACTATAATCTGAGTTCCTTCTGAGTTCTCTGGTTTTGATAAAAGCAGCAGTGCAAGTAGGGTGGTACTCTCCAGTATGCAGTACTGATGAGATTTTTAGGGGCTATGGTGTACTGGAAAGACTTGGGGCTAGCCCCCCACCTCTGGGGGGTGGGGTAGAGGGGGCTGCACTCTGCTCCTTAAAGGAGCAGAACAGGGCTAGGGAGGGCATTCATTCTTTATATGGCTTCACAACACAATGCATATGTCAACAAACTTAAACAAAAGCTTTGCTTAAGTTTGTTAGCATATGTATTGTGCTGTTAAATTGGTCAGAAGCCCTCAAAAGGGTGATGGGGGGGGGACAGAAGGTGTTTAAACAGTGTTTTTTATTCTGTTTCTGCCCATTGGTCTGAATTATCCATGACATACTACTGCATCACATCAAGTCCAAATCATTAGAGAAATGCCTCTGCTTGCACTGACCAGAGGATGTTTGGATTCTTATGTCAGCCCAGTTCTGCAGCCTGACTAGTATCAGGTGTTGTCCCCAGTGTACATAGAATTCTTCTTTGCCTCCACACTAGTCTAACAGACTCCTGGAACTCTTACTATTTGCAGTCCGTGGACCACTTTTGTGGTAAGAGTTTCTGGAATCTGTTCTGTTCCTATAAAGGAAGTTGAATCTCCCATTGAAATGCAAAGTTTAGGATACAATTCTACTTAAAATTTGTCTTTTAATAAGTCATATGACTCCTCACCCAACTCCCATATTCCATATAAATAGAGAGATAAATACCACATATTCTGGGTGGAAATGAGTAGTTAAGCATGTTGATGTTTGTATATAAAAACACCCATTTCATCACTGTATTGGAAAACATAGCTGAACTTAATTTTCTATGAAATTTGAAGAAAGTTTAACAGCCCCAATTGTTTTCTGTGTTAATGATAGGCGCCAACTTCTCCTGGCGCTGGTGGGTGCTCGCACCCCACCCGCCCCACCCTGACCCCACCCCTGCCCTTCCCCACGCTACCCATGCCCCGTCCCCATTCCAGCCCCTTCCCCAAAGTTCCCATCCCAACTCTGCCTGCTCTCTGCCCCTGTTGGACTCCTTCCCTAAACCCGCCCCGGTCCTGCCTCTTCCCCGCCTCCTCCCCTGAGCACACCGTGTTCCCACTCCTCCCCCCTCCCTTCTACAGCTTATGCCAAGAAACAGCTGGTTCGCAGTGGCAAGCACTGGGAGGAGAAGAGGGGATGGCATGCTCAGGGGAGGAGGTGGAGGTGAGCTGGGGCTGGGGGGGGCAGGGAGCTTGGCTGCTGGTGAGTGTAGAGCACCCCCAAATTTTTCCCTGTGGGTTCTCCAGCCCTGGAGCACCCACGGAGTCGGCGCCTATGATGTTAATCAGTGTGAACCTGAAAAAATTACATTCCTTCTAAGAGAAAAGAATCAGTGCACACTCACTGAAAATTTTTTTTCCTTTCAACTGGTGTTTAGATGAGGGCTACGAGATACATACATAACCTTGTGAGCAGCTGGTAGAGAGGATACCCTCCCACATTATGACCAGCAGAAAAATAATAATAAATATTAAAATCTCAAAGAAGCAGAGATTCACAGATTTGCAAACCTAAAAACCTATGTTATGCTTTATACCACCTCAGCACACACCAGGTTTATGAACATTAAAAAGTTAACTGTAAAGGAACACTGAAGCCCATTAACCTGAATGTGTGCCAGCCAGTATGCCCTCAATGACTAAAGATGCAGTCACACATGAACAGCTAAAAATTAACCTTGCCCTTTTAATCTAAACGGAGTCATGTCACAGGCTCCACCTCTGTTGTTACATAACAGATGACAAAACTACAGTGGGGCATGGTGCTCGCACATAAGGTCTCAGGTACGTGGTGTGATTTTTCAGAATCTCTTGGGAATAGTCATGTAAGTGAAACAGCTTGTACATATGATTATGCTATTTCCATGCATGTGTATTCATCTTGGAATCTGAAGTTATTAATATTAGCTATGTTTACTACATGGTTTGCTCCTGTGGTAATGCCCACAAGGTATTTAGCCAGCACATGAAGGGACTAGTCAAGTTGAATGGCCCCTGAAGGAGCACTTAGCTCACAATGGACCCTGGAAAAGGCCTGTCTACACTTTAATGGACTTTTTGTGAATGTTCTAACTAGAATATGGGTGGGGGTGATGGACATGTAACTTGCCCATGTGACTCCAAACACCATCTTTCACAGTAAGAGCAGATTTCCCTTTACTTGGCACTTGGTAGAAGCTAAAAGGCCCTGGCCTGGAAACATCTCCATTTTGCCCCTTTCCTGCTCTGGCCTCTTTCCTGCTCCAGCCTCTGGACTATGAACAGAGATGAAAGTAAGCCGGTATGGTCTGGTATGGCACACTGGGAAGAGCCAGTATGCCGTGTCAGACCGCACTGGCTTTCGTGGCTGGGATTAAAAGGGTTCTGGGCTCCCTGCAGTGGCGGGCCCTTTAATTTGCCCATGAGTCCAAGGGGCTCCCAGCCACCTCTGCAGCTGGGAGCCCTGGGTTGATTTAAAGGCCCTGGGGCTCCCAGCCATAGCCGGTGCCCCAGGGCCTTTAAATCTTGAGGCCTCGCCTCTTTAGGGTGAAGCCACGTCTTTTCCAGATGAGGCCACACACCCATCAGGACTCCAGCAGTACTGATAAGTCCTTTAAGTTACTTTCACCCCTGACTATGAACATATACTAATGGGAGCATTCTAACAAGGGACTGAGGACTTCAGGATAATCTGGAGTCTTCAAATTTCTTTGATACTTTGCAGATGGACTTATGAGTTGGATATGGTAGATTGTTCTAACCCCATGGATTGTTGATTTCTCCTTTGCAATGGACAAAAATCGATGTCTGCTGACTTTCTGAGTCAGCAGCTTTTGAAACCTGTGGTATAAGCAACATAGCCCTTGTTTGAGTGGTTTTGTTCTTTCCTTTCCAAATGTCAAAGCCTGTTCCCATTGAACCCAATAGCATTCCCTTTTGATCTCAAGGGGAACAGGATTTGGCCCCAAGAGATCAGAGAATGTGATTTTGATCAATTGCTTATCAGTCCAGAGACAGTTCTCATGCACGTTCTGCCAGGCTGATTTTGATTGCCCTTCCTGTATGTTATGCTGAGGAAAATAATAAAACAATTTGGGCTGTAGTTCTATCAAGCTGTACTTGGCACACACAGTTCTATGCCTCTTTTGCATCAAACCCAGATGACGCAGCATCTTTGCTTTCCTAGTGCCTGGCGGAGAGCAATACTTAAATAAGTAGGTCCACTGCTCAGTGAGGAGGGAGAAACAGTAACGAGAAACTTGGAAATGGCAGAGATGCTTAATGACTTCTTTGTTTCGGTCTTCACTGAGAAGTCTGAAGGAATGTCTAACACAGTGAATGCTTATGGGAAGGGGGTAGGTTTAGAAGATAAAATAAAAAAAGAGCAAGTTAAAAATCACTTAGAAAAGTTAGATGCCTGCAAGTCACCAGGGCCTGATGAAATGCATCCTAGAATACTCAAGGAGTTAATAGAGGAGGTATCTGAGCCTCTAGCTATTATCTTTGGAAAGTCATAGGAGACGGGAGAGATTCCAGAAGACTGGAAAAGGGCAAATATAGTGCCCATCTATAAAAGGGAAATAAAAACAACCCAGGAAACTACATACCCGTTAGTTTAACTTCTGTGCCAGGGAAGATAATGGAGCAAGTAATTAAAGAAATCATCTGCAAACACTTGGAAGGTGGTAAGGTGATAGGGAATAGCCAGCATGGATTTGTAAAGAACAAATCGTGTCAAACCAATCTGATAGCTTTCTTTGATAGGATAATGAGCCTTGTGGATAAGGGAGAAGCGATGGATGTAGTATACCTAGACTTTAGTAAGGCATTTGATACGGTCTCGCATGATATCCTTATCTATAAACTAGGCAAATACAATTTAGATGGGGCTACTATAAGGTGGGTGCATAACTGGCTGGATAACCGTACTCAGAGAATAGTTATTAATGGCTCCCAATCCTGCTGGAAAGGTATAACAAGTGGGGTTCTGCAGGGGTCTGTTTTGGGACTGGCTCTGTTCAATATCTTCATCAACGACTTAGATGTTGGCATAGAAAGTACGCTTATTAAGTTTGAAGACGATACTAAACTGGGAGGGATTGCAACTGCTTTGGAGGACAGGGTCAAAATTCAAAATGATCTGGACAAATTGGAGAAATGGTCTGAGGTAAACTGGATGAAGTTCAATAAAGACAAATGCAAAGTGCTCCACTTAGGAAGGAACAATCAGTTTCACACATACAGAATGGGAAGAGACTGTCTAGGAAGGAGTATGGCAGAAAGAGATCTAGGGGTCATAGTGGACCACAAGCTAAATATGAGTCAACAGTGTGATATTGTTGCAAAAAAAGCAAACGTGATTCTGGGATGCATTAACAGGTGTGTTGTAAACAAGACACGAGAAGTCATTCTTCCACTCTACTCTGCTCTGGTTAGGCCTCAGCTGGAGTATTGTGTCCAGTTCTGGGCACTGCATTTCAAGAAAGATGTGGAGAAATTGGAGAGGGCCCAGAGAAGAGCAACAAGAATGATTAAAGGTCTTGAGAACATGACCTATGAAGGAAGGCTGAAAGAATTGGGTTTGTTTAGTTTGGAAAAGAGAAGACTGAGAGGGGACATGATAGCAGTTTTCAGGTATCTAAAAGGGTGTCATCAGAAGGAGGGAGAAAACTTGTTCACCTTAGCCTCTAAGGATAGAACAAGAAGCAATGGGCTTAAACTGCAGCAAGGGAGATTTAGGTTGGACATTAGGAAAAAGTTCCTAACTGTCAGGGTAGTTAAACACTGGAATAAATTGCCTAGGGAGGTTGTGGAATCTCCATCTCTGGAGATATTTAAGAGTAGGTTAGATAAATGTCTATCAGGGATGGTCTAGACAGTATTTGGTCCTGCCATGAGGGCAGAGGACTTGACTCGATGACCTCTCGAGGTCCCTTCCAGTCCTAGAGTCTATGAATCTATAAAGGCAAGCTGGCAGCAGCTGATTTTTGGATAAAGGGAGGCACTGACAGTGTGTTAAGGAAAAGTGAGATGATTGTCCTTCCTATCCTCCTTTCATTTAAGAAGTTTTCAATTTGGGGTGCTGCTGGATCCTCAATGACACCTGGAAGTACAGGTGGCACCAGGGGCCCAAAGCATCATTTTACAACTGCACTGGTTTCACAGATGCAGCTGTAAAATTTTAGACAGGTAAGGGGGGTGTTGTACCCTCCCTTGGATCTCTCCCATGAGTGCAGTACTGAAAAGAAATTATTTCTACTTGCACCACTGGATAAAAGGGATTAATTTCATGTTCTAGACCAGTGTTTCTCAAACTGGGGTTTGACATCTGTGCACTTACCTGCCACACTGTTTACAAAAACGAAACCAGTAAGAGCAAGGAAATGAATAGTTAAAGATATGATGACTTGTATGGTGACAATGCTCTCTCTTCCTGTAGCTCACAAGTTCCCAAACTCTAGTCTTTAGACTCTTGTTGGTCTGCAAAGTGATTTCATATAGTCTGCAGAAAGCTGGCTGATCACATGGTGTTGGCTCCTACTCCTTGTTTCCAGCTGCAAAACTTCATGAAAAGACAGCTAAAAACCACATGAAATAACTTCCTAATACTACTTTTTTATGGAAGTAATTGTTGTAGTTGCCATAGTGATGAAGTGGAGTCAAGAATGTGAGGCAAGGTGGCCAGTGTAGCAATGAATGTGATGGAAGGGATCTGAGAAATATCTTTCTATTAATAAGTGTGGTACTTGCTTTTTCTCAAAACTGTAGAGGGCTGTGTTTTTCGAACTAAAAGCTCAGTGATCCAACCTCAGCACTGCAGGTGGTTTGTGTTGTTTTATTATGGAGAGGCCATAGTCCTTCCAGAGTTAGAATTGCAACCACTGTCCAGGTCCTTACCTCTCAGCTTGCCAAATCCCAAATGTGTAATGCACTGTGTGACATAGGGTATGCCTAGTTCAAGCTTTGAGCTGGAGGTATAGCTTCCAGCTGGAGGAGTCGGAGACATACCTGTCGTATTTCTGATCAAGCTAGTGCACTAAAAATAATGTACAGCTGCAGCAGCTCAAGCTGTGGGAAGGGTTAGCAGTCCTGAGTACATACCAATCTAAGATGCTAGGTATGTACTCAGGATGGCTAGTCCCTCCCACTACTTGCACCAACACATCTACAGTCTATTTTCACTGCACTAGCTCAATCAAAACTAGGGTGGGTATGTCTCCTTGAGCTGCAGTTTACATCTTCCTTCTTGAAGTGTAGTCATACCTATAGATCTACAATGAGGGACACAAAAACCTGTTTATGCCAGAAACTTAAAATGCTGTGGCATTCATTCCTCTAGTGCAAATAACTCTTTCTATAACCTCAGTTCCATGATTCTTTCAGATGTAAATAATTTTAAAAACAAAAATGAGGGGAAATCAAATTTGTATGGATTGTAGGTAAGTTTAAGACTCTTGAATTGAGGGATGTTTAAGAGTAACTTTTAATTTTTTCATTACATCTCAATGACAACTAGAATGTTTTGACATTTTTGATTAAATTAAGTAAGTACTTTTTGTGATTGAAAGACCTAAAAATGGCTCCTTCTAGAATTTTTTTCAAAATATTTAATTATTTGTTTCTCAACCTGTCCAATGAAATCAAATAACATTGTAATATTTGAAACATAGTTATATTTGACATTGACTTATGCAAAATACATATTTCAAAAGCAGAGCTACTTAAATGTTTAAGAAATTGCTTTATTTGAAAGTTAGAGATGATTCTGACATCTCCTCCTAGATGTCTAGCCATCAGCTCAAAATCAACGTGACTAAACAGTTCTTAATCCTCACTCACCCCCACCCATAAGCCTGCCCAGTATTTCTTTTCTTAGTCCCTGGAGACAACACCACCTTCCTGCCTGTCTCTCAGGCATGTAACTTGGGTGTCAGACTTCTCTCGAGATCCTCACATCTAGGCTATGTTTGTCGTACAGAGTCTTTGCATAACATCTTTAAGATATGGCCTTTCCTATACATCTACGCAACTAAAACTCAGTCAGACTCTTATCAACTTCATGTCAGTTACTCCAACATCTTTCTTTCTGGCCTTGCTAAATGCAGTCTTGTCCTACTCATATTCATTCAGAATGCTGCTGCAAAGATAATTTTTCTAGCCTGTCACTTTGACCATGTCACCCCTCTCCTTGCACCCCTCCACTCACTCTGTCTTCTCTATCATTATCAACCCTAAGCTACTTGTCTCCACTTTCCAGGCCCTTCAAATCCTGGTCCCCTCTCTACTTATCCCCTGTCACTCACTATCGAGCTTGCAACTCCTGAATCTGATCAGCCTGTGGTGCCTGCCTCCATTGCTCCTTATTCAAAATTCAGACAAGCACCTTTGTGCTTTCTCTCAGTGCCGCCCCTCATGCCTGACAAGAGTTTCCTCTAAACATCTGCAAACCTAACTCATTATCCTCCTTCAAACTTTCCTTTGCTTTGATGAGTACAAAAATCTTGCAACAGTTAGGCATGGCCTATATGCTTACCAATGTTGTCTCATTGCTTCTTTATACTCCCCCATCAATCTGTCTGTATCCATCTGTTGTCTCTTGTATACTTAGTTTGTAAGCTTTTGAGGCAGGAACTGTTTGAATTTATTTTGTTCTGTGTTTGTACAGTGCCTAGCACAATAGGGTCCTGGGTCATGAGTTGGGCTCTTCGGAGCCACAGTAATTATATATTTATATATATTTTGCCAATGAGACACTGGAGGAGAAACCATGGTGATGGAGAATATTTTAATGATTATCCTACAAAATGGCTCAGGGCTACTTTCTAAAAGAGAATGGAAACTCAGACTCTGGTAAAATTACTCCTTCTCCAGCATTCCCAATTAAATACCCCCAGGGCCTTGGGGAAATGTGCACATGTCTGTTTTCAAGACCAAACAATCACAGAACAGAGAACTTAAGTGAGTTACCAAAAGTACCATTAGAAGTTTGTAGCAGAGTTTGAAACAGTCTGCTGGGTGAAATCTGGATCCTGTTCCTGGGAATTTTGCCACTGACTTCAGTTGGGCCAGGATTTCAGCCCTTATCTCTGAGCTAATAAGCCTATATCTTACCAACTACACCACAGTGCCTCCTATTCATATTCTACAAATCTCCATACATAATTAGGCCACCTGAGGCCTACTAGATTAGGCGTTAGGTGTGTAGAACAAAGCAACCTGGGTTCTAGTATTGGTTATGATTTGTAGCAGCTTATACCAATATTCAATGTTAGGGGAGGTGGTTCTATGATGGATGCACAACTAACTCAGCCACGTAGTGAGCATACATGTCTTCTTGGGGCGCACTGAATGAGGCAAATCTCCTCAAGAGCTATTACCAGGTTGGCCAGCATCTTACTCGCTATTAATTAAAATATGGTGATCTCTCTATCCCACTTTTTAAAAATTTAAACACTGTGTTTTTGATATTTTTCTTTTGCTTAAGTTAATTAAGATGAAGTTAGAGAGGGGGAAAAAACAATGAACCAAAAATTACTTGGGAAATTCCTGAAACCAAAATTTCATTTCAAAAACTAGTTGGAGTTGCTGAGTGACATCTGTGCACTTACCTACCACACTGTTTACAAAAACTAAACCATTAAGAGCAAGGAAATGAATAGTTAAGGATAGGATGAATGGCATGCTGCCAACCTAATAAACAAGCATGTCATTCTTATCAAGCATAAAGAAATGCACATTTCAACACAATAGAGCAACCTTAAATCTTATCTGCAATAACGCCTACTTTTACCAGTAGTCTCAACATTTAAACATAATGCACACCTTTCTCAAAAAGAAATACAATCCATATATATGCATTAATACATTCATCAGCCTCAAATTAAAGCCCATATACCTTCATAATTTTGCCATCAATCAGTGTCATGTACTTTCCTATCATCAAAAATTGCTAAATTACTAAATAGAATTAAATCACTCACAATTCTCAAAGCATGTCAGTTTTAAGTACTTTACCAAAAAATCTACAGTCATGTGACTAATATATTAATTGTTATATTGATTAGGTTGCCAATTGTTTCCCTTTTAATGTATTCCTTTAAAGAAAATACAAAGACTTTGAAAATCAAAATAATACATTTTTCAAACCCCAATAATTAATGTATCAGAGTTAAGTGTTTGTGTTATGATGAAGTATGCAGTTCTTGATACTGAAATAAGAATATTGCTTTGTTTGGTATGTGGGGAGTGAAAGATTTGAGGTCCTTAGTAACTCATTTCCTTACTTCCAGTGTATGGATTTTGTAAAAGGTATGATAGGTAAGTACATTGTTCATACTCTTTCATCTGTCACAGATTTCTGCTGTGTTGCTCGCATCTGTTGCACATTTTAATTGCACTACTTATTTAATTCATCAGCTCTGTTCTCTGTTTTCATTCAATATAATTTTGTTTTCTTGTGCTTTCTTGTTTTTGAACTCTCTCATCCCTTTTCTCTGAAATCCTTTCTATTTTACTCAAGATACCTCGAATCATCCTAACTCGCCCTTCCACTTCAGATGAGGACACCGACCAATTAACCCAAGATCCAGATGACTTTGAGCTTGAGGAGATGGATAGTGCAGAAAGCCAGGGCTATTCAGAGTGTTTGAATAATGCTTTTTACACTCCCTGATAAGGTACTTTGATAGAAGAACTTCTTGGTATTCTTTTTTCGCTGTTGTTCTGTTTCTGTTAAGGTAGTACTTGAACCACTATGCCTTACTCATAGTTGAAACCAGTACACGGGCTGAATTTGAATTGAAAAAAAACCCAGCAACCTTACATTTATATTTATTTGCCTTGAACTTTACTTCAGTTGGAATTAATACACTTGAAACGGAATGTTTTGTATAAAGTTATATGAATGTCACCAGTCAAGCATTTCAAATTTCCACTTTAAGTGCATTCTGCAAAAACTCAATGTGATGATAAAGATTTTTATTCATTGGGGGTACTACACCACAACCCATTTGGAAACATGGTACAAGCAAATGAATATATTTATTTATTTTTTAAACTAAGATGCATATTCCATCTGTGTGGCCAACCCCCTGTTTTATCTACAAGTTCCTTTGGATTGTCCTCTTTTATGTTGTTTTCTATTTGAATAAAATATTACTCTACAATCTAATGAATGGTTTTCTTTTTTCTAGATGAATGTAATTCACCCTGGAAATGTGCAAGTCATGTCAAAGAATTAAAGAAGAGGCTTCTCTGAGTGCGTATTTTATGTGATCCACATGTGAGATTTTTATAAGGGCTTGGAAGTATGGATCCCATCAGATAAAAACTTAGAGAGGCCTCTTCTTCAGCCAGGAGCCAGGGAATGGGTTGAGAAAGAGCTTCTTAACAGAGAGTGGTTTCCATAGTTCGTCTCTTCCTCCCCTTGATTTGCATGTAAACAGAACCCCTCCAAAAGTTGCCTTGAAATTTTGGCATCTGTTTTTCAGAGTAAACAGAAGTATGTATGATAAACAACAGAGACCAAATGTTCTTGTGCCTGAGCATTCAACCCTCTTTCTCTTCATCAGAATCTAATGCCTTCCATACTGTTCAGGCCCCTAGCACAGTTTTATGTACTCAAAAAAATATAAATAACCTACTGTTGAAACTGAGTAGAACACATGGTATTGGCTAGTGTGCATATGTACGTTGTCCTGTACTTTGTTGGAATCAGATGGCTCAGGTGTCTGATTGTCACCTTCTAGTGGCTGGCCTACAAAGAGGATGGTGTAGTAAGAGGAGGCCCTGAGATATAAACCTTGGTATCAGTGGCCTGGTATGAGGTCTAAGGCCTGAACTAAAGTAATGGTCAAGACTTTGCTAACATAAAGCAAAGTTAAGCTGTGAGCCAGAGGCAGGCACTGCTCACAGAAGCTGGCAAGGAAAGGGCTGATGCTGCAGAAAGAGACATAGCTAAAAGGTACTGGACACCAGGTATCAGAACATTCCCATACTCCACACAGATAACAAGGAACAGGCTGACCCATCCCAATGATGGGGGCAAAAGGGTAATATGATGGATAGAGTTGTTTTGTTCGAACCAACATGTACAAGGTGAGAGGTGGCAACTTAATACGTAGAGGGGTTGTACCTTGCTGCTTAGAGGGGTTGCACCTCAATACGTCAGGAGTGATGTGTAACTTGTTTGTACCTGTGTATAAGAATGTATCCCTGGGGCAGTGTCTTCGTCCAGCCGAGGGGGCAGTGGAAAGTCCCACCACTGACTGAGCTGAGTCCATTGACCGGGGGTACATATTCGTAGTATGTCCTGTAGAGTAAAAATCTACAGGGAACTATTATTGTGCTCCGTACGGCAATAAATCTGGCCAAAGTGCCTTCGTACCTTACTAGACTCTGTGGTCATTGGGGGCTCTCTTCGGGTCTGCTGTGTCAGCTATCTTCGAAGAGCTGGGACAGCACACAGAGGGAACACATGCACACAGCCGAGTGATATCAACATTGAACAGAGCAGAGCACCTATCATAAACCTAGTCCCAGATTTGGACCTTAGCGTCCAAAATATGGGGGTTAGCATGAAAACCTCCAAGCTTAGTTACCAGCTTGGACCTGGTAAAGCTGCCACCACCCAAAAAATTAGAGTGTTTTGGGGCACTCTGGTCCCCCCAAAAACCTTCCTTGGGGACCCCAAGACCCAAATCCCTTGAGTCTCACAACAAAGGGAAATAAACCTTTTCCCTTCCCCCTCCAGGTATTCCTGGAGAGATACACAGAAGCAAACTCCGTGACTCTAAACAAAGGGAGTCCACCCGCTCTATTTCCAGTCCTGGAAACACAAGCACTTCCCTCTTCACCCAGAGGGAATGCAAAGTCAGGCTAGTAAATCTAACACACACAGATTTCCCTCTGACTTCCTCCTCCCACCAATTCCCTGGTGAGCACAGACTCAATTCCCTGGAGTCCCCCACTAAAGAAAAACTCCAACAGGTCTTAAAAAGAAAGCTTTATATAAAAAGAAAGAAAAAGTTCATAAAAATGGTCTCTCTGTATTAAGGTGACAAATACAGGATCATTTGCTTAAAAGAATATTGAATAAACAGCCTTATTCAAAAAGAATACAATTCAAAGCACTCCAGCAACTATAGACATATAAATACAAAAGAAAAAAAACAATAACCCCTATTGTTTTTATGATCTCTGTACTCACAACTTGGAAACAGAAGATTAGAAAGCAGGAAACAGAAATCCCCTCATAGCCGAGAGAGAGTCAGGCAGAAGACCCAGAACAAAGGACTCACACACCAAAAAACCCTCCACCTCGATTTGAAAAAGTCTGGTTTCCTGATTGGTCCTCTGGTCAGGTGTTTCAGATTACTTCTTTCCAGGTGTAAGAGCCATTAACCCTTAGCTATCTGTTTATGACAGCACCACACCAGTAGGCATCTGACAACAGATGGTAAGTACCAACCAGCAAGGAAGGTCTCCCTTAGTTAAAGTGGTAAAGACTTCCCCTACTGGAGAAAGATGCACTGATTCTATTCTGCATTTGCATTAGCCTGTTTTGCTGGGAACCACCATATCTGTGTAGATGTAAATATGGATTCTTTAAAATATGTCAATGCAATACAGCCCTATGACCTGGTGAAGACTCATTCTCTATTCAAATACATGGACAATCAGCTGATAAATCTCTCAGAATGACATCATAGTAATTAGCAGGACTTACAACAGGATTGATATCATATTGTTAGCAAATCACCCCTAATAAGTGTGAAGGAAATTTTAATTTGAAATTTAGGATCATAACACTAATAATTTATGATATGGGGATTTCTCTTGCATCGCTAGCTGTTTCCACCATCATTTTCTTGTTATTTTGCACCTAGTTGAAATGAAGATAAATTATCAGTGATATGAGTATTAAACTAATTTTCATTAATTCTAGGATACGAGCATTACTACACAATCTGCTAGTGCTGTAAAAATGCCTATATCAGTTCCATAATCTTTCTAGTTTGACTCAGAATAGACAGACGTCAGTGGATGAAATTAAATTTTAAAAAGTAACATTTGTTGTCTTCCCCTCCTGTGCCACACAGCTTCTTTTGCCACAAAAACAATCATTGTTTCTCCACAGTGACACAGTCATTACTGAATGCACAAAGGAGAAATATTATTAAAGCTGGCTCTCTGAACTAATAAATGGCTTTGCAATCCAGTGTGTGATATGCAATTTGTATTAGTCTTGAATTATGTCTTCCTGGGCTGGAGGAATAGGAAAATAAAGATATTACACTATTATAAACCAATAACTGGTGGCAGTGAGTGAACCTCAGCTAATCAAGTGAATCAAGTGCAATGAAGTGGGATGACATTGAGAACTATATATTTTCACTATCTTGCTCTACTCCAGCCAGTCATACATTTTAGGTTCTTCATTAGATGCAAAACTTTATTACTGCTTTCCAAAATATTCAAAAAAGGCAGGATAATTGTATGCTAGTGTATATTGTGCACTTCCGCCTATGTTTTCAAAAGTGGCTTCTAATTTTGTATGCCAGATTTTTAGAGTGTCCCTGTTGTGATCTCTTGAGCCTACACTATCTTCAGCTGGTGTTCTGGGTCTCTGAGAATAAGACTCTTGGTGTTCAAGTTGTTCCCCACAAAACAGAAGCATCTACATTAGTAGGCGTTTTTGAAAATGTAGGCCTTTTATGTTTCTTTTTAATTGAACTTGCAAAATTCAGATTGCAGTGTGGAGACTTTTGCTCCAGATATGAACACAGACATAATTCTCATTCCAACGGATGTACCGATCACAAGTTAACAGGTGGTGTTTTTATGGACTTTGTTGAATGACACCACTATAAAGTTACACAACTCTAATGTATTGAGTTAGACAGCACCATAAATGTGCATACCCCTTTACTAAACATGAAAGGCCAAACCTTGAAGCCCTTACTCAGTTTTTGCTCAGGCTTTACTTATGCAAAATTTCCAGTCACTTTAATGAGAGGTTTGCTTGTATAGGGACTAAATAAAAATTTAAGAGTCAAATTCTGCCACTCTGGCTCATGCTGTGTTGTGCTCACTCACTTGAACCACTATGGAGAAAGAGTGGGGAGAAATAGGCCCTGAATAAAGCCTTCAGTCAGTACTGATACAACCATTGCCCAGTTCTTATATTTATTAGTTAATGACTGCATAGACCCATTATTCACAAACTGGCTCTCTGTGGAGCACTTGCTAGTTGCCTGTGGACAGCTGACTCCTTGTTTCCAGCTGCAATATTGCATTAAAAGATAATTAAGAAATACTTCTTTAATGTTATTTTTTCCTTCTAAGCAATTGTTATAGTTGCCACAAGGACGTGATGGTGAGTGAGAGGAGTGGTTGCTCAGTACTATTGATGCATAGAAGTGATTTGGGGCAAGGGGACAATCTCCATTTAAATGTGGTTCATACTGTTCAGTAGCTTGAGAACACCTGTTTATGAGAACAGTTACTTCATTAAAGCAACAGATGTCAAATGAGAAAGGGCTTGTTTCTTTCTTAGATGTTCTTTCCCTTTGTCATAGCATATAATGTACACTATGCTGTCATTGACACCACTGTTTGTAGTCGATAAGTAAATAAGCTAACAGTAATCAGAGTGGAGTGCTCTGAATTTCTAATGTCTTCAATGGAGCAAGAGCAATCTCTAAAGAGGCTCTTTAATGTAGTGCAATAAAAAACTTTTGCAATATTCTTCCTAGAATCAAGGCATTCAAAAAGGTTCTCTTCTGAGGAAACTTATAGAAGAGACTCGTATACATTGCATGGTATGTAATGCTTTTTATGTCTATGGTGATGTGCAAAGGGTGAAGATCTTATTTAATAAGAAGGAGAATGCCTTGGTTCCCCTGTACATAAGGTGGGGGTTTATACTGCATGTAATAATTTCCCTCTTTCGTCATGCCTGTTCTCTCTCCCTCCCTAAGTATTTACAGAATAAGCACTTTGCCCGAAGAGTGACAGCAGCAGTTGTTGGTGCTGCTGCAGATATGTGGACTGTGATCTCTTGCAAGGATTAACTTCCCACCCTCAGATTCCATGGCAATTGAAAGGTAAGCCTTCTCAGTACATAACTGCAGGCAACTTCAGCATGTACTTCATTTCTGCTGATACAATGTAAAATACATACCAGAAAAGCATCAGGAATCCTGATGTTTCATACCGGTGCACATGTCCTAGTATATGCATACAGATACTTGCTGACTTGTCATAATGCAGGGGAAGAATTGCTGGAGTCAAAAAGAAATTAGAAATCTTAACTTGTAACTTCTTCATGAATTGCAACCAGATGGGAGTGGATGGATCTATCTGAGAATTTTGGGGTTTTTAACCTTTTGAGTTATTTTTAAAAATAAATGGTCAAAATGTTCCTTTCAAACCTCAAGAAATCTTAAAATGTCAGCCTTAATTTCAGACTACTTAATTGACATACATGATTTATCATCTGAGTAAGATATATGTCAGGACTTCATATTGGACCTAATATTCATTAACTTCTAGTAGTGTGTTTCAACACAATCATAAAGACATTGTCTCTGAAGTTAAGATAAAGACAATATGTGTCGGACACACATTTCACACAACTTGGGGATCCAGTGTTGCAGCAGCATGGCTGGGTGCATGACAAATGTGAATAATAAAAGAAATATGGGTGTTGTGTGAATAAAAATGTGATCCAATGTGATGTGGAAATTGTTACTAAACTATTTTCTTTTCCGAGCATCGCCGACGAACTGAGCACAGAAAATATACCTCATTAAGTTGTCAACCTGTAAATTGCTGCTATTTGGGGACTACAACAATTTTTGCTTCCCATCCCCCCGGCCCCCGAATATGGATCTCTCTCTTGCCTCCTGCTGTGTTGCTCACATTTTGGTGCCATGTTCTGAAAAGAAAAGTGATTGTCAGAAGTTCAGTGTTTATAGTTTGTAGAAAGTACTGGAAATAACACAGTAATTTATGGAGAAAAAGCCCATAAAATATATATTACTCAACACCCCAGGAGGAGTATTGTTCTTTGTAAAGAAAAAATTGGAAATATGAGAGTCGCTGACACAATATATTAGAAAACTCTTAGAATAATGGCTTTACATCATAAGGACCAAGTGCTCCCTCCACCCCAGGATAACCCAGGGAAGACAAAAAAGTGCTTCTAGACCAACTCATAGGACCACTGCCACAGTCATAAAATTACAGAGCCATAGGGTTAGAAGGGACCACAAAAGTAATCTAGTGAAAGTCTAACCTCCTGTCAAAATGCAGGATTTGTTGTGTCTAAACCATCCAGCCTCCTTTTGAAAGCCTCCAGTGAAGAAGTTTCCACGACTTCCCTAAACAGTCTGTTCCATTGTCCTATTGTTCTTACAGCTAAGAAGTTTTTACTGAGATTTAATCTAAATCCACTATGACGTAGTTTGAGCCCATTGCCTCTAGTCCTGCCCTCTATGGCAAGAGAGAACAACTTTTCTCCATCTTTTTTATGGCAGCCTTTCAAGTATTTGAAGACCGCTGTCATGTCCTCCCCTTAATCTCCTTTTTCCAAACTAAACATACCCAGTTCCTTCAGCATTTGCTTACTTGATCATCTTTGTCACTCGCCTCTGGATCCTTTCTAGTTTCTCTACATCCTTTCTATATATTGGTGACCAAAATTGGACAGAACTCCAGCTGATACCTAACCAATGCTGAGTGGAGCAGTACTATCGCCTCCTGTGACTTGCACACTATGCCTCTGTTAATGCAATCCAAAATTGCATTTGCTGTTTTCTTGCAACAGCATCATATCACTGACTTGTGTTGAAGTTGTGATCTACAATAACTCCCAGATCCTCTCACGCCAGCTTCCCCCCTTTCTGTATTTGTGCATTTGGTTTTCTTCCCTGACTGTAGCACCTTACATTTGTCTTTGCTGAATTTCATTTTGTTGTCTACAACCCAGTTCTATAATTTATCAAGATCCCTTTTGAATTTTAGCTTTATCCTCCAAAGTGTTTGCAACTCCTCCCCCGTCCCCATCTTTGTGTCATCTGCAAATTTGATATGTGCTCTCTTCCTACATTCAGGTCATTAATAAAGATCTTAGATAACACTGGACCCAGAACAGATCTCTGTGGAAACCCACTTGAGACCTCCTTCCAATCTGACATCATTCCATTAATAGTTACTCTTTGTTTGTGGTTGTTTAACCAATTATGTATCCACTTACTGGTAGTTCTGCTAAGCCTGTGTTGCTCCGGTTTACTTATCAGAATGTCATGTGGGACTCTGTCAAAAGCCCTTGCTAAAGTCCTGGTATATTATGTCCCCTGCATTCCCCATCCCTCAAACCAGTTACCCTGTCAAAGAAGGAAATCCAAGCCAGTTTGGGCACAGGTGTCCCCATGTGTTTGCCCTCCAAATCACAAGGAGCCTGAGGTTCCCTAGGGCATTTTGCTTCCAATCCAGCAGATTTCAGGGTGTGGGAGTCTCTCCTCATTATTTCCTGACACAGTTGCCAACTTTCATGAAGTAAATAAGCACCCTGACTTTCACAGTAAGCCCCAAATCAAGCTAATTTCAAAACAAGCCAATCCCTAAGAACTCCAACAATCTATGTGACTAGATTCCACTGCCCCCCCACACCCCCTGGTGTGCAGTCTGGGACTGTGGTGGGCCCACTGTGCATCCCTGAATCTCTGCCCCTCCTTGCTCCTGCTTGCCAGGAGCCGATCAAAAAAAAGAAGGAGCAAGCTGCAACGAGCAGTAAGCTACAAGCCAAACAAACAACAAGCCTCAAGCCAAAAACTAGTCAACAAGCAGCTCACAAGCCAGTTAAACCAAAACCAAGCCCATTTTCTGCATTTTTTTTCATGGATTTGGCATGACTGTTTCCTGAGTTTCTCTCCCTTACAGGCAGCAGAATCACTCAGGAACCATGATGCTGTTGGTCCTGATGCTGCACCTATGCCCTACTCGTCACTTCCAATGTGGTGGTTAGAAGATTGGTGTCAGCTTCTACTGACTTTCCCAGTGTTTTATCCAGCAGGTAACCAGGGGAGTTGCTGTTCTCTGATTCCATCCCTACCTCCAATACAACCTGCTTCCACTCTGTAGCCCATGGAGAGCCAGTTGAATGCAATACATGAGGATGTGATTCTGCATTTTTATAGGGAATTGGGTAATAACTACAGCTCCCCATTTTGCTACTTTTACTCTTTTCAGGGTTTTTGTCACACTTTTTTTTTTATATTCCTCTGTTCAGGGCATAGTAGAAGAACAGTGTGATGAAGACACTTGGACCAATTCTTTTATTGTAAGTGGCTTGATGGATAGACCTAATAGGCAACACTATAAGGGTGTGGATGGGAAATGGTTATTGAAATATGAATTGTGTGTAGCCTCTATGTAAGCAGGGTCTAAATGAATGCTTTCCTGACAGCTAGCTGGGAAGTGGAGACACTTCGGGTGTGTTTATGTAAATACAGTTTGCTCCTGCTCTGTTTACATATTCAGCAGATACTGCAGTGTCAAAGTGATCAACTTTGGCAGATGTAGTGTACAATCACCTTAGTGCTGAATGCAAGGGTAGTGAAATACAGTTACCAATGTTGTAATTATTGTAGGAATACAGGAAATCAGGACTGTGCTTAACCTGTCCCAAATGAGGGGGCCACCCTCAGTTGAAAAAACCTGATTAAGCTAGGAGCTCTGTCAGAGCCCCGTGAAAGTAAGAGTGGTGAGTACAGTTATCCACAGCCAGGAGGTTGTACACCCTCACAAAGGATCTTCCCTAGACTGGTTTAACCTGTTCGCTCCCTCCCCCACAGCTCAAAGAATAGAGCTAAATAGGCTTCATTAGGAACCTCTTCATTAGGAACCTCTTATTTTAATTGCTCAATCATAGGTGAAACCAGTTGTGATAGGACTGTGCTTCTGCCCTGCGTGCCCTGAGCTGGAAATCAGTGAGAGCTGAAATCACTTGTGGCAAGACTGTGTTTCTGCCCAGCCTGCACAGAGCTAAAATCACTAAGAGATTGACTGGCAGTGGTTACACTGGGTGCAGTGAGCCGGCGGGGGCAAAGATGGTGGCATTTGCCTCTCCCCCCACTTATGGTGGGAGGAGAATTCACGCAGATGTACCTATGAACTCTGGGTCTGCTCTGACTAGGGACAACTGCTGTGAGTGGGGTGTTAAGGTTGTGAGGGGAGCACACTACAAGAACTTGGGTGTTGTACTCAAGAACCTGAAGCAAAGAACACTGCCCAGCGTACTCTGAGGAGGGTGTCATGCTCATGCTTTTATGTTTATGAATAGTGTTTGTGCTGTTTTCTCAGATTAATACTAGGTTACATTTATTAAAGAAACTCTTTCTACCTCAGACTCTGTGCTTGTAAGAGGGGAAGAATTGCATCTTAGATGTGCCCAGAGGGTAGAGTGAAATTTCCCTATGTTACTGAGTGAGAGCTGGGTTTGGTTATATTGTTGAAAAGGAACCCCCTAGTTATTGAACCCAATCCTTCTTGCTGCTCACTACAACTAGCAGATGGGTTACATCTATTTTAAATTGAATTGATAGTTCTGTGTTAAATTATAGTGTCCCTCGGGAGTCAGCTCAGCTCCTGTGGTGCTATATATTTCAGAACAATAGAGTGAATGTTATCCTTTACAATTTTCTTAGATTGGGAGGCTCTAGAAACATAAGAAGAATGAAGACAATGATTACAAACACAGTCACAAGTCTGGAACCTTGTCTTCATTGTACATTGTAAGCAAATGATTAAGATTACAATCACACAGATGCATACAAAACTTGAGAGAGCCCATGCAATAGCTGCTGTTTGAATTTATATGCATATAACCAAAGGTGTTACAGAGGCTGGTGAGTCTCTGAAGAATGTGGTCATCGTTAGAGGAGTGATTCCTGCTGAGGTCTTCCTTCCCTATCCATACCATTGAGCCTTTGTTATCTTTTTAGTATGATCACACTTAACACCTTATGCATATGGGAGTTTCCTTTTCCTTATCTATACTTCCATACACCATAGATTTGGGGGTGCCCAAAATAGGTTGTTCTTGTAGTTCTCCTTATTTTTTATTACCATCTTATTAACATTTACGTAAACACGTTCCCATGGTCACTTACAGTAAGAGAACTTTTCATGATGTTACAGACATCTAATCTTGTGGTCTAGATGGGCTCACGGAAGTATGTTTTCCCAGAATATCACTATTGGCACATTCTTTACCGTAATCTTGTAACTTTACTAGAGTAGGGTTATTCCTGGGTCACCTACTTATGTCAAACATCCTTAAGCCTGAAGCATAGTAAGGCTAAGCTGAAATCTTACAGGCCTTAGCCTGTAAGCCTTGCATTATGGCCTTATTTTACTTATATACCTAATACACGTTCCTTTCTTCAAAAGCTTGTCAATCTTATACTCCTATAATCCTATCCTACTTGTATCTATACCTATATATACAGTTTAAATCTATTCATCACACATTGATTAGATATGAAATAACATGAGTCTGCCATGATAACTCAATTAATGAACTAATTGGGTACATGTGTCATAAGGATCTTCTCAATCCCTCCCCCTATTGTTGGGGGACATCTTGATATTAAGGGTGTGGTTGTTACTCAAAAACTTTTCTGCGTGATTCAGAAGCAGCATTGAAAGGTTCTGGGGAGATCCACATCCAGCTCCCCTTGGATGAGACAAAAGTGGCAACAATATAAGACACTGAAAGTGAATAAAAACTGGGTGGGTTCTTAGAGCCTAAATAAAGTTTCAAAGAAGTATCCACCACCGCGTAACAGGTGTAAACCATATGCTAGTCTGCCAGTTCGCCCTATATTGGGTCCTATTCTCCAATAGTCTGAATTTGTGGTCATCAGCATGACCACAAATTGTCCTTTTTTCTCAATGTGCTGTGCCGCTCAGTGATAATTTTGCTCCTCTTCTAAAGTTGATTGAGGTCAATTGAAAGCCTCCCACTGGCAATTCATAATGATTCTGAATTGGGACAGACCACAAGACTCTCAAATACAGGGGACTGAGCTTTCTCAGATGCTGGTTCATGACTATTGCATTTGTTTTCTGCAGAGATTAGGATGATCACAAACCTTGATGCCTGCAGAGCAAGATTCAGACTGACTTTTTTTCCTTTAGCTTTCCTCTGATAAGTAATATATTAAAATGTACAATCATATCAATGAGAAAGGGATATATCCCCCTTGGTAGTATATAATATTGACTACATGTATTACTTGTATGTCCTGTGTGAGCAAGTCCTGACTTTTCTAGCATAGGCTGGAGGTCTGTCATGTAACACAGCTTAGATCCCTAATAAAGCACATCAGCCTCTAGTCTATGAGCTTGATCTAGAGCCCATCAAAGTCAACAGGAAACTTTCCATGAACTTCAATAGGCTTTGGATCAGGGGTAGTCCAGTAATTTATTGCATGTCTATTTAAACATCCTGGGCCTTATTCTCCTTTCCCTTTCAGCAAAGGAAACCAGGAGTAACACTACTAAAATCAGTGGACTTATACTGGTGTAAAACTAGTGTATGAAATAGGAGACAGAGGCCACCTATGTTATAAATGCAGTGAATAAACACTTAAGAGCCAGATCCTCAGTTTGTGTCAACTGGTGTAGCTCCACTGAAATCTGGCTCCCCCTTTAACCAATGCTATGCAGGTAACTTTCTATTCTGTGCTTCACCACTACTTCATATTGTTTTTTCTTCCACTTTGGTGACTGAAGCAGATTTTCTGTGAATTTTGAGTATTTGACTCCCATCAATCTGTGCATAGTGAAAGCAATAACTAAGTGACCACGATACCAAGGATGCAGTGATATCAAACTATGGCCCCAAGGTAGAGTCTATATTACATTGCTGCACATTTATTTTTTTTCCAACACAAGGGCAAAATATTTTGACTTGGGACCATTTTTTACTTTCTCTAATCTGAAATTACTTTAAAATGCCACATTAATAGTAATAGAGATTTCAGGTTTTTGTATGTGCTATGGGAATTTTCAGAAAGCAGATGGTACAATTTTCTAATCCACTTGGCTCTGGCATACTCAAATTAGAAAATGCCTGGAAGAGGACATGGAACATCGTTGTGCTTCTGTGGCACTGCTCCATGGAAGGATTAATGACTTTGGGTGACATTTACCCCTGTGCAACAATGTAATATAAGCTCCTGTTTAAATCCCACTTAAGCACTATTTTGATGGCGTAAGTGGTGCATAGGCCTTGTGCTAGTTCCTCTGGCCAAGGAAGAATTTCATCCTTACAGAAGAGAGGTGAATTGTTTTAGTACTTTTTTCATTCCTGACCAAGAGAGGGGTGATGCTATTTCCCCCCTGTGTTTATGCCACTTATTTGTGTATTTTCTGCCCCACCTTTTCCATAAGAATCAATGAGGGTTTTCTTTTTTTTAGCTTCCCAATTTTAAGTAAAATTATATATTTTTTTCTACTAATCCCACCTTGTAAATGTGAGTGGTTCTTTACATTTCCCTTCCTTCACTCTTCCACCCATGGTCTTGCACTTCTATAAAGCAAAGATAAAAGAGAGAATAAAAGATAACTATAGAAAGAACTTCTTCTTTGTTATGAACAAAGAAGGAAAAATGTGAGTTTTGGCAACTTTTTTTTTGCCAGTTTTATTTAATTATCCTCTCATTATTTTTCTCTGCTCTTTCCTTCCCATCTGAAGCTCTGAAGATCATGTGGGTACAGTTCACAACAAAATAACCCCTGGTTTACACTGTGGGGGGGATCAATCTAAGATATGCAACTTCAGCTATGAGAATAGCGTAGCTGAAGTCGACGTATCTTAGATCGA
This sequence comes from Gopherus evgoodei, assembly GCF_007399415.2. Classification (NCBI taxonomy): domain Eukaryota; kingdom Metazoa; phylum Chordata; order Testudines; family Testudinidae; genus Gopherus; species Gopherus evgoodei. The sequence goes on from NC_044324.1 coordinate 55,265,934, forward strand.
ATTAAAATTACTTATTTTGCATCCTCGTTGCACTGGATTGATGGCCGCGGCTCCCCCTTCACATTTGCTTCCCTCTTTCACACTGCTGGAATTCAGCAGTTGATGGGAGAGCGATCAAGGATCGATTTATTGCGTCTACGCTACACGAAATATATCAATCCCCAATAGATCGATCGCTACCTGCTGATCCACTTCTACAGTGGCACTCAAGTTAACAATTCCATGAAGCCAAAACTAGGTTTTTACTAGATAAGAACCAGAAGCAGGTTTCAGAGTGCTTCAGGCAAAAGAGGATGGTCCTCTAGTAGTAATTGAGATTCTCTTAGTATAATCCCAGCGTGTGACATCTACAGTGCCAATTTCATGAAGAAAAGTTTAATTTTTCTGATATGTCTCTGAACCATCAAATAATCTATTCTGATTTGGTAGCAATTTTTTTTTATTTATTTTTTTTTACACAACTGTGTTTGCAATTGGACTTTTCCCTGTTAGTTACTAGGAACGATAGAACAAACTGTTCATGCAAATCACTCAGAAGATATCAGCATTGACCTAGTTGATGTAGCAACCAGTGGTTGTGTTGTAAACCTTGGAATCTACAGCACAGCCAAGGAGAGAACCTCCTCCCACCACCGTTTCTAATATTGGACTTCTGACTTTATCATCGTGAGTCCAAGCCAGGTTATTCTTCTATAGTTAACTCACTTTAAAAGCCCATCTCCCTTGATATGTAATGGGCTTTAAATACAGTGATATTTTATATCTACACTGAGCAGTTCTTGCGTGTATTAACCCTTGTAGCACAGATACAATGTTCTGATTTTGGTTTTGCATTTCAGAAGATCAAGGCAACATTTAATGTAGCATGTCCTATTATTAGAAGGACATGAGGAGAATACATCTCTACATTAAATTCCAGTGGGACTGCTCAACAGCAGACTCTGGTAACTGAGAAAGATCCATAGACAAACGTATGTATCCTTTTTCAAATGTTGCTCTGGTTACTCTGTGTCTCTGTAACATCATATCATACAAGCTAATCATATTTGTCATTTTAGTTGGCTAATAAACTGTGCATTCAAGAATAAATTCTACTGCGATGTAGCTATTGCTTTCTAGGCCCTTTCCAGGGAGTCTTTAAACACAAGCTTATTTTGGAGGGAAAGGGACAGGTAACAAAAAACCTGCTACAACGGTACTCACATTAAACAGTTTGCTTTGATGCCAAAATAACGTTTATTGTTATCTGAGGCCAGCTGCCTGCCTTCTCTCTAGGATTCTATTTGTGAAGTTTCTACGTCTATAAATGGAAGCACTGGCTAACCAGAAATTATCACCAGCACTGCCTGTTACAGCTCTGTCTCACAACTTGAAAAGTACAGTGATATCTAATATGTAGTCAGATTAAAACACTTCTACCCAGGATCTGAGGCTCTTTTTCTGGGACATGGAGTTAGAAAAGCATGAAAAAGAAATCTCAGCAAAACACACCATAGAGGAGAAGCTGACGGTAAGACGTGTTGAGGTTTACTCTGCAAACATTTTAAACTTCATTGTGAGGAGGAAAGGCAAAGCAACTGTTGAACCTTAAAGGTTCCAGTAATGTTTCTACGCTTCGTATAGCCAGTGACCTTGAAGATTAGCAGGCTTAATGGTGCATGTTGAAATGAATTGTGAATATCTTTCAGTGGAAACGGTGGAATTTCATTAGTGACATTTGTGTAGTTGCAGAGTACAAAACTAATTCAGTACAATTATATAACCCAAACCCAGGCCTATTACTCAGTTTTCTTCCAGGATTTCTGTATCAGAGTGTTTTCGTGCTCTTGCAGGTTATTTTACAGAAATATACTTCAATAAAGGGCAGGTTGATTAGGAAATCAAGTCAGCTTCTTCGCTGGAAACTTGAAAATGAATTTAAACCAAAATAGGTGACCACAAGAAAAAAGAATGGTCAAAAATGCAATTTTATATTTGAGTAACATAGTATTTAAATACGTCTCTACATTGCAAAATAGAACTTGTTAATACTAAAAGTCATTTCCCAGACATCACCATAGTGTCATATTATTCTTGACTTTATAAAGTGATAAGGTGTACTTAGTGCAAGTGATTGCTGATTTGTTTCTTAAAGAGAGATGACAATGTACTGTGATCCTGAGAGCAAGGTAATGCTATTATTGCATTATGGTGTATTATTTCACTTCACAGTGGGCCAGAGTTTACTCAGGTTTGGCAGTAACTTATTCCTCAAGTAATCCCATTTAAATGAGACTATATGTGGGGTGATGTGTTACTCAGTGAGAATATGGGTATCAGAATCTGATCCTAAACTGGCAATTACACACAAAGCCTGATTGAGACAGAGGTAGGTTAGCTAGTGAGTCTAGGAGATCTTGAAACAAAATGTTATCTAATTTCTCTGTCTCAACTACTATGAATTTTTCAAGTAGAAAATTGTTTCTTTAAACAGTATTACCTGAAGGAGTTTTCAGATAACATTGTTAGTATTTTGTAAGAAAATTAGTCAATCCTTATTAACACTTCAGACTATGCAAGAAATACTGCATCTTTCTCATCTTTATGGCAAGATCCATAAGTAAAGAAAAAATATCAGAAGTTAAATCACTTAGATAATTCATACAAGCTGCAAAAAAAATTATGCCTTGAAGTTTTCGTTTTGTGTAGATCCTGTGGGAAAAAGTAATAAACATGTAATTAAAGAGTATATCATAATGCATACACACAAGGGGGCCCAGTTAAGTTTGCCCAGGCAACTTTACTTCTGGCATTTCCTCACTTTTAAGACTTGATTTTGCACCTTAATGTTCTTCTAATGTAGTTTCAAAAAAATCTTACTGAGAAAAGCAAATTCCCTTATGAGGAATCATGTTGACGTCCACATGGGTCAGCCACAGGGTTGGATCTGCAGTACAGACCTTTGACACTTGAGCTAACAAAGTAACTGATAGAGGACAACAAGGTACTATTTCGATGTGGACCAGACACTAGAGAAGGATGTGAGTGTGAGAGAGATTTTCCCAGTGAGTTTCACAAATATTTGGTGACAGCAGAAGAATAGTGAGACTCAGGAATCTTGGACTCTTTTGAGTTCTAGAGGGAATTGTACTGAAGTTGTCACAGACCCTTCTGCCTGTTCCCTCTAAAACTGACCCTTTCTGCTCCTGTCTTCTCATGCCTGTCCCTTCTTTCATCCTCCACCTCTTTATTCATAGGTGCCGACTCCATGGGTGCTGCAGGGGCTGGAGTACCCGCGGGGAGAAATTAGTGGGTGCTCCGCATCCACTGACAGCCAAGTTCCCCCCACCTGCATCCCCTCCTTGCCTCTTCCTCCCCTGAGTGTGCTGCGTCCCTACTCTTCTCCCTCCCAGTGCTTCCTGCCCACTGCCTAACAGCTGTTTGGTGGCATTTGGGACTTTCTGGGAGGGAGGAGAAGGAGTGGGGATGCGGTGTGCTCCAGGGAGGAGGCAGTAAAGGGACGGGGCCTTGGCGGAAGGGAGTGGAATTGGGGTGGGGCAAGGGTGGGGCAGGGACGGAGCCAGGGAGGGGGTTGAGCACCCATGAGACAGAGGGGAAGTTGGCACCTATGTCTTCATTCCAGTCCCAATCTCCTTGCCCACCCAGTTCCCATCTCCCAGACAGGACAGCCACCTGAGTCCCATTCTTCCCCACATGATGGTTCCCAGTTCAAATACCCACCTCTTGTAATCCACCCTGGGCTTCTCATCTGATCTGAGTCTCTCCTCTTTGAAACAAGCAGATCAGCTCAATGTTCAAACATAAAAACTGACATTCTTAAATTAATCCAGATATCCTGTACAAACATTACTGTTGGTGTTTCCATGTATTTGCATTCAGTGTTTAGTGAATGTGTGGACTAAGATAAATGCTGTATGAGATAACAATCCTATATTTTAAACCCTATGAATTAAACTACATTGCAATATTTAAAATTCTGGTTTAAATTCTGGTATTTGCTGATTGTTCCAAATATTTCCACCCTTTTGTTCACTTGAACAAAGATCTGATCACAGGTTTCTACAGTTCTCAGAAATGTTCAGTGACTATCCAGAGACTAGTTCATACTCAGGATACTGTACGTCTCTGAAGTGGGACAGCCTCACTGTACATAATGGAGTCATTGCCTTCTGACTCTTTGATAAACAGAAATTATTGTCCCCCTAAATTTCTGCAATCTGGCTCTGTAGCTCATTCAAACTATACTGTGGACCAGATCCTCAGCTAGTGTAAATCAGTTTGTATTGAAAGTGTGGATGATTTACTCTGACCAGTGAGGATCTGGTTCTACATATCCCCACACACCCTGAAAAGTTCTCTTTGTACACACCTCATAAATATATGGTACTCTCTACCATCTCACTTAATAATGTCTGGACTTGACTTTAAAGAGCTTCCCTTATCTTGGCTTGTGGAAGCAAGTATTTCCGTAGTCAGGGTCTCTAGGAGAATTTTTTAGAAGTGACTGTGGAAACGGAAGGTTATACAGGATCTATTTTGTGAACAGTAAAGTCAAATGAGATGGATACAGATATTCTAAAAACCCCTGTATCTCTGTTAATCTTCAATAGATCAGCCTAACCTGACTCATGGAGCTATCCTTTTACACTTGTGACTTTGTTATACACACACAAGGCAGAGGCATTTCTGGAACAGCCTATTGACATGAAGGTAGATGCTGAGTTCAAAATAATCTTCCTGATTCTATTCCTGATTTCTCACCCACTGATACAGGAAGAATTCTCCTCCCAGACACAGGGCCGCCCAGAGGATTCAGGGGGCCTGGGCAAAGTGGGGGAGCTGCAGCGCTTGTGCTCACCTGGCAGCTGTCTGGGTCTTTGGTGGCATTTTGGCGGCACGGGGCCCTTTAGTCGTTCCACGTCTTTGGCAGCACTGAAGGGTCTCCCCGCTGCCAAAATGCTGCAGAAGACCTGGAGCTACTGAAGGGCCCTCTGCTGCCGAAATGCCGCCAAAGACCCCGATGCCAGGCCAGGGCTCGCGGGGCATTTTGGTGGTGGGGGGCTCTTCAGTCGCTTCACGTCTTTGGCAGCATTGAAGGCCCCCCTGCTGCTGAAGACCTGGACCACCTCTGGGTCAGGGCTCACAGGGCCCCTATGGGGCCCGGGGCCTGGGACAAATTGCCCCACTTGCCCCCACCCTCTGGGTGGCCCTGCCCAGCCATTTGAAAGGCTTTTATTATATGTCACATTTTATCTATTTCCTATTTGAACAATTGTAGCAAATTAACACTGGCATCCTTAACAGAGAACATTCAATCTTTGCACTACCATTCTTCAGGTTTATAAAACACAATTGACTTTTAGGGTAAATTAATTAATAATGGTAAAGAAAAGAAAAGCCACAGAGGGACAACAAATTAAGCCAAACCAATATGTAGAGTGGAAAAAAATAGCATGTGTTGCTCAAAGAGACATTAGGATATTGCTTTGAATGGTGACGTGTGCTCTATATAAGAAAGGACTGAAGGATTTAGAGTAGTGAATCATTATTTGCTTTTCACAAGTCACATCTGGATCCAGCTAGTCCTGAACCAAATGGTTAAATCAAACCCCCCAAAGTCAGAAGGTGTTATTCTGTGATGGTGTGAAGTGGAGCTTGTCACAACTCAGGTACAGATTTCTACAATTGTCTAAAAGACCGTTACATTGCCTGTGCATCTGCCTGAAAAACAATGGAGTTCCCTGAACTGATAGCTGTGTATGCACCCCTCACCCTAGTAGCAAAATGATTTCTCCCACTTGGATATCTCAGGGACAGCGGGGATCAGGAAGGTCTGGCTAAGTATGCGGGAGTGAAAAAACTGGGATATTTTCTTGATAGTCTAATGTGTTGTGGCCTTATTGATGAACCTTTTTACTTCTTCCCACCAAACAAATTTCATCCACTCCTACTCTTCAGATTGCTTCACTGACTCCTCAGAGCACTGAACTATCTATTCTGTAAATTGTAATTGTAAATTGACAGGTGAGTACCTAGTGCATAAATCCTCATGAAAACTTGAGGCAAAATGCAAATAAAATAAAATAAAAAGCCACCATTAGTGAATGACCCCGATCCTGTTGTCCGTGAACAGAGGACAAGCTCCCTATGGAGTGGATCAAAGAAGAGCCAGGGGCCCTCATACATAAAAGCAAGTGCCACACCTACTGGAATAGTGGTTGCAATTCTGTAGCATTTGTCCATTGTTTGCCCCACTCTTCTTCCCTCTCAATACCAGACTCACTCTTCCTGCACTCCCCACTGGTCCCTTCTTCTTCCCTTCAAAATCCCTCTTACCCTCCCTATTCCCTTACACATTCACACTCCCACTGCTGTCATTCCTTTTAACCTTCCTCTACCCCCAGTCAAAACAAATAGCAAAGTAAGTTGAAACTTGTACCAGTGATCATCTGTATATTATATCCCCTCCATCCTCCAGTCCTCATCTGGTACTGGGTCCTTGAGACTTCAAAAGCTTCAGGCTGTGGTCTGTCTCTTCCTATGTATTTGTACAGTGCTTAGCACATGAAGCCCAGATTCTGATGGGTCTCTCTTTTGTGGCTACCATCACATAACCAGTAAATGATAAATAATCCTAACCTACACTACAGGCCTTAGGCTGTGTACTCCATCAGTGCAAGTCCCATTACCTGAACTTCTCTTCCAACGTATCTAAATGTAAATAGTGTAACCGAGTTGTTGTGCTTGCTGCAGCAGTGTGTGTGGCACACCCACAGGCAGCCCCTAAAAGATGTGGTGCTCCTCCCAGATGGGAAGGACTCCTTACTCAGAGAATAACCCTGGGAAGTTGTTCAGGGAGGGGCATGGTTTCTGCCCAGGGAAAGAAGTGTTTTGGAGTCAGGAACAGAAGGGGAGCTGCCTCTGTCCCCTCTTGCAGGATTAAATAGATTCTGTTCTTACTGAGCTTGTGTCTGTGTCTTCATTTTGGGGACTGCCTGTTTATGCTAATCCACCAAGAGGGAGATTGAGGTCATGCATCAGGGCAGACCTCACCCCAATGGAATATCCTCGTGTCTTTTGGCAGATCGGACACAGTTTCCATCTACTAGAATGCTACTGTTAGCTGGTACAGCAGGCAGTTTGGGTGGAGGGAATCGTGCTGTGGAATCCTTGTCCTCTACATTTGTTCTTCTCTCTCCTGCCTGCAGAGGGAGATCACTTTGGTTCAGGAGTGGTGGTGGTCATGAACTGACAGCTCTGCCAAAAACTCTTATTTGTTCTGTTTTCTGAGCAGGTCTCTCCTTTGACTTTTCTCTCACTCTGTTCTAGTTGGGTGAGACCTAAGAGGGAGCTTGTAGAAATATGTTGTGTGTCCCCCGCACTTTTCAGTCTCCGCTTATCTTTATTAGATTCCCTACTGAGAAGTATACATTGTTTTCAGAAAAAGCAGCAAAGAGTCCCGTGGCACCTTATAGACTATCAGACATATTGGAGCATGAGTTTTCGTGTGTGAATACCTACTTCACTGGATGCATGTAGTGGAAATTTCCAGGGGCAGGTATAAATATGCAAGCAAGAAGCAGGCTAGAGATAACGAGGTTAGTTCAATCAGGGAGGATGAGGCTCTCTTCTAGCAGTTGAGGTGTGAACCAAGGGAGGAGAAACTGGTTTTGTAGTTGGCAAGCCATTCACAGTCTTTGTTTAATCCTGAGCTGATGGTGTCAAATTTGCAGATGAACTGAAGCTCAGCAGTTTCTCTTTGAAGTCTGGTCCAGAAGTTTTTTTTGCTGCAGGATGGCTACCTTTAAATCTGCTATTGTGTGTCCAGGGAGATTGAAGTGCTCTCCTACAGGTTTTTGTATATTGTCATTCCTAGTATCTGATTTGTGTCCATTTATCCTTTTCCATAGGGACTGTCCAGTTTGGCCGATGTACATAGCTGAGGGACATTGCTGGCATATGATGGCATATATTACATTGGTGGACGTGCAGGTGAATGAACCGGTGATGGTGTGGCTGATCTGGTTAGGTCCTGTGATGGTGTCGCTAGTGTAGATATGTGGGCAGAGTTGGCATTGAGGTTTGTTGCATGGATTGGTTCCTGAGTTAGAGTTACTGTGTTGCAGTGTGCAGTTACTGGTGAGAATATGCTTCAGGTTGGCAGGTTGTCTGTGGACGAGGACTGGCCTGCCAGCCAAGGTCTGTGAAAGTCGGCAATCATTGTCCAGGATGGGTTGTAGATGATGTGTTGGAGGCGTTTTAGCTGGGGACTGTATGTGATGGCGAGTGGAGTCCTGTTGGTTTCTTTCTTGGGTTTGTCTTGCAGTAGGAGGCTTCTGGGTACGCGTCTTTTTTCAGAGCTGTTAATGAACCCCCTTCCACAATGAGAACTGCAGCACTGTACTATCAAAGCACAATGCATATAATGTATTTCCCATTCAGTACCAGGGCATCGCTACATTTTTCACCATTCTTTTAAGAGGCTTCCAAGTCAATATTGAATCAGTTCAGTTCTCCAAACACTCTGTAAGTTTTTATCCAACAAAAATGCACTTGGATTTTGAACTAGAGACTTTTGTTGAGGATTATGTTTCCACAACTATTGCAATATTATTTATGTTAACACAAGCAAGTCTCACATGCCTTAAAAGGAGTCCCATTGAAGTCTACGGAGCTGCTCTGAGGACTTAAGTGAGCAGTGTTTGACCCTTAGAAAATTCGGTTAAACTTCCTATATATCAACTCTCCAAGGTCAAAGTGTGACACTAAGTTACTGTTGCATAACAAAAGCATGAATTCATAAAGGGAATTATGATGCAGAAGAATTTAACCTAAAATAATTTTGGATATTTTTGATCACAGTTATGTCTATTGGATTAAAGCTAATCCATGATCAGATACAAAACTGCAAAGAGAAAAGAATCCTGAGCACAGTATAAACTGCACAATCAATTTTATTGCCAATTTGACAGCTACACAATATAAAAAAAGTTGACAATACCAGTAAGCAAATATGCTTTGGAAAACTGGAGAAAATACAGATGTCAATTAAGTAGAACATTACATTTAAAGGAGCTTGAATTAAAGATTTTATTTCTATTATAAGCTTTGTGTGTGTGAATAGATCATCCCAGTTTATCAGAGAGGAATGAGTTACAGCCTGCTCTAACCCTGGTCAGACTCCACATCAGTCTGACTTCAGCTGGGAGTTTGTCGTAGCTGAGTCCCCCTCATTCGGGATGTGTTATCTGCAGTTCCTATGTACTTTGAGGGGTTCTAAGATGCCTCATCTCAAAGAAGTGCAATTGTCCTGGTGGATCATAAAGGGAGACAGGGTCACTGCAGTACCTGGTCCATACCACTGAATGGCTTTGAAGATTAGGACCAAAGGCTTGACCTGGCAATGGGAGTGGATGGAGAGTCCAGGAGGGAGCTGAGCCACTCAGGTGGCATGCTTTAAATGTCCTGTCTGGCCAGCTGGGTGGGCTGCTGCACTGCACAAACTGGAACTTCTGCATTGCTTCCCCTTAGAGCCACAGATATAGTGTGATACAATAATCCTGCCTGGAGGTGTTGAATATGTGGGTCATCTGAGAGTGAACTTTCCTGGCAAGCTGTAAGTGCCAGAATGCTTGTCACCACTGATACTGATTGCCTAGGATCAGTGATGAATCAAACAGGACCAGCGCTGTGCACCATTTTGACAAATGAGGGGGAGATTCCTTTGATGAAAGGGGAAAGACAGAGTCCTGGTAAGTCCTTGAAGTGTTTCCCCTTTCTAATCAGCATCACTTACTCTTGCCTGAGTTGGGTTAAAGCCGGCTGTTCTTCATTCAGATGCTAGTCACCTGCAGGCATTGTGAAATCCTTTTGGTTGCATCAGTGGGAAAGGAAAGCTACGGATGGTATCACCAGCACAGTCTTGGCAGCAGGTTCCTTGAATTGTCATCCAGTGGTCTCATGGAGATGTTGAAGAGGAGTGGGAAAGGGCCATATCCTAAGGACCCTGCAGGTAAGGCATTTCAGGGATGATCTGCAGTTATATATTTGTATATTTACTCTCTGGATTTTGGTGAGGAATGACTGGAACCTTTGTAATTCTGCACCATCTACTGTAGCAAAGTCATGCAAGTAGATCAGGGACACATTGTGAGCCACTGTAGTGAAGGCTGCAAAGACCTTGAGTATCATTAGCACTGAAACATAGTCTGGGCTGTGTGCTTGTCTGAAGCCTGATTGTGAAGCATGCAACGTGTTGGCAACTGTCACGTGTTTCCAAAAGATTTCCCCTAGGAATGTGAAATGGGAGATAGGGTGATGTTTTCTGTATGCAGTGCTGGCTTTTTGAGGGTTTGTCCAACAAACAGTTCCATTTTTTTTTAAATGGTAGTTTTCATAGAATAACAGATTCCCAGGCTGGAAGAGACTGCTGTGAACATCTAGCCTGGCCTTCTGTATAGCACAGGCCTTAGAACTGCCCCAAAATAATTCCCCGGCAGATCTTTTAGAAAAATATCCAGTCTTGATTTTTAAAATGGCCAGTGTTGAAGTATCCACCATGATGCTTAGTAAGTTGTTCCAATGGTTAATTACCTTCTTCTGTTCCCAAGCCCTCTTTAGCCGTAGCTAATAAAACTGCACCTGTCATAAAGACAACCCCTCAGTATACCTCCTGCATAAACTGATTTTAAAAGCACAATGTGTTACAGCGGCAGTTGCTGCAAGTCTGTCAGTGATACATATTGCTGAAATGAACTTTTGGAAGTAGCCCTTATGACAGTAAATGAGAGGAGAGAAGGGAGATGATTAATGAGAATGGAAGATGCAATGGGAACTGTCAGAGTACTGTGCTCTCATCATAACATTTATAACATACAGTACATGTGGTAAAAATATTTTCCATATTCTCTTTGTAGCAATTGTCAGATACCTAAATATCGAGTCATTTTGCCAATATTATCCCCATTGGGAGAGGTTTTAAATAGACTGGTGTTTAGGATACAGTTAGTTTTAAAGGTTTTAAACAACTAGTTTTTAAGGTTCTAAACTACTTTAGAAACTTTACAGAGCTGTATAGCTATTTTTCACATTTCACTGCCTGTCTCTTGATGTTTGCCCAAGGTAATATTTAGATAGCAGTGCTCCCAAACTTTCTCCCTAGAAATGGATTGAAACTGACTCAGAAAGATAGGACAGAGATGGACAGAAATGAAGACTTTTTTTACATTTTTTTTTATTTTTGTCAAGATCAGTTTTTCCCTCCTCCACATCTGTGGCAACTTTCTTTATCCTCTCTGGATTAGAAAGTATAGCACTGACTGCTGAGGTAAATACCCTGCTGCCACTCTTGTCTCTCTGGGGGCCCCTGTACCAACAATCCAAGTGGGGAGCAGGACAAAATTAGGAGTGGCATAATGGGCATGAAGCCAACAAGGGTCCCCATGTCTTGGTGTAACCAGGGTCTCAGATTGCCTTAATCCAGCTTTGCAAATATCATCACACTGTAACACAATGTCACCCAAACAAATCTGATGACCCTGTGTTTGTTCATCAGACTCAAGCAGAGTTTGTTTGGATCAGAATGAATTTCCACCAGAAGCATTTGTCCAAACTGAATTTTTTATTGTGCTTTATCATGGTACAACTTAGAAACTGACATGCTTGTTGTCTGATAACAAGCACTGAAGTATTGGATTTATTATACTTAGCTGGTTGTGTCAACTCTAAGGATGCCGAAGACTTTCTATGATAAGATCCAGTTTTCAGTTGCTTATAACTTTGCCAAACTTTAACTGTTTGGACTAAAATGTTGCATGCTGATTGTCTGCCTCAGCTTGTTTTTTTATTTTTTTTTTTAAAGTTTCAGCCAAAATAATTAAGCCATTTCAGAGAAAAAGTTTTGGGAAAAATACATTGTTTTGGACATGCTATAAAATCCAAAATACTCTGAAAAATGAGTCTTTAGAACCTGGAATCAAAAGACGCTTAGAAGCCTCTCTCTTGCCTCTTGTGCCTTAGCCTATCATTTAGCAAAAACACATGCTAATGTAAAAACATTGGAAGGGGAAAAGAGTGGGAGAGAGATACAAGGATCTAAAAACAACCTAGAGAAAAACAATTCAGAATTATTTTGGGGAAGTTCTATCACCTATAGGCGTGTGAGACTATGATTATAGTGGTCCCTTCTGGCCTGGGAATCTCTGAATCTATTAGGAAAGAGATGAAAAGCATGGCAATACTGAAAACTATAAATGCAATCCTTCAATAAGCTGGAGATTTCAGAAAGATATTGAAGAACAGGGAGGGAAAAGAGAGAACAAGAAGGAGGGGACACGATGGGTTAGACTTTCCATCTTGCGCCTTGTGTAGCCATTTATATCTGTGCAAAGTACTTAGTAAGGTTTTTTGATTGATCTAGTACAGTCACACTTTATTCCATTTATAATAGTTTACACAGAGTTAATAAATAATTACTAGATTTTTTTTAAAAATGGGAACTCAATTAGACCAATAGATTGCTTATAAATGTGGTGTATACCCATCTATAGCACTTTTTACTGATGTGTTTACAGCTGTCTGACACACAGAGATCATGTCAGTAACATGCATTAACTTCTATTAATCATTAAATATTTATGAACAAATCACAAATCCTTATTGTAAAATGTGACCTCCTGCATTGTGTCCTATATTGCATGGGTAGGATGTTTAGCTATATGGAGTGAAAACCTGGCCTTATTGGAATCAATGGAAGTTTTGTCATTGACTTCCTTAGGGCCAGGAGTTGCCTCATCATTGGGAGTGATTCCAGAGAGTTACTCTTTACTTACCATTAACAAGCTTGCTGTTGAGTTCCCACATCACCACTCTGCTCCAAACTGAGTTTTACACAGGACTTACCTCTCTGGCATACCAAACATGGAACTTGGCTGCATTGTTTACTCGTCTTCCAGACTCTCTTCAGGCATTAATATATATATTTTTTAAAATGGCACCTCTGCTTGCAGAGATTCTAAGGGTAGCTATGTATCTAGCAATAAAACTGTCCCTCATGCCCTCAAATAACTGTCTGAATACAACCTTGTTCTGTGTGAAGGAAAAATGTCAGCATAAGAAAGGAGCAAGAGATGTGCTGCAGTAAAGAATCCATTCCAGAAAGGCACTTTGCTCGATTTACTTTACTATTATTATTTCCGTGGTTAGTTTCCCTTTAATTTCAGGTTATGTCCATCCTAGGCTACAGTTACTTCAGTATTAAAGTAGCCTTCTTACTCATCAGCACGTTGTCCCAAAACAATACATCACGTTTTCGTGTGATCTCTCAACCTTCCATTTCTTCTGAAGTGTTTATAGAAGTTTGTAGCACCATGGTTCACCGCACACCTCCAGAGATGTGAGACAACTGATACATTCCAGCCTGACTTTAGTCTTGGGCCTAGGAATGAGATTGCCCTTTGCAGCATGCTAATTCAGGGGTATGTTCTATACTAGTAACCAGTCATTTCAGCATAAATGACCATGGAGAAATACTGGATGATCTAAATATAATGGTGAGGTTGTCTTTGTTTGCAGCATGTTGAACTACATCATTGCCACTTTATTTCCATACTCATTCTGATAAATGTTTGGTTGGTTCTCCAGGAGCTAGGCAACTAAGCCAAGTTAATTTCCTCCTCTGGCTGATGAGGAGCAGGGACACAAATGTGGGTCTCTCACCTCCTATGAGAGTGTCCTAACCATTGGACTATGGGGCATTGTGGGGGAGGGCTTTCTCAGCCTCTCTTGTTGAAGCTGTTCCACTGTGTATAAATAATTAAATGTTCTCTGGGTCAGAGAGACTGTTGTAGAATGCCTCTTTTACCTAGTGGTTAGAGCAGTCAGCTAGGAGGTAGAATACCAAAGTTCAAACTCTTGTTTCCCCTCAAGCAAATGGTGTAATTGGACCATGGTCTTTCATGTCCTGTGTGAGTGCTGGTAAACTGGGCTAAAGGTTGTAAGGGAGGTGGCACCACATTTTCTTCCTCCTCTTGCCATTTTGTGTTGGTTAAGATGTGCTCAGAGCACATCTACTGGATCGGACTCCAAAAGCAAGACAGATGGGGAATGCCTAGCTTTGTGAAACCCACTGGGGCTTAGGCATAAGTTGGGGCCAAAGTACAACATTAGATGCCTTAGCGACTTTAAAGGCGGATACTTAGGCACCAGCTGAGAAGAGGGTTTGTGAATGCCAGTGACTCCTAAATGTTGGACTTAAAAACCTAAAGTGCCATCACTGAATCCCACCCCTAGTTTTCCCTGCTACTTCTGTTTTTCAGTCATTAATAGAGCCTCTGTAAGGCTTAGTAAGGTGGAGAGTGAGCAAAAGGGTCCATTTTCAGTCTGTCACAAGAGTTCACTCTTATTATACATCTCATGTAACAGATGTTGTAATACAATGGTTCAACTTATGGCTGACATTGTAAATAAGGAGGCTGAGCAAGACAAGAAATACTTTTTGACACAAATGGCTCTGAGATGTCCATCCGAGCTCGAGTGCTGCTTTGATTGTGCTTAAAGCTGACCTCTGAGCTTCAGTTTAGAAAAAAAGATGCTTTTACCTATGTTTTAGTGCATGAAAGCAATTAATTCTGATGGAAGCTGCATGGCTAACTGATATCACTGCTTTGAAATGGAGGTGATAGGGCCAGTTTCTAGCACGTATTAAAACACTTTAAAGAGCACTTCTTCCCTTACTGTCCCCCTCTTTTCTTAATAGTAGGGCTGCAGCAATTCAGTCACCAGAGTGAGTAAGACAAGATTTTAATATCCACCAGCAAAATAGTCTGTAGTCAAGTTCTGCCGCTATTCTTAGCAGTTCCACGCCCTGTGCCCAAAAAGAGGAAAGATGACCCTATTGATGATGAATCATATTGGTGACAAACAGACTGGGTAGTATCAAGTAGATGTTTGGCTTCTACACCAACTACCCTTATGAGTAAACAGCTCTACTAAAATAACGTACAGGGAGCAGAGAACCAGATCAGTGTAAGGGAACACTAAGCCAGATCATGGCTCTTACTGTGACTACTTTTGTGTCATTCCATCAGTGCAAAACTGGCTTAGTTTAATCCAGCGATGCAAAACCTTATTACACAGGAGGGCCACATAAACCTAAGCACAACCTTTTGTGGGTCAAACACATTCTATATATTTTACTAAGATTTAAAGTTACCTGTATTGATCTATATTTTAGGTTCAGCTTGTTTTGGTTGTATTTAGATAGGTTGTTTGTACGTACAGTACTGTCTATTTACACATTTGTGTAAACTAAAATTATGTAAACATGATGACAAAATGCTAATGAATCGGCCATTAGTATATTGTGTTGAAGCAGGTCTCGGGCCTTATGAAATGCTCTAGCGGGCTCCGGGTTGGGCTCCTCTGGTTTAATTGATTACCTGAGGATTAACGCAGAATAGGGGAATACCTGGGTGGACTAGGGCAGACATAGCAGGCTTTATGCTGCTCCATCCTGGACTATTCCCATGTAACCATGTTGTGGGGCTCCTGTGGGACAGCCATCTTTGTTCTCCCTGGGTCCTACACCAAGCCTGTTTTGGACAGATCTGAGTGTTGAGCCCCGTCTCTTTAACGCCACTGTGTTTTGCATGAGTGTTGCAGCAGGGATAGCCCTGTTTTGGGGAGTTTTGACTCAGACCACTGTGGAATCTTACACACTATGGTCCAAGTTGTGGCATGTAACCACTGGCCCTCTTTGGGAGCTGCATTGCTCCAGGAAGCAATTATGCCTCAGGAAGTCACCCCCTCACCAGGCAGGCTTGAGAGCAGATGGTGCAGCCCGCATGAGGAGAAGCCCATTTTACGAAAAAAAGCTTTGGTGTGGCCTGTTCTTCCTTGTTGGTCTCATTTGCAGGTTTCCTGAATGTGTGGAACGAGTGCTATATATTCTCTCAAAGGCTTAGTCCTCCCATGCAGCAGAGAGAGAACTCACAGTGAAAACGCATCCATCTTAAAGCAATGCATATGAAACTAGATGGGTTTTACTCCCTGCTTAAAAATATTGTTGCCACTTTTTGACCTGAGCAACAAACAAGACCTTCTGTCCCAGAGGAAGACCTCAATCTTTACGGAGGGGTTGGAAAGACTGACACTGACCAGAGCCCTTGTTAGGGATGGGAGAGTGTGAGCCTTGGAAAGTGTGCATATAGATTTTTTTGTTTTTAATATGTTTTCTCTGTAATGCTTTCACCTGAGAATAAATGTGCTTACTTAGAAAGAGTAGCATGGTAACTTAAAACCATGGGCAAGTACAACTGTTCATAACTTTTGAAGAGAAAGCAAAGCAGAGTTTGGCCTTTTGGTTGGCCTTACTGATGGGAGAAATCACAGTGCAGGCAGGGAACTGTGAAGTTGGGAAATATCATAGCCAGGAGGAAGAGACATGCAGGTCTCCACCCAAGAGGGTGGACATATGGGGAGCCAGAATCATAAGAGCTGGTGTCCCTGTTGGACCATAAAGGGGGAATATAGGTGCAGTTGCCCTGAATTGTGACACCAAGAACAAAAGGAGCAGTTTCTTAGTTTATAGTCCCAAGTCTTTTTAGCTAACAGACCCAAAAGCACATGCTCTAGCTTTTTCCAGGGTCAGATTGTGTATACAGGTGCTTGGCTTTCTTTCTGCTTCTTAGCCTGCCCTAGTTTCCAGCTTTGTCTTTCTCCGCTTCCCTCAGCCTGCTCACAATACCCAGCTGAATGAACACACAAGCACGCACAAGCAACTTCTCCCCCATTCCCTACCTGGTCACAATACCCAGTCAAAGGCTTTATCTACGCTACAGACCTTACAGCAGCACAGCTCTACTGCTATACCTATAAAGTCTCCTGTGTAGCGGTGTGTGCTGTCCACAGCAGCACTTTTGTTGGTGAAATTTATGTTGGAAATTTAATGGTTTTTTTCACACCCCTTACCGACAAAAGTGCTAGAGTAGACAAAGCCACACCCTTGGACCGCATGGTGCTAGTTTATGGGCAGATGTTATTAGGCCTGTGTCATAAACAGATACGTAAGAGTTAATAGAACAGAAGTACTTCATATCTCTTTTGCCTGTAAAGGGTTAACAAGATCAGTGAGCCTGGCTGTGACCTGACCAGAGGGCCAATCAGGGGACAGGATACTTTCAGATCTTGGAGGGAAGTTTTTGTGTGTGCTGTTAGATTTTGGTGGTTGTTCTCTCTGGGTTCTGAGAGTGACCAGACGTGCAACCAGGTTTTTCTCCAATCTCTCTGATACAGGCTCTTATGTACTGAAAATAGTAAGTACTAGGTAGATAAGGTGAGTTAGGCTTATGTTTGTTTTCTTTATTTGCAAATGTGTATTTGGCTGGAAGGAGTTCAAATTTGTATTTGCTGAAAGGATTTTAATTTGTACTTAGGCTGGGAGGGTATTCTCAGTGTCTATAGCTGAAAGACTCTGTAACATTTTCCATCTTAAATTTACAAGGATAACTTCTACTGTTTTTTCTTTCTTTAATTAAAAGCTTTTCTTGTTTAAGAACCTGATTGTTTTTTTATTCTGGTGAGACCCCAGGGGACTGGGTCTAGATCCACTAGGGAATTGGTGGGGAGAAAGGAGAGAAGGGGGGGAGAGAGGTTAATTTCTCTCTGTGTTAGGATTACTTTCTCTCTCAGGGAGAGTCTGGGAGGGGGAGAGACAAGAAAGGGGGGAAGGTGAATTTTCCTCTCTGTTTTAAGATTCAAGGAGTTTGAATCACAGTAATCTTCCAGGGTAACCCAGGGAGGGGAAACCTGGGAGAGGCAATGGGGGGAAAGGGTTTACTTTCCTTGTGTTAAGATCCAGAGGGTCTGGGTTTTGGGGGTCCCTGGGCAAGGTTTTGGGGGGACCAGAGTGTACCAGGCACTGGAATTCCTGGTTGGTGGCAGTGCTACAAGTACTAAGCTGGTAATTGAGCTTAGAGGAATTCATGCTGGTACCCCATCTTTTGGACGCTAAGGTTCAGAGTGGAGGTTTATACCATGACAGCCTGGTTTTAGGTGTGGCTCCATAAATGTTCCTTTCAACTACCTTGAGTGAAAGGTTAACATCCATCTCAACAAAGTTTTAACTCAACCCATAAGAAGGTTTCACCCAACTCATAACAATACTTTTCAAATGACTGTAAGTTTTTTTCCACTAATCACAGACAGTCCATTTTTGGGAAGATTTAAATGTTTAATTAGAAATTTAAAGAAGGTTCTAAGTACAGCTGCTCTAAAGGCCACAGAGAACTATTTTGATTAATGCTTCCTCCTTTGTGTGTGTTCTCCCTTCTTCCTTTTAATTTTTCTATTTTTGTCCCTATTGTTGGCAGCTATTCTGCCCCTTACTCTTCAGCGGGATGGCAGGTGAACATTATCCACAGAGGCAGTTGCTGCTGATGGATCAGTGAGGAAAGGTTACTGTGAGAATAAAAACAAGGCCAGTCTCTGCCTCCGAGAGTGTGAACATTAGCTTGTAAAACTCATGGTGGCATGCTCTTGGCTCTGAGCTTGACAACGCAAATCCATTCCAAAACTTCTCTCTCTAATGGCAGAGGAATTAATTGCTGCAGTGATGGGTTGGCAAAAAGTGTTACTTACTGCTTTGCAAATGAATTTACACTTTGATATCAGGTCTTTACCAAGCCTGAGCTATTTGATTTCTTCTAGGTTATTAGGAATGATATTTTCACTTTAATTAGTTCAAAGTGCAGAAACGGTAGAGGAAAAAATGATTTAAGTACATAACAAGTCATCCCACGTTCATCAGAGTCGGTCAGCAAGCATCCAAGAATCTCCAGCATTAGAAGCATTCTTGTTTTGCGGAGTGTCAATTTGTGCAGCTTTCAGGGCAGGGGTGGGCAAACTTTTTGGCCTGAGGACCACATCGGGTTTCGGAAATTGTATGGAGGGCCGGTTAGTGGAGACTGTGCCTCCCCGAACAGCCAGGCGTGGCCCGGCCCCCACCCCCTATCCGACCCCACTTGCTTTTTGCCCCCTGATACCCCCCCCGGAACCACTGCCTCATCCAACCTCCCAGTCCCCTAACATCCCCCAGAACCCCTGCCCCTGATTGCTCTCCTCCCCCACATCTATCCCCCTCTTCTTCCCCATTCAACCCCTGTTCCCCACCCTCTGTCCGCCCCAACCCCTATCCACAGCCCCACCTCCTGACCACCACCCCAAACTCCCCTGCCCCCTTACTGTGCTGCCTGGAGCACCAGTGGCTGGTGGCACTACAGCCGCACTGCCTAGCTGGAGCCAGCCATGCCACCACACAGCACGGAGCAACAGGTCAGGCCAGGGTCTGCAGCTGCACTGCCCCAGGACCTCACAACCCCACCACCTAGAGCATTGTGCCGGTGGCGTGGCGAGCTGAGGCTGCAGGAAAGGGGGAACAGTGGGTGGAAGGGGCTGTGGGCTAGCCTCCCAGGCCAGGAGTTCGGGGGCCAGGTAGGAGGGTCCCACAGGCCATAGTTTGCCCTCTTCTATACTAGGGTGTTGGCAGCCTTTTGAGCAGCTAATGATGAAGTCGGTTTTACTTCTGGTAGAATATTCTGGTGTCCCAAGGATGTCCCTCCACCAAAAAGAGGAGAGAGAAATTATTTATTCATACCCATTTCTATACAATGAATGTGTCAGAGCATTCATTGCCACAGTAAAGTAGGGTCTGAGTCATGAAGTTCAGATCTAGAACTGCATCCAGACTACCACAGTTCCTGTTTGGCTCCATCATATATAGAAGGGTCTGCACCATGAAGTCCAGATCTAGATCACAAGTTGAAGATAGTTTAGATCTACTGTTCTGGTTTCGAGGCCTTATCTAACTTTCAATAAATCATCATGATACAAGTGTTCTGTGCTTGTCATCTCAATCATACCACTAATGAGACGATAATAGCTTAAATATACATAGTGCCTTTACTCTTCAAGGATTCCAAAGTACTTTTCAGCTTGTGCTATCTCATGGTCTAGAGCAGTGTTTCCCAAACTGGAATGGACATTGATCCATAAGAGTTAAAGATAATTTTTGTCGGATTCCCGGTTTCATTTATGAAATGTCATTTACGAAATGGAGTGCCACTCCCCATCTCCTTTTGTCCTCTTGATCCTTTCTAAATAGGTTATAACTGTTGTTTTTACATTTCTATCACATAAATCTTCCCACCAAATTTCAGTAATACCATCTGGATCAAATTTGTGCTCATAACTGATCAATTACAGATCCTCTTATTACCGAAGCTCCTAGCACTGGTGCACATGCAACTGAAGAATTTCTTCTCTTCACGTCCTTTAGTGTTGCAATAAAGTTAGTTAACTTTTTGGTTTTTTGCTAAATGAACGTTCATTTCACCCTCCCCTTTTATTATTAGTTTTAATGGCCTCTACCCAGCCTGTCCCCTGGCTTCTCTTTTGCTGAGGTGAAGGCCACCCAAACTATAGAAGGTGAACCAGTGTTTCACAAAACCAAAACCCTGCACCACTTACTTAGCCAGTGGCTCACTTCCAGAATCTTCTGCCTTTTTTCCTTTGCTCATGCAACAAGTAGGATCTCTGAGAAGATCATTTGGACATTTTTCTTCTTCAGAACACTTCTGAATTCCCTAAAGTAATCTGTTATATGTGAGTATCCTGTGGCATTGAGAGTGCCAAGATGTATCCCATGACAATGTCATCAGTGCCAATATGCACCACTGCCAGTGGATCTTTGCCCACTGACTTCAGAAGCTTGTCCAGTTTTAGAGTGATGTCTCATGCCTTGGCACCAGGAAGACAGCACATAGTCCTGTTGTCTGCCTATCCCTTGCAGAAGTTTTTTTTTAAATTCTTCTCAGCAGTGAATCCCCAGCAAAGATTATGTTCCTTGGAGAGTTGTAGATTTTTATGGACACACTTGATTTTCTTGCAGGTTGGGCCAAACAGAAATCTACAGGTGTGTCCCATACACTTCTCCATTTAATTTGGCCAGCTAGATCTTCAGGTGTCTTCCTCATATTCCATTATGAAGACCTGGTAAGGATTGGAGATTCATCCTGTGAGAAATTCATCCTGGTGAGAAATTCATCCTTCTATCTGGTAGTCACAGCCTGTCCATTCTCATCTGTGTCCAGCTGTGCAGAATGCAGGCTCATCTTCAGAGGTGGCTGTAGACATTTTGCCGCCCCCAAGCACGGAGGGTCCGCCGAAGCTGCGGGACCAGCGGACCCTCCGCAGGCACGCCACTGAAGGCACCCTGCCTGCCGCCCTAGTGGCGACCAGCAGAGCACCCCCTACGGCTTGCCACCCCAGGCATGCGCTTGGAGCATTGGTGCCTGGAGCCGCCTCTACTCATCTTCTTGCCTCTGGTGGCTAGAAATTGCCGAACCTCCTTTCTGATTTCCTCTGATTCCTTCAAGGCCAGTACCTTTCTCTCTGGAATCTGGTGTAGTAGTGCTTCTTAAATCTAGTTGTCTAAGAACTCCTCAGCTTCTATGCAATGCTGTAGAGTCTGTACTTGTTCTTCCAATTCAAGAACCTTTTCCTTCAGCTCAGCAGCCAGCATGCACTTAAGACACAGGAAGTCTCTCCTAGCTTCAGGCAGGAAAGAAAACATGGCATGTTTGTTGTAGGTCACAGCCACTGATCTACCACTGGCTAGCACACTATTGAGGGTATCACTGAACCTAGGAGGAGAGCATCTCACATGCTATCCAACACTTCCAGTTTGCTGCATGAGTTCACCAGGCAAATGACTTATATAGTAAGCTCAGCTCCATTCCCTTGCTAATGGAGAGCAGTTAAGCACGCAGACTTCAAACAGCAGGTATGATCAAAGAGTCATGGTCCTACAGCCCTTACCAAGACACAAAAAGACTGAAAGGGCTGTATCACATGTACTAGTATATCTGACAAATGCACAAGATCCTATTTCTATTCCTCATTAGCATGATAAAGGATACAATGGCCGAGAAGAATAATGTAGGGGTATATACTGCAGTTTGCAGAGGTAAGCCCTGTGATCTGAAGTCCTAGAGAGTAGGGAGCTTGTTTTTGGCACCTGTTGGTGAACAGGGAGAAAAACAGCCCAGAGCTGCATCAGAACTGCATGCAAAGAGATGATCCAAGGGAAAGAGCTCACTGATGCCATCTGTTGGTGAGCAAGGGGAAATCACTCAATGGGCCAGTCCTCATTTGCTTTTCAGTTATGTGACAGTTTTGGGCATTTCGGTAAAAATTCAGTTCAATTTTAAGATTGGGAATAATAAAACATTACAATTCCAGTTGGAAAATCGAAGGACAAGAGAACTGCACCAAATATGCCTGGGGTGAGGTGACTCTACCCGAAAGCACAATCTGGCATGGTTGGGTACTGCAGTCTGGACATAGTTAAAGAGGGGACTTCATGTAGTGCCCCTCTACCCAGAAACCAATAAAAGCTGTTATCATTACAGCTGGGATATTTGGTAGAGAGCCAGAGCAGACTAGGCAGAACTTCCCTGAGGAGCTGGAGCTGGTCGTGTCTAAACTCTGGAATTTCCAACCCTGGACAACAAACGTGAGTGTGGTTGCATGGCAGGCAGGGGAGTAAGGAAGTAGCTACTGCAGGAACACATGGCTTTGTTGGTTGCTTATAACCATTATGGAGGACTGAATTTAAGGCTATTGTGGAGACACCCTATTGTGGAGTGAGAGGAGCCTCATTTAATTGCTATATACAGACATTGCTGATTAATTGTTACTGATTTTTCTTAAGTTTATTCTGGGCCCCTTCCTCTCACCCCCCAAAATTCTTTGTCTGTACAACAGACTCAGTACTTGAGCAGGAGAACTGTTACCTATCAAGGTTTCCAGGGGAGGGTTTATTTTTCCCAGGTTTCTGGGTGGGGACTTGAGCTACTGTTGTTTAAGTCTGTAGAAGGAACACCTGAATAATTGAACCCAGTTTTTTACTGCTGACAACATCTGACAGAAGGGTTACACCATGTAATAATTTCCTCCTTCAGAGGCAATTTAGTCATCAGTGTGTCAGTCCTGCAAAGGGGTCCATTTGTGCAGTCCCTCCCACCCATATTGTTGTCCCACTGAAGTAAACTAGCTGATCCCTTTGCAAGGTCTAGGCCACGGAATGGTCACTTATGCTAAAACGTTTTGGGTACTCAGGATGTCGAGCACAACTAAATATCAGCCTGACAGCGAAGAGAGGAAAAATTGTGCAGCGAAGAGCTGTTTTTTTGAGATTATGCAATCACATTTTCAACTCTTTTTCCTAAACTTTTCTGTTATGTGGTCAAGGGAGCTATCTGATTCCTGCTTGGGAATTACATCCTGTTTTCAGAAGATGAAAAGAGAGACGTAGAGAAGAAATCCTCATGCTCATGACAAGTGTATCATACAGCTTATATACAATTCTTTCTCAGTAATAATTTTTCATAGGGAATATGTAAGGAGTTAACTGCTTATTGAAGTAGTTAACTAAAGTACGGTCCTGTCCTAGATTATATCAAGTGCTCTGTTTTCCTTGGAAGTAGACTGTGCATACCAAATACTCCATCAAATATTTAATGTGAGCTACACTGAGGAATCCAATAGTTTCATTCATAAATGCAGAGAGCAGAAAGATGTGGTATTTAGAGGCTTTTGGCTCTTAATACTAAATTAAATAAAAACTTTATATCTCAAGCCCAATAGTGAAATGAAAAACTCAGGCACTGGAAGCCAAATCTCATCTGGAATCAATGCAATTAAACTAGAGGAAAATCTGGCCTATTATTCTTGGCTTATTTTCCATTTCTGTTTTACAAACGGAATGCAGAACAATTCAACAGTTTTAGAAAGAAACGTGAAAACAGAAAACATTCTGGCAGACAGGATGCCTTTGATAAAAGCTGTTTTTGTTGCACACAGGGTACTTGGTTTACAAGTAATATACAAGAGAGGGAGAGCACCTGGGGCAAATGAGTAGATGTGTTGCATATCTCCTGATGCAGTAATGGATCTCATCAAAGCACCTAGCTAAACAATGCTGTGCATGCACAGCACCTTTCAATATTTCTCAGTGCCATACAAATATTAATTAATTCTCCAAGCACACACACGTTATTAAACACATTTTCCTAAGGGATAAATGTGGGCATTGAGAGAGTGTGATTAGCCTAAGGTTATACCATGAATCAGTGACAAAGGCAGGAATAAAATCCAGGAATCTTGACATTTCATCCCTTGCTCCAGGATCTGAACCACACACATTCATATGTTACCATAGCAGATGAATCCATTTAGCAACAACATAACATACCTACCTCATTCTCTGCATCAGTGCAACTGTCCTAGAACTTGTCTGTTTTGCTCTACAGTTAATTCTGATGTGGGAAAATCAAGAGATTCTTTGGTTGTACTCTCTTGTATACTGAGTTGATATATACCCAACTAAACATTGCTTAGTTGCAATTTGCCACTTTTGGTATTTGTGAAATTGAAGCAATTTTTATCTGGTGCTGTTGTGGAGACATAAGGCCTCTACACTGATGGTCTTATGTCTTTAATGGATCCAGAAGGTCTGCAGGGATCTAGACCTGTGGGACTCAGAAGCTGGACCCCTGGCTTCTTTTGTGGGGAAAGAAGGATCCTCATGTACCCAATGCAAGCATTTGAAGGGAGCTTCTCCAAAGGAATTGGAGTTTTCTCTTCTCCTCCACTTCCTCCCCAGAGGAAGGTACAATCTGGCCCATTTTTTATTTGGCATAAGCAATCTATCCAAGCCAAGACACAGCTTTCTTATCAACAATGTTCAAAGCATGAAGACCTCCAGGAAGTTGTCATTTTGCCCTCTTCAATATTGTGTGTTGTGGTGGTTTGTGGCTGCCCACACTGATATAGTGGACTGTCTTTGGCCATTAAGCCCAGTCTTATAGCCCAAATCTCTCATTATTACATAATGTAACCAATGCTCCTGGTTGAAGCTCATCTGTAGGGGCTGAACCCCAGAGTCCAAAGGCATGAGCCCCTACTGCTCAAGCTAATGCTCCCTTGGCTTGTAACAGACTCAGACTGCTCTATATGTGGTCTAAGCACTTGGAGGAGACAAAGAACCATACTGTGTTAGCATGAATTATAATGAGTTTTATCTAGGTGAGGACAGAGGCCACAGCTGTACAAAACCAAACCAAACCAAATTACAGAAGGAAAGAAACTAAATCGCATATAGATCCTGCCCCTTTAGTCTTTATTGAGTGGGCTACGTATCCACATTCTCATCCCATGGGCATCAACAGGGCTGTTTGTGAGAGTAACTTCTCACCAATGTGACTAAGGTGCTCACAGCCTGGCTCTATGTGACATTGAGATAATGATAATAGGTCCCTCTCCGATACCTAATTATTCTCACTAGACTGTACAAAGGCCGTGAAATAGTGTAGTAAAAAATAGGTTAATGAATGGCATTGGAGATGCATTAAAACATTGACAGGAGATTTTCCTCCTGCAATGACCAGATCACAGTCCTCTGAACCTCCCATCACAAAAGATGTCAGAGCTCACTGGTCATCTACAGCATGTTTTATGTCCTGCCCTTTCTTTGCCTTTTGCAAGTGAGTATTTTGTTTCTACTTCTGAAATCTGTGTTGAATTTAATGAGAGAAGTTTCACTTAGTAAGGCTCTGATCAGGTCATCCTTACTGTTTTCCCAAACAATGGGCCCAAGGGTAGAGCTGCTGAAGGCCTTCAATTCCCATTGAGGGGTACTCAGTGCCTCAGCCCTCATGCCATATGTTCATAGAATGATTTGCTTGAGGGGATCATGTTAGTTTCCATGTTTTCTATTATGAAACAAGAAGTCTGAGAGGATCCCACAAATTGTAGGATAAAGTATCAGCAATATATCAAAACATCACACATAGCATCATGATACACAGATTTTAGGATATTTATTCTAAAAAAATCTAGTTTCTTCCTGTTTATTTTCAAAGTTTATATGGTTTATATTACATTACTTTAGTCACAGTGGCAAAATGGCCAGGGACAAAAAAGTAAACAGCTATAACACACACACAGTAGCAAGCTGGGTCACTGAACAAGATAAGGTCCACTTTAGTCCTAGTGTTGATGGTAGCCGTACATAATATACACTGGCTACAAAAAATCTTGCATTTACTTTGCCTTTGCACAGTGTGTAAAACATTACCAAATTGGAATTCTCTATTCTCACGAGTGGGACCTATTATAAACCTGCTTTAAAATCACCCTGCACAAGGTGATACGTGGTGCAAAACAGTGGGAAGTCAAGGTCTAGTCTTAGAATCAAATCCAGGAAGTTGGCATTTCTGCTGTCACATTCTAGTTAACAGGCTTGCATGTGTGTAATTGTACAGGACTGGCTGTGATGGGTTGCATCCCCTTTGGGGTGCCACCTGATGTACTGGGGTATACCACTGAGCCTGCCTCTTCCACCAGCCTGGGCTCCCTTACAGTGTCCTGCTGATCCAGGCCCTCAAGCCTCCTCCAGCACACACATACACACAGTTAGGGACACACCCAGCTGCAGAAATCAGCACTGTGTGGGAAGACTCAGCTTGGGAATAGCCCAGCACTCAAGTGCACACTCTCTCTGGAGTATAAACCCAAAATTGTATTGTCTTGCACTGCACAGAAATCTATACAGTGTAAGCTCATGAAAATCGCCCCCTCCCTCAGTGTGGTGGAAGATATGCATAGCTTTTTGCCCCCCAATTATGAGTTGGACAATTTGGTTTAAAGAAAACAAAACAAAGTTTATTAACTATAAGGACAGATTAAGTGATTATAAGGGATAGCACACAGAGCAAAGCAGATTACTGAGCAAATAAAACAAACACACAAACCAAACTTAATATGCTAAAGAAATTGGCTACAAGTAGTAATTTCTTACTCTAAATGTTGTTTTAAGTGGGTCACAGAGATTCTTGAAGACAAACTGCTCTTGCACTCACTTAGAACTCCAGATATTCCTTTCAAAGACTAGACACCTTGTAGCCTGGATTCAGTCCTTTCTTCCCCGGTTCAGTCTTAGGTGTTTTCAGCGGTCATCTTGGGTAGGGATTCAGTAAAGAACCAATCCTGATTAATTCCATTCTCTGCCTTAAATAGGATTTACATATGGCAGGAATCCTTTGTTTCCCAGTTTGATCCCCACCCCCTTTGTGGAAAAATACTAGCAGTCCAAGATGGAGTCCAGTACCAGGTGACATGATCACATGACCCTGCAGTGTCAAAGCAGCAGCTTCTCAGGAAGGTGGGAGATTAGCATCTTCAAAGTCCTATTGTTCTCCTGAATGACCCATTGACTAACCAGCCAGACTGATTGTATTTTGTTTGGTGGGTGTTCCCCAGGTGCAAACCCACTTGTAATTGTTACATCAGATGCAGAAATGACATATGCATACAAATAGGATAATCACATTCTGTAAATCATGACCTTTCCAGTGATACCTCATATGACCCATATTGCATAAAATACAACTTAGTTATGCCATATTCCTATCACAGCAATATATCTATGAAGAATATGGGGTATAGTGTCACACTGGCCATATAACTTTAATTCAGTGTTGTCAGATACAAAGTCATTCAGAAATATTGCAAATAAAACAACGCTCTGCATTAAACTCTAACCACACAAAGCAAGAAAATATCAGCTGTATCTGTTGAGCTATGTTATCTTTACCTACCTTTGTACTGAAAACCTCACCACTTGTGGGGCAGAAAGAGTACTTCAGCTCTACAAATGCTGGTAGAATCAAGCCATAAATATTATGTGTACTACAATAATGAAATGTGATGGCAAAATCTTAGATACCAGCAATGTTCAGAAAGGGAATATGGGCTAAATCAAAATGTTTAAAGAAAGAAATATAAGCCATAGCTATGGATTTATGGTAATTAGAGATGGAAAAATATCTGTTAGGTCCTTATCTACTTTCCTCTGCCACTGAAGGATTGCTGTTGCCTCTGGATTATTGAGTACTCCCTCCAGTTTTAAATGACTCTAGCATAAAGCTTCATCATGTTCCTTGGCATCTAATAGAGGCCACTGTTTGGAAATGTTTCCTGATAGCCAGCCTGTAAACACATACTCTCCTCCTCACATTCATTCAGCCATACTGTAAAGTTTTAATTCTGTTAAGCTTCCCCCATAAATTAAGCCCATCAAAGTTAACAACGTTCTTTGTTCTCCTCTGAATTCCCTCTAATTGGAACAATTTCAGGTTTATTTTAAGATTGATATAACTTGAGACCATAAAAAGAAGACAGTATTATGGCATAAATAGTAAATAAGCCCAACATTGCACCACAGTATTCCTGTAACAGTTGGTTTAATAGTCATAAAATATGGTTGTTCTAGAAGCAGTGATCTTCAACCCAGTATATCACTGTAGCCTGGGGGAGAGCAAACAGCTAAACCCTGATGCTGGTATTCAGCTGCTGGTGTGACTTGTTTAACACTACTCAATGATTTGTGCTAATGAAAGCAGTGTGTTTTTACCTATCCCAAAGGGTTTAACTATTAGGATCATGTCTCAGCTTCCAAACCAGGGTTAATGGCTTATCTTGTTAGCTGCATCAAATGTTTGACATATAATTTAGAAGACAAAGAATACTTACAAGTCAGGGTGAATAGGGCAGAGCATTGGGTGTTTGTTTTCTTTTCCTTTCTTTCCTTTCTTTATACAGCAATTTGTATAGTGGGGGGTGCTGAGAGCTATTGAACCAAACTGCGTATCTATATATGGTGGGAACACCTTCAAGCCAGGGGTGTGGCAGCATGCCATCATCCCTAGTTCCAGCACCTATGCAGTTACATAGATTAATGTATCAGTTCTGATGCAATTAGGTTTACTTTTTAGACCAGTTTACACAAAATGGTTATTTTATGGAGCAAATACATTTTCTGGGATATATTTTGAAGTCTGTTACAAAATATAGTTCGACTAAGTAGGTTAAATTTTTTGCCCGGTTTTTAGTGTGAGATTGGTTATTTTTGGAGATAATGAACTAAATGTATCTTTGAGGCTACTCTCCTGATGTCAGTGTAGGTAAAACCAGGAATGAATCTCTACTAGAATGATGGAAATGTAATTGGCTTTGTAGTACAGCAGAACATTCTGCATGAGGACTGCAAATATGTTTTGCTACTGTTTACAGATAATTGCCTGGGATGACCTTATAATAATGATCACCATAAACTTGAAACCTCATTTTAGAGGTAAATAAAGATGGCAAAGATCACACTTTACATTAAGGTTAATTAGTTTAGTTTACAATGGGTTAATAAATGATTGATGTTTTAGTGATTAATTAAATGGTTATGGAGTCTTATAGGTCATAACTTATCCCCATCTATAACACTCTCTCTAGCGCTGTGCTTATAGCTATCTATAGCATATATTATTCCCATCTGTAACATGCTCATAGCATCTATTAATTATTAAACTTATAAACTATTTATGAAGGTATCTTAATATAAAAATGTGAGCAAAGTCCCTAAAAGTATTTATAACTTATTACCTTTCCCTTAGAGCTCTGCATATGGTTATAAAAACATACCACCTTGCTCTGCTCTGCTCCTGTGGCACTCATCTCAGTCACAGGGAAAGTCCTCACTCCTACCTAGGATAGGATGGGCGGGGGGGTGCATAAATAAAGGAACAAACGATAAAAAAATAAAATAAGGGAAAAGAGGGAACAGAATCACAAGAAGGCAGAAAACTGAAGAAGTAATGCAGAGATGGTTGCAACTGTGCCAGGTGCTTCACCGAAGCAAATCATATATAAGGTCCAAAACCACTTGACAAAGTAAGCAAAGCAGATGTCACAGGTGCAAGTGCTTTGGGGAGGGTAGGATTAAAATTGAAAATGATCTGGACTAACTGGAGAAATGGTCGGAAGTAAACAGGTTGCAGTTCAATAATAACAATGCAAAGTATTCCATTTAAGAAGTAACAATCAATTGCACGCATACAAAATGGGAACTGACTGCCTAGGAAGGAGTACTGTGAAAAGGGACCTGGAGGTCATAGAGAATCACAAGCTAAATATGTCAACTGTGTAATACTGTTGCAAAAAAAAGTAAAGATCATTCTGGGATGTATTAGCAGGAATATTGTAAGCAAGACAGAAGTAGTAATTCTTCATTCTACTCTGCGCTGGTTAGACCTCAGCTGGAGTATTGTGTCCAGTTCTGGGCACCACATTTCAGGAAAGATGTGGACAAATCGGAGAAAGTCCAGAGAAGAGCAAAAAAATGATGAAAGTTCTAAAAAACATGACTATGAGGGAAGATTGAAAAAAAAAATTGGGTTGTTTAGTCTGGAGAAGAAAAGATTGAAAGGGAACAAAATGGTTTTCAAGTACATAAAAGGTTGTTACAAGGAGGAGGGAGAAAAATTGTTCTCCTTAAACTCTGAGGATAGGACAAGAAGCAACGGGTTTAAATTGCAGCAACAGCTGTTTAGTTTGGGCATTATGAAAAACTTCCTAACTGTCAGAGTGGAATAAATTGCCTCTTGAGGACTCTTCCAATGCTAAAATTCTCTGATTAAGTGGTGTTATGGTCCCTCCTTGTCCAGTCCCCCGAGTGCACCCCTTCTAAATGGCAAGCCCATGGCTTCACTTTTCTTGGTATGGAATCCCACAACCTAACTGCACTCTGGCTGGGTCTCTGCATTATAACTGCTTTCCTGCCAACTGTGTTACCCACAGGTCCAACGGGGCTTGGACCCTACCAAAGTTCTCTTCCTGGGCAATCACTAATAACATGCAATGACACAGAAGCAGTTTCTCTAAAACAGAGTATGATTTATTTGCCCAAACTGTACACAGAGCTTACAGAGGGGAATTAAAAACATCAAAGAGACCTATACACCTATTGTTTTACCTACGTTTGACATTCCCTACAAGCCTCTAGGTTGACATGACTTTAGCCTTGATGTTCCCTTTCTTTTTGGGCACAGTTACAGCTAACGTGGCTGCAGATCCTGGCTCCAAAGTCAGTCAGTAAGTCTATGTGTCAGCCTCACTGCATGCTCACTGTGGTCCTGTCAGCGTCCAGCTGAACTGATTGCTTCTCCCCTCCCTTTCTGCCAAGGGTACCTATTAATTCCGTGTGGTCTTCTGATCTCAGTCTGAGGAAGAGAGAAACATCCTAATCTGGATGGTGCAAGCCAAGTAGATTTTTCCCACAATCCTTGGCTCAGTGATTGCTGTCTTTACCCTTTTGAAGCAGCTGTCTGAGAGGCTTATCTGGGTCATTGTTCTACCCTTCCTGGGTTCCTTAACAAACCCCACCTATAACCTCTTTTGATTTGACTACATGCATTCAGTCAGGCAGTAATATAAAACTGAGCAGGGAAACCAGCCATACATAATATTCCTAAAACATAATTCAGACATTTTCCCAGTTTGTCACAAGAGTTGTAAAGTTAGCCGTTAAAATCAAACCAAAATCAAAAAACATCATTCAGAATGTCACTCTTTACTGTTGTAGCCTTTCAGTGGCAATTTCTCTGAATTCCTTTAATATAATTCTCTGAATATAGTGCAGTATTTTACCTTTAACAAAAAGATATAATGATAATCTCAAACAGAAGAAAATATTTTTTAATGTGCTAAAGGAATTTTGTGTTGCTCTTCTCTAGATAGGAATGGTGCTTTCTGTGCATTTCAATACAATTGGTACCCAAATAAACCCATTTGACAAAGATTTTGCCACTGGCTGCATTTGCTTTTTTAAAAGCATCAGATTCTCTAGGTAATAGTTCAATTAGCACCTGTTACCAATGATACTGTACCTCAAATCTTGAGACACCTATCCTCTTACCTTTTGTCATAAAGTTATATCATCGGAAGCACTCATGAAAACAAGAAATACATAACCAAAGCCCATTTGTTACAACCCTGGTGTCTTCAGTAATTTTTACACCACAATATTTTCCTGTCTCTTTGTATGATCAGTGTCAAATGTCAAATAGTACAAATGTGTAGCATTACTTGGACTTTACAGTACTCCCAGCAATGTGATCTTCTGTTTCATAATCCATACAAATTCTGCTCTGGAAGAGAGCTGTTAAGGTTTTCTGGATGCTTCTAGTGGTGATTTTATACTTTGAGAAAACAAAATATGCACGTGGATATACATTATTCCCAGTACACACAACCCAAATCCAACCTATGGGTTTTTGCTCACTATAGAAAGCATTATCCCTGCCTCATTTAATAGAAATACTTTCATGAAAACACTTACAGTAAAATTCTAGAGTAAAGTCTTTTTCTTACTGAAATCTCCTACTGACTTCAATGGGCTACAATTTCTACCCTTACTCTCCATTACATCCATATAAATTCACAACACCATTGGTTTAATCTAATTTTTTAGCATCCCATGTATCTGAGATCACAATACAGGCCTTAGTTGTATTACACTTCAAAGCTTCTAGGACCTAAGCACCCTCAGCTTACACTGAAGTCAACTCTTGCTGAAGTTTGCTTCTGTGAGGGTTAAGAGTGCTCAATACCTTGCAGGATCAGATCCTTAATCTGGAGATTATACCTCTTAACAGCCAAGGGACCTTTCTTTAATTCATGTGACTTTTGTATGCAGAAGAGCTGTCATTGCTCAAAGTGGTTCTCATTTAGAAGTCTGCATTATTTGAAGCACCATATAAAATACATAATTCAAAAAGCTGATATTACAGACATTTCAGTCTATTCTTACGTCTTTTTATGGCCATCTCCTGTAGAAAGCAATAACATTAGCCAGAAAGATAGCACAATGCACAGTGTCTCCTTTATTTATCATACATTCAGGGAAGTGTGCAGAAAGTGGTGTAACAGAGTATAAAAATAAAATACGTGCCATCTTCATGTCCCTTTCTGAATGCTTCTGCTCTTATGAATCCCATATTGGGACCAACACTCACTTTGGCCATGTCCAGACTAGGGTATTAAAATCGATTTTAGATACGCAACTTCAGCTACGTGAATAACGTAGCTGAAGTCGAATTTCTAAAATCGAGGTACTCACCCGTCTGGACGGCGCGGCATCGATGTCCGCTGCTCTCCGTGTCGATTCCGGAACTCCGTTCGGGTTGATGGAGTTCCGGAATCGATGTAAGCACGCTCGGGGATCGATACATCGCGTCCAGACTAGAGCAGACTAGAGCAATCGATTTTAACCCGCCGATGCCGCGGGTTAGTCTGGACGTGGGCAAATATATTTTCAGGGTTCTTGTATAGATAGTCAAACATTCTAATGCTCAGCAGTTTTGAATTTTACAGTACAATTGGATGATATAGTGCAGACCTGAGATATTTTTACAAACAGCAAAAGTTTTTTTATGTATCATCCATTCTTTGCTAGTATTTTATGGTCATACATATTTGGGGGCATCTCAGTGCACTTGTAATACTTGAAGATTTAGGCAAGCGAACCTTTCTCATCATTTACTGATGATGTGCATAGCCTTGATTCCTTCACTTTCTATTAAGAAAGCATAGTGACAGCTAGTATGGTCCAGAAGAAACTGACACAAATTATGTTTTTCTAATCACTGGTTTGATAGTTGCAGAGAAAAGTGTGTCACGTACACAGTACATTATTACTAGTAATCTTAACTGTTGATGTTCACACACAGGCAAATTGCCATTAATGCTTCTTGATAATTGACACTGTTATTATAAGTACCACTTTTGACACCAACTAGTCAAAACTTTGCCCTAGGACTCTTGATTTTAATGTGTATTCATGTACATATCATATTGACATACTCATGACAGATCCCTTACTGTGATTATTATAGACTGCTTTTGCTGCTACTCATTTGCTGATATTGATCTGTCTATCTGTTTCAGAGGAAAAGGCTCTTCATAATGGTGGCAGGTAGCGCATGTTGATTTAAACATAGAATCATAGGACTGGAAGGGACCTTGACTAAGTATTATCTAGACCATTCATGACAGGTATTTGTCTAACCTGCTCTTAAAAATCTCCACTGATGGAGATTCCTCAACCTCCCTAGGCAACATGGGCTGTCTCAGGGCTGACTCATTAGTTAGCATACTAAGAAAGGTTGTCATACAACTTCACCACCTCATTACAAGCAGCTCGAGATATTACATACAAGATTTGGCATCAGTGTGTGGCTATTTGTTTTGCCAAGGGCCACTGAAACAATTTTGAACATTTCTATCAACATGAGCTCTAAATGTGTGGAAAAGTATATATTTACAATTGAATTTGAAATCCTGATACTATTAATAGAATAATAATTTTGTAATGCATCTTAAAACTTCTTAGTCACCCAGTATCAGTTTGAAGTTACTTTGGAATACTAACTTCGGCAATCTGATCCATCCATTCAGAATCAAAATGTTAAGTTGATTTGATGTTGATATGTGGGAAAAATACCTTGCAAATTGCTTGAGGCTACAGTGTCAGTAGAGAAATTTCTCACAGATGGAGTTGGCACATAATCTGAAGGTGGTATTGAGAAGTTGAGTACTTTTGTATGCACAGTTGCATTGGTGTAATTTGCACAAGACCAAGATATACTATAACTGTGCCTTCTTGGGCCACAACTGAGAGAGCCAAATTCAGGACAAACTGCTGAGAAACAGGGCAGATACACCTCAAGATTGGTGGTTAATCCCCCATAGGATATACCAACCCAGCAACAAAAGTAAACTTCTGTTTTACCACACTGGGTAACAAGAAGTCATAAAAGGAGTTTCCTTAGACATTCCAGTCCTTGTATTACCACTGAAAACACTAGACTTAGAGATGATTGGTTCTTCAAAACCAATCTCTTCAAATAAAAGGTTTTTCTGATCCCAAAGGACCAGCCACACACCCAGGTCAATATATAATTTAGATCTTATCCAAAAATCACTCTGATGTCAATGCTTTAGTATCTAAAATCTAAAGGCTTATTCATAGAAAGAAAGGTAAGAGTTAGAATTGGTTAAAGCGATGTTTCCCAAACTTGGGATGCCGCTTGTGTAGGGAAAGCCCCTGGCGGGCTGGTCTGGTTTGTGTACCTGCCACGTCCACAGGTCTGAGTGATCGCAGCTCTCACTGGCTGTGGTTTGCTGCTCCAGGCCAATGGGAACTGCTGGAAGCGGCGACCAGTATGTCCCTTGGCCTATGCCTCTTCCAGCAGCTCCCATTGGCCTAGAGCAGCCAGTGGGAGCTGCGATTGGCTAGACCTGCGGGCTCAGCAGGTACACAAATTGGCCCGGCCTGCTGGGGCTTTCCCTACACAAGCAGAGTCCCAAGTTTGGAAAACACTGAGTTAAAGGAATCAAATACATACAAATAATTGCAAAGTTCTTGGTTCAAGAAGAATTTGGCATTCTCAGCTGTGTCCCCCAAAGGCATGGTTACAGACCGCTACAGGTTTGGCCAGCAGCTAAGCAGGGGTTTACAGGATTTAAAGTTTGGATTTAGGCACATAAAGTGGGAGTGAGACACTTAAAAGACCATTAATGTGAACTTATTTCAGAATGTATCCCTCCTTGCTTCCTCAGTAAGTGTTCTTAATTTGAGTTCTCTTACTCTAGAGGCTTATTGCTCATCAGAATGCTCTACTTTTAATGGTCTTCAGGTTGTTAAGATATTAAATATTTTTAACAGAAATAGGCACTGTACAAACTCCTTTGAAAAAAGTGAATGATAGGTGATGGAAAGAACAAATATTGATTGCTACGTTGACTAGCTCTGTTTCCCTTCTCTATCCCTCACTCTGTTCAGATAGATTGTAACATTGAAATGCTTGGCCTACTACTGGATGCTCCTCAAAGCCATTCTAAATCTTTATACTCTCTTTTTTAGAGTCATATACCATTAGTCACTAGGGCTGAAATTCACTCCTGTGCAGAAGACAAGCATGAGAAGACAAATAAGTCCTTGAAGCTCTGCTTTTGCAGATGTGTTTCACAGACCTCATGCTGACCCTTTGCATAAGGATGAATTTCACCTTGAAAGAATTAAGCAAGGTGAGGAGTCTGATCAGAGAGTTGAAAGTATCTGTCTGTGCCTATATATCAAATACAACACAAGAGACTATTCGCAAAAATAAACTTTTTAAGTGTGCCCCTGTGTGGCAGGTATTCTAACATGGACCTCAAAAGGATAGAGATTTAAAGTTTATGCAGCTACTTGATGCTGAATCAAATCCACTGTAGCATATTGGTGAATGATATAGTTACCTTTGATTTTCTTTGCTTTTGTTATTTTACATTGCAACCTTTGTTCTAGACTTGCAACATGTAGTGTGTGGGTGGACTGCTGTGCCCAGACAGAGCCCCTTTGAAGTCACGGGGCAAGGGCAGTTCTAGGGCTCTTCTAGTTATAATAATAAACACAATTAACAAAGTTCCCATGTTTATAATGTTCATTCTCTAGTATATCATTAATACACATTTATTAACTTTGATTTTTTAAAATGAATTCATCCAGAAACTGCATAACAAAAGTTGAACCACAATCTAAAATTCTCCACAGAAACGAATCTGCAGCTTCTGCATGAAACAACCCCTACTGGTTTTAAGGGGAGTCCATATGAAAGCAGGATCTGCTCACAGCCAGAGATTTTGCAGGATCGGGGTCTAAAACTCCACCCCCCCCTTTTCTCATTCATGAAGCTCTTCCCTATCTCTCCCCTCTTTCACCCTCCTGCATGCACTCCTTCCAGAAAGTCTGGAGTAGAGAGAAGTTGTAGAGGGATCTGGAGGGCAGCATATTCAGGCTCTAATGAACCAATGGGGAAAGTCCATACCAAACTGTAGGAAGTGAGCAATTTTGGAGCCCAGTAGTGGGATTCCTTATCTTACATTGAAGAGACCTCCCGAGCCCTGCCAGATCAGCAGTATGTATATATGTTGCTAAACCTTGAATGTTTGTGATAAATATAGGTGATAAAACCAGTTTTTGAAATCCAGCTGTGCCTGAATGGGTTCCTCATACGCTTAACGGCATGTGAAGAGCAGAGATCCAAGACAAAGGCAGGGAACCCTCACTGTAAGCACTCCACCTCCAGCCCCTCGTTTGTAAACTAGTGGCTTGTTCATGTGGGCCCTTCTGCTGATCTCAATCGCTGTATCCTACATTCAGGGACCTGTCACCTGGGCAAACAGAGTGAAAGGTTCCCTTTTACAGTTCCTCACAACCAATGGGTTGTCCATTGGAGATCCTCCCTATCTTCTCTGTGGACTGACACTCTGATGTTGCTACCCCGCCCTCCCCCCTCAAGGTCTGTGGCGGTAACGATTCCATGGGTAGTGCTCAGTGACCAAGTAGTTGCAGAGGCATGAGATTCCCTGATGACACGGGCAGCACAGAGTCAGTCAAGGCAGTACTCCTCCAACAGGCTCTACGCTCCCACTGTCCCATTGAAATTAAAAGAAACACTTCATTTATTTTAAAATGTTGTCAGCTACCAGAATGTCAGCAGAGTTCCAGGGATTTTTAGCAGGGAAACAGAGAGAAGACAAGTACTCAGTAAATAGGGCTTATCTGTCGTTTCCAAAAATATCCTGCTTTGTTCCCTTTGCTTTCAAACATGATTTTTTTTCAGTGCTAACGTCTGAAGGATCCTTAGCAGAGGGCATTTGATCACTTGCAGGGAAAGCGAGAAAGCGGTGGCTAAGGTGTTAAGACTGGCTGACATGAGGTTAGACTGTAACTGCGCCAAGGGAGCCTGAATGAGCTTGTCATTTGATTAAATACCCTTTGAAAATAAGAGAAAAGTCTTTGCAGAAAGGTTAATGGTTTGATCCTGCAAACCCTGGTGCATGTGCTTAACTTTATGCATTTGAGCAGTCCCAGTATGCTGTTACAAACTTGAGCCCTAAAATCCTAATCGCAGGCTTTTTTTTGAGGAAACAGATGTAATCAGAAGGAATATAAAAAACATTACCATGGAAATAGACAGAATTTAACTGCATCAGTGTAAACCTTAAACCCAGACCCTTTTGTTTACAAAAATCCCAGCTTTTTTTTTTTAGTGACATGCACAAAACATAAATGAGTAAAATCAGGTTTTATCAAAAATAAATTACAATTAGTGAGTTCTGACAGGGATGACTCATACACCTTTCTTAGCCCATATTTATTTATAGTTTTAATCTAGGTTCACTTTTTTCTGTAAATCTTTTAAAGCTGTTTCACAACACACAGCTCACATGGTACTTTGTCCCTACAGATGTAAAAACTTTATTAAAAACACTTGGGATTCCTTAATAATCATCATTAAACTTATACAGTCTTTGGGATGAAGAATCTTAGAAAAAGTTATTTACTGAACTATAGTAGGAAGGAGAGTTTATTGTAGCCCAAATCTGTTTCTCATCCTCAAATCTTCTCACTTGTCAAAACATTGAGTAAGGGAATAACACAGGAGTTATCTAGACTGTCTCCTGGAATTCAAATTGTTCATGCTGTGATGCTTTAAGTAAGGCCTTGTCTACAGTACCAAATTTTTTGTGCTGTAATGCTTTAAGTAAGGGCTTGTCTACATAGCCTTGTCACTAAAAATCAGCATGTGTGAATGCTCTCTGTCGGTATTTTGTCTGCACTTTTGAGCGGTGTTAGCTTTGTCAGGAGGAGAGCGCTTCTGCCGACAAAGCTATGTCCACACTGCCACTTATGTTGACAAAACTTTTGTCTTTCGCAGGGGGGCTTTTTTAAGTACCTGTGAAAGACAAAAGTTTTGTCGACAATATCACAGTGTAGACAAGCCCGAAAAGGAAATTAAAATAGTATCATACAAAAAATAACAAATGGAAAAAAAAGGCATTAAATTTTCCTTTTTTCTACCAGTGTATTTCCCACCTAATTCCTACTATTTGAATCACATACTCTCTCAATTTTTCCTCAAAACAATATTTTTAGCAACAGAAAGGAAGGAAAAATGGAAACCTCTGAAAATCCATTTGATGCCCCATAATGTACAATGATTTGCACTTTTTCCCAGTGCTTTTTGAAGTTGGACCTGACAACTCATATTTAAAAATTAATCAGAAAGCATTTTTAAAATGCATGTATTATAAACTCCTGAGTTTATAAAGCACCCCATAATGAAAGAGTGGTGATTCTGAGTGCCTTGATATAGCAATAACCTTCTCCAGTCAAAAGTATTGCTATAGGCTAATAACAATCATGATTTGCTGATAATTGTTACCTCTCTGGGTAATAATGACAATAGGCAGATAATAATAATAGGAGATATACCTATTTAGGTAGAAAATAATTTCCATGTGCTATCTCAGACTTGTTTCTTTCCTTTCTTCTTACAAATCTGGGATCATTTTCTGAAATCCTCACTCAGAAGTTTTTTCTCCCCTAACAAGAAATGATTAAAAACTCCCTAACGGGGAAATAAACCAGTTTCTTTTCGGTTTTTTCATTAGGTGACATTCTTTGCCCTCTTGAAGAAGAGGCCCAAATGTTTTACCTTTTAACCCATACATCTTGGAAGATTACAGGGAGCAAGGAACATTTTCCCCAAGCTTGACAAATCTGCTTCTTAGGGTATGTATTGCAGCACAGGTAGAGATATGTGATCTAGCTTTAATCTAGCTAGCTTGTATACCAATAGCAATGAAGCCACGGCATCATGGGGTCCTGTTCAGGCTGTACAAGCCTGCCTGGATCGCTGGATAGTTACTTGGGCTGCTAGCCATGGCATCAACTCCTGTGGTACACCGAGCTAGCTAGATTAAAGCTAGCTGAGGTATGTCTACACACGGTATAATTGCATCCCCCAGTTGCAATGTAGTCATACCCTTAGGCCCAATGGAGCTGCCAGCTGGTAGGGTAAAGGAAACAGTGCTTTCACTGATGTTAGTCCAAGGTTTTGTAACAAACTCCCATAAAATGTAGGTTTGTCCCATGACAAACCTTACTACCTTTCACTCCTAGTGCCAGGTGTACTTCTTTGACCTTTGTTAATTCATAGCAAGCTGTATCTATAATTTAAAACAAAGAAAGAGGCCCCTTCCCCCCCATCAAATAAAAACACTCCTCTGCACGCACACAATTTTCTCCTTGGGGGAGAGGATGAGAGAAAGAATGAACCACGCTTCACAGATGTTTTTCATTTCTTAATGCACTACTGGAAGGCATTGAGATACATGGGGATGAGGACACTATAAGAACCAGAATAGAATAGATAGTTGCTATCAGAAACACCTTTAATAGCACAGGATGGATTTCTGTACAGTGTGGGAAATTTGGGAGTAAAAAGTTTTTTTTTAATTGATGCCAATGTTTAATAAAGAAAAAAAAAAATCCCCTAGAGTGGCAGTTCTGACAATAAATTGTCTAAATGATTTCTTATCTAGTGCTACCAGATAAAGCTGCCCATAATTTGCATCTATCACTAGTTTTAAAACTGTCAAATTAAAGCTTAAATACGCAGGGAGTAAATGTTGTGTTAATATTTGTGTTATTTTTGTCACTTACACAATCATTTTTCTCTGAATTGTTTATATCCTTAAACTGCAAAATACAGCTACCACTCTGAATATGAAATCAAATGACAATGATAGATTATTGATCATTTCAAAGGTGGATTCTGTCACTCTTTTAAAACAGTCATCATTTTGATTAGCTTATGTTAACATCTTGTTTGGGTAATATTATTTACAGGTGTGGTAGCCCAAAGCCTAAAATAAGCAAAGAAACTTTGATTCTCTGATCAATAACACTGAATTTTGATCCATTCAGGGAAACAACAATCATACTACTTTAATTGTTATCTAGATGAGATTGATTCCAGATGCACAATGTTGCTCTTGTATTTACAGCATTCCACTTGACTCACAAAGTAGCTGCTTTTCAGAACTGGATAAGAACATTGGGTGATTGGAGACAACTATGTATGAAATGCTAAGTTTCACAACTTCCTTTTCTGATGCCTTTGTAAAGGCTCATATTTGTCTCTTACCCACTGCTTAAAATAAAAGGAAGTCTCCTATCAATAGACTACTACACAACATCAAGACATAAAGGCGTGTAGTATATTATCATTTTTTAAAATAATTTCTGAACTTCAAAACTATTTAAATTTCTTTGTGCTTACTTTTGGAAATATCTACAGTAGAAGAACACTACTTGTTGTGTACCAAAGCTAAACCTCAATGTGTTATCCTTTCTCAGACTTCCTTTCATCAAATGAGCCACATTCTACAAACTGCTTCATGTGCTGCAAAATCTAGGTGGCAAAACTCATATAGTTTGCAAACTGTGTAGGATCCATTTAGGGGTGATATGTATTTGACATAATGGAGGGAGGTATTACTAGACATGTAGAGATCTGTGGACAAAAATACAACAAAAAAGAGAAAACAGATGTAGATGAGGGACAGAAGGGACACAGAGAGTAGTAAGGGTTGTATAAAAAGGAGGGGGAAAGGAGAGAGAGGTTGGCCAGGTGACAAACTATCTGACTTGGGAATACGAGGCCAACCAATCAGGAGAGGACAGAAAGGAGGACCACCTGACTGCTAAGATAAGTAACAGAATTCATATTTCAGTCTTGGCAGGGACATGGCTTGCCTTAAGGAGCATTCCCTGGCAGAGGGGCACAGATGGAGCTTAATATGGATTGCTCAG
Source organism: Gopherus evgoodei (assembly GCF_007399415.2). Taxonomy (NCBI): domain Eukaryota; kingdom Metazoa; phylum Chordata; order Testudines; family Testudinidae; genus Gopherus; species Gopherus evgoodei. The sequence continues at coordinate 55,307,590 of NC_044324.1, forward strand.
TGGAAAAGTGGCAACCTTAATTGGATCCTTTCTAATTCTCAAAACCTCTCCATTTTGTTCAAATGGGAATTCTGCCTAAGTAAACGATTGTAGTTAAGAGTTAGGAATGCAGAGAGGTTTGAGTTCTTCCGATCCTTTTAGATAAAACTGAAGCGATTCACCAACACTTTTATCTGATTTCCTAGGGAGAACTAATAGCCCTACTGCAGCTGTTATACTAGCACTTGACTGCACAGTCACTGGGATATATGACATGCTGTCATCTTCAGAGCAAGTGCAGTCACTACAACAGTGTGAATACTTGTGTACCATTGCAAACAATTTTGCTGGTGGATACCTAGTGAATGATATACATGCTAGAGAGTCACAATTATACCTGCATTGACAAAATACTCTAGGGCAAATAAGGGTCCAGTGACCTGCCCATGGTCATACAGGAAGTCTATGGCAGAGCTGGGAATAGATTCCCACTTGCCTGATGCCCAGTTTTGTAGCAACACAGCCTTCCACTACTAATTATGTTGTTTTTCTCAGTACAAAATATACAAACAGCTTCTTGAAACTCTATTTCTGTTCTCTCCCGCACTCTAAAACATTTGGGGAATGGAGCATGACTATGTTTAGTGGACTGATTGAAGCAAAACAGAAAATATATCTTTTCCAATGAGGCAAAGTGAAGTTTGGAATAAACAACTGAAAATTTCAAACACGATCACTTTCATATTAAAGGAACATTTAGTAGAATGATGCCATCACAACATGTACAGCTGTTCTTGTAAATAAGTAAATCCATAACCCAAATGAATCCATTCCGGATGTATTACTTCTGTGGTGGCACTGATACACATAGAGTATATTTTACATGTTGGGACATTAACTTTACAATTCAAGTGAAATATCAAATGTTTAAAAACCAACTACTTTTAATGATTAGCCCAATCAAAGAAGAAATGGATATTATATGCTGACACCCTCAGCTCCCAGTAATGTATTAAAGAAGCAAACAATAATTTCATATTTACCATGTTACATTTTAGTAGTTGGGTGCTTGAACAATGTCTCTTTGTATCCAAAATTCTTTTAAGCCCACACACGCCTATTCAGAAAATATCTTGCTAGAAGTCCCTCTAGAAATCATTGCTGAACAGTGAAAAATATCATCTCTCCTTCAATCGATCGTACATATCCATATTGTTGTTTTAAAACCTGTCCTTTTTTCCCCACCGCAAGCTGCATCCTACACGTGGTCAGCAATTTGGAAAAAGAGACATACAAGTCACCAGTCCACTGAGTTTCCTTAGCACAGAACCGGTAAGAAGATTTTTTTTAGACCGTGCTACATTGCATCTTAGAGACAACTGAAGGATTGATACTGGGTTTTGTTATTCAGTAAATATTTTGAGATTATTGTTTTTAATGTAAAAAAATCTGGCTTGAAATCTATTGTTAATTACATCTGGCTGCAGTCCTTAATAGAACAAAGTCCCAATTTACTTCATTTGTGCTCAGTTAAAGACCAAAACATTTAATCTCTGGTATTTTACAAAATGTTTAATTGGTCTGAAATAGTGTTAATGAGAACACGTTTAGGGCTCAGCTGTACTTTGTAATATATGGATTTCTGTTTTGTAAGACCAAGCACCTATGGTAGATGGTTGTTTCAGACACTCATAGCTGCCTGGTTATGTGGTAGAAGGCTGGGCAGACCCTTAGACTCCAGTCATACAATTGATGCTTTGCCTAAGCCACTGATTTAAGATAACTTGGAATAAATTACTCTTATTCTGGATGAATCATGGGTTTAATCGTGAATAACTCATCCTGTAGACAAGCCTTGAGACTCCTTTGAAAATCCAAGCTACAGTGCTGTAAATGTATACAGCTCTTTATACCCATTGGTTCCCTGCCCCATGAATTTGCAGTCTTAAAAAGATGCCCAAATATAAGGTATGGCACAGGTCTGCAATTCAGAAGGAAAGAGGAGATATCTGTTGAAAAGCTGATGTTTTAAGGAGGGATTGAAAGAAGTATAAATGAGTAGTTTGATGATGAGGACAGGGAGAAAGTCTGAAGTATAGGAGGGGCAGAACGCTGAATATTTTTATCTGTTTTTTGGGGGGCAAAAAGTTACTTTTTGAGGAAACAGAAACTTGTCCACATTTTTCAAGTTTTCATCAAAGCCCCCAAATCCTCAAACCATTTTTTGTTTTTGAAAACTTTTTAACCAAAATATGAAAAATTGCACATAAATAAGTAAATTTACCTTATTATATCAGCTGTAGTGAAAGTAAATTTTAAAAAAAGCAAGTGGGAGCAGTGGGTCAACAGAATTAGGGATGTTCATAGGGAAGAGGAAACAGTAAGACTAAAATGAGAGCAGAGATGCAGGTGGGGGGACAAATAAAAGTAGTGCCTATGATATAAAGGGCCGCCTCCCAAGAGAGTTTTTCGGGGCCCCTGGAGTGGGGTCCTTCACTGGCTCCAAGGACTTTGGAAAACTCTCGTGGGGCCCAGGCCCCCAGAGCTTCTGCTCTGGGTCTTCGGCGGCAATTTGGTGGTGAGGGATCCTTCCGCTCTGGGACCCACTGCCGAAGTGCCCTGAATACCCATGGCAGAGGGTCTTTCTGCCCCAGAACCTGCTGCCAAAGTGCCGGGTCTTCGGCGGCAATTCGGCAGTGGGGGCCCCCCGCCACAGTTCTTCGGGGCACTTCAGCTGTGAGTCCCGGAGCAGAAGGATCCTCTGCAGCCGAATTATCGTTGAACTGGGGGCCCCCTGCTGCCAAAGACTCCAGGGCCCCTGAATCCTCTGGGCGGCCCTGACAATAGAGACAGTTAAAACCAACTTGAGTGTGATTGTACCCTTTCTCTTTTATGTACAAGGATGGACTTTGCCTTTTAACTTCTGCAAAACAGTACAGGTGAGAATGAATTTGGGGCCTAAATCAGCAGTTCTTAACGAGGGGCAAAGCTGCCTTTGTTTTGATGGGAATTTTGCCTGAGTAAGATTTACAGGACAAGGCGATCTGTGATGTCATCCTTCTCAGGAATCAGGCATGGGCAGTCATGGCCTAAAGGTTGAAGCAGGACTCAAGCCAAGGATTGGAGCAAGACTCACCAGAACAGGAAGACTGGGGCAGGACAGGAATATAGCTGAAGCAAGGCTGGAACAAGGCAGGCACAGAAGCAATCACAGCTGCAGGCATAAGTATTGAGCAGCCACTGGGCTTAAGCACAGGCCTAGTGACACCTCCCAGACTGATCAGGATGTTCCATTGCAGGTCAGCTAACTGGTCCCAGATCCATCTGCAGGCCCGAGGTCCTGACAATCCTACCCTTTCTTTGTTGGCACAATTCAACATGATCATTAACTTCATGCTGACAAGAGGCTGAGGCCTGGACATTCAGGACGTTTTAAGTCAGTACTGAGGTGTCTTGGATAGAGTTATATTTTAGAGAGTTTGTAGTACCTGCCCACCCTGTGTCATACTTTCAACAATACTATTAGTGCTTCACTTTCAGCAACAAGTTCACTCAAATATAAGCAGATGAAAAAATATTGTCTACTCAGGGCAGGTCAACACTACTGGTTAAGTCAATCTAACTTACCTCACTCAGAGGTGTGAAAAAGCCCTCTCACCCGAGCAACACAAGATCTGTGCTGTCCGCACTGGCGCTACGTAGGTGGGAGACACAATCCTGCCGACATAGCTTATGCTTCTAGCTGAGATGGAGTAACTATGCCAATGGAAGAGCGCTTTCTCATTGTCATAGCGTGGCTTCACCAGATGCGCTACAGCAGTGCAGCTGTGCCGATGTAAAGCTGTGGTGTAGTCTTGCCCTCAGACTAGTATTTCTACCCCCTTTAGACAATGGCAATCATTTGACAGAATTCATTGCCTTGGTTTCATTAGCAGACTCTAGATTGTGGGGCCTGAGTGGTGAAAAGTCCAAAAGGCGCGAGATAGAGTAATGCAAAGCACCCATGGCCCCACTCCAAGATGGTCAACCCACAGAGTGGGCAGAGCTGGACAGGACTAGGAGGGAGTTGGGAACTGGGATGTGCACTAACTAGGGGATGTGTTCTGCCACAGCCCCAGATGTTATTTAAACCTCCCCCAGTGAAATTCCTAGTGCAGTGAAATTGCTGTCTGCTCTCCCCCAGGGATGACTCCTCTTCTGCTGAAGATGTCTCCACAGGTGGAGGAAGAATACACTCTGCACTTCCTGGGGCTGAGGGATGATTTTGGCCCAATACTTATAGCAAACGTTCAAATCCCAAATAAAGGATGGCGCTAGTTAGATAGAGTTTCCTGTGCCTCACACGTCTACTGAGATTACTTTTAACTTATAAATGTAACAGTTCACATAGTATTTCCTGTCAAATGAAAACCTGAAAAGATGTTAAATGAGACCACTGTTGTGAATGCCTGGTGTGGTTAGTGCCTAGCATTGTTGTTACAGTGACCTGACCCCCTCTTCTCCACACATGCACATGTGCACTTGCCAAAGCCAGTGTTGGGCTTCACACAGAGAGTGGGGAGTTGGATCCAGTTGGAGCTGGCTACTTAAAAAATGGGGTCCTTTCCCCCTTTTTAAAAAATTACCATTGCATTTTTAATAATATCACCAATAATCAATAGAAAAGTAATCCCTGAAAAATAAATTCAAAAATGTGCCTCAGCTGGGTTTCAAACCATGTAACCTCCCTCAGAAGAAGTGCTCCTCCCTACTGGGAGTATCATGCCGGTATCTCTAATGCTGATCCTTCAGGGGCCCTTGTATTGAAACACAGGAAACATGATTTTAGTTCTGATGGGAGTTGAAAGTGTATGGAAGCTGTGGCACATTAACCATTGTGAAATGACTGGCAGTGAGAATATCACAGCAGGCCATGTTGGGAGATCAGTGCTAAGGTGCATGCAGATCTGGTACTGACTTCGCTGAGAGGAGAAGCAATTATGGTGAACTCCCTTTGGCACCCAATCATCTACACATGTTTAGAAACTAAAGTGCAAATGACTGATGCATGCTGACATAAAATTAAATTAAAGTTCCTCATTAACATCATCCCGGAGGACTGATCTCTCAACCATGACAGATATAAGCAGAGATTTATTTCTGTTCTCTATGTTTGACTTGATAATTATGTTTCTTTAAGAGATAGTAGGTGTAGCTTTTAGATTAGGAAAATAAGAAAAATTATGTGATGGAAAATCATGAGGGAGCACTCCTAGAACATTGTGTGGCTTACCCTGAGAGAGGACACGTGGAACTACAGCACTACATTGTAGTAGTGTAATGCAGTTTTCTCACAGACAAACTTCCAGTTGAAGTTAATTTTGAAACTCTTACTGCTATAGCACTAAGTATCAGAGAGGTAGCCGTGTTAGTCTATCCAGAAAAACAATGAGTCCGGTGGCACCTTACTCCTCGTTGTTTTTGCTACAGCACTGTTAGCAGAATGGCCAGTTCAAAACCCTTGGGGTTCCTGCTTGCAGCACAATACAATATTATATATATATGTCTCCACACTGCAACTGAAACAAGAGGCTTTGGATTATCTAGTGCATAGGTTTTCAAACTTTTTTTGCTGGGAACTCTTTGGAAAGTATTTCAGGCTGTGATGACCCCTGCCTCCCAAATAGTGACAACTCTCCCATATCATGATACCCTTATTTCTGTTCTGCTACTAGTGGTGATGCTGCCTTCAGAGCTGGGCACCTGGCCAGCAGCCACTACTCTCGTGACTCCCCTACAATAGTCTTCTGACACCCTTTTGGGCTGGGACTCCCAGTTTGAGAAAGGCTGATCTGATGGGTGCAAAAATAATACTTCACATTTATAGAGCATCTTATAGTGAAGGATCTCAGTGCCTGATGAATATTGAGTTAAACATCACAATCCCACTCTTCATCCCCATTTTACAAGAAGGAAAGTGAATCACAGAAGTAAGTGACTTGCCCAAGGTCACACAGCAAGGCTTCAGCAGAGACAGGAAAAGAGTCCTATTTGTTTTTTTATGTATCCTGTGCTTTAGCCATAAAACTATCTTTACCCTTTGAGTGCATTGCTTGCTTCAACCCATGTCGACAAGTCTGAAACAACAGCTACAGTTGTATGAATTGCACTAGCAAAATTAATTTAAAAATATTATTGTTGAAAGGAACTATTTCATCTGCATGTCAAATAACAGATTCTAGAACACCTTTTATCCAACTATTTTCTAGTTCTTTAGAGACATAAATTTTCACAACACTTTTGTACTTAAGTAAGTTTTATTATATCCCTCTTATTAAATACATCCATCTGGCACCAAAGCTGGTGCACAGAGCCAAAAGGAATGTTTTCCATCCCTCCCTGTCATTGGCTGCTGCTTTTTTCTGCTCTGTGCTGTTGAGATTGACTGTTCTGCCCTGCCTGCTAAGGGTTCTTCCTAAAGTTTCTCTCCAGCACTCTTGTTTCCTCACGGAGTTGATTTCCATTTGACAGCTTCATGAGTGAGTCTGTATGTTGGAATCTGGAGTAAACGCCCCAAACCTGTCCAACACTTCCTTCTATTCTTGTGGAGATGAGCTGCCGGTCTGTAATTTCTTGAATCTCTTCATTGGCAATAGTGTCTCCATTCAATGCTCAGAATCTTTTGTAGGCACTTATTTACAAAGGCATCTAGTTTCTATCTAACATTTAAATAGGTTTCCAGCTCTCACAGCTGTATGTTAGCACTGAGATTACGTTTGAGTTGCAAAATCTCAGTTTTGTTTTGGTACTGAGTATATCTTTGATTTCCATACATTGCTGAATTTAGTGAATGTTGTGGATACATTTCCTATCCTTGATGTCACTTCTTTCCTGAGGTCTCTATTGGCTAGTATGGTGCTGCCCAGTTAAACCAACTGTTCTGCTTTCTTGAAGTTTTTGCCTTCTAATATGACATCACTGCCTGATGTTTGTGTTTGCTTTGGTGTAACTGATTTGAGCCCTGCTTGGCCTACTATTTTTGCCAAGGTGATTAATAGATACCCATTAATGGCTATTAGTCAGAATGGGTAAGGAATGGTGTTCCTAGCCTCTGTTTGCCAGAGGATGGAGAGGGATGGCAGGAGAGAGACACTCGATCATTACCTGTTAGGTTCATTCCCTCTGGGGCACCTGGCATTGGCCACTTTCCAACCCAATACTGCCATTCTTATGTTCTTAATATTGCTGTAGATTTCTTCTCTCTCACTTTATCCAGTAAAAGCTAATTATCTGGAAGATGAGACATAAGTATTTGCATCTGTAATAATAGGTAAGCTTAGTATTTTGTCTACAAAAGGTACAAGAGTGATTCTGAGGTATGCCTTGGACTAAAATAACTACTGCTTCCCCCCTATACTCTAGGCCAGTAGTCCTGTCAGAGGAAGGAATTAGGTGGATTTGGCATGATTTGTTCTTGACAAATCTACATTGGCTATTACTTATTACCTTATTATCCACTAGGTACTTACAAACTGATTGTTTACTAATCTGTTCCAGTAGCTTTCTAGGTATTGAAGTTAGGATGACTGGTCCTCTTTGTTTCCGTTTTTGAAGCTAGGCGCTATGTTTGCCCTTCTCCAGTCCTCTGAGATCTCAGCCATCTTCTCTGAGTTCTTAAAGATAATTGCTAATGGTTCTGAGATTGCTTCAGCTAGTCCCTTAAATATTCTAGCATGAATTTCATCAGGTTGTGCCATCTTGAATACATCTAACTCATTTAAATTTACTTTAACCTGTTCTTTCCCTATTCTGGCTTGTGTTCCTTCCCTCTTTTTCTAAATATTAATTGTGTTACGTGTTTGGTCACAGTTAACCTTTCTAGTGAAGACTGAAGCAAAATAAGCATTAAACACCTCCTCCCTTTTTCCCTGCATGTCCTTCTGAACAAGCTATACTCCTTTATACCAATATCCTAATCATGAGGATGATACCACCAAATCTCAATGTTATTTGTCATAATTTAACTTGCATACTATCGTAACGAGCGCTATGCCCTCTGAATATATGTTGCCACTTCTTGTTTATTCCCTATACACCTTGCATTTATGTAGAGACATAAAAATGATCAGATTCCCCAACGGTTTCCCTCTAGTTGCTTCCCATCCCTCCCCCAACATCTAACCCTCTGTAAAGGTCATATTTTTTATACCTTCCTGTCATCTTTTGTCACCTGCCCCCTTGGAACATAGTTTAAAGCCCTCCTCACTAGGTTGGTGTGTCAGTGTCTAAAGATGCTTTTCCCCTTCTATGTCAAGTGGACCCCTCTCTTCCCAGCAGTCCTCTTTCCTGAAACAGCAGGAATCTCTTGTTCCTGAGCCCTTACCCTCAACTGGGAGGATGCATGAGAATACCACCTGTGCCCTGACTCCTTCACCTTTGCTTCCAGGGCCTTACCTGACAGTATCATTCATGCCCACAGTGATGAGCACTATGTGATGGTCATCTGAGGGATTGACAAGCTTCAGTAACCTTTCCATGATGTCACAGATGCAGGCTTCATGAAGGCAGATCACATCCTGTAACAGATGTCAGATCAGCAGATGGATGCCTTTTCTCCCTTAGAAGAGGGTCCCCGAACACCACCACCATATGTCTCTTCCTCTTCGGTGTAGTGCCCTAAGCCTCTCATCCTTGGAGGGATGTCCAAGTTTCCACTAAGCTGTGCAACCATGCAGCAGGCTATCAAGGGCCACTCAGGTGGGGAGAGGTGCCTCATCCCTGGCCCCACCCCAGAACCCGCACCACCCCCCTGCACTCCAGTCCTCTTCCCCAGCCTGGAGACCCCTCCTGCAGCTTGAATCCCTCATCCCCAGCCCCACCCCAGAGCCCTCACTCCCAGCTGGAGACCTCACTCTCCACATCCCAATGCTCTGCCCCAACCCTGAGCCCCCTCCCACACCCCAAACCACTCATCCCTAGCCCCACACCAAAGCCCACACCGCCAGCCAGAGCACTCACCCCTCGACCCCAATGCTATACCGCAGCCTTGAGACCCCTCCCACACTCCGCACCTCTCAGCCCCACCACACATCACCTCAATATTGGTGCACATAACAAAATTCATACTGCACATGGATGTAAAAGATTAGAGGGAACATTAAGGGGATGTGCCTCCTCTTCCTCAGCCTTTGAAATCTGGTTGTCACTTGAGGACCGGAGTGAGTGGGTTCAGCACTGTCTACTGCTTGAGGGGACCAGAAGCCAGTCTCCTCCTTTCAGAGCAGCCAATTCTCCTTCATCCTCTGGTCTTGCTGCAGTCATCTGTAGCTGGCTAGCATCCTCTATCTTGGATGTCTCTATATACATCTGGTTGGTGAAGTGCTTATGCTACTGGATGCTATGCAGATGTCCTGAGGGTCTCCACCAATAGACACTTTTTCCCCTGGGTGGTTCCCTGTGCCTGACTTTCATCGGCAGGGACATGCAGGCTGCATTCCCAGCAAGTTAGGACCAGGGTCTGAGTAGAAACTTCCAGGGTCAGGATAGCTGTCTGGTCAGGACCCCTCACTGATGCAGGCAGAAGAAGAGCTAACGGTGGTGTGGACAGCATACCATTTTCTTCCCACTGCAGGTATTTCATTATACAATAACTCCCTGCTTTCCTTCACTGGTGAACTCAGCTGGCTAATTCTCTTCATTTTACCAGCCACTGAGAGTCTGTGTGCCTTTTGTAACCTGGCCTTCACCACAGCTGGAACTGTGACTCATCCTGTCTCACTCAGCTGCCTCTAATCATTGCCCTATTCAAAAAGCCCTGAAATTCTCTCATATTAACAGTGAAGAGTCCGATGGCACCTTAAAGGGTAACAGATTTATTTGGGCATAAGCTTTCGAGGGTAAAAAACCCACTTCTTCAGTTGCAGGGAGTGAAAATTACAGATACAGGCATTATTATACTGACACATGAAGAGAAGGGAGTTACCTTAGAAGTGGAGAACCAGTGTTAACAGGGACAATTCAATCAGGCTGGATGTGGTCCACTCCCAATAACTGATGAGGAGGTGTCAATATCAAGAGAGGGAAAGTTGCTTTAGTAGTGAGCCAGCCACTCCCAGTCCCTATGCAAGCCCAAATAAATGGTGTTAAATTTGCCAATGAATTTTAGTTCTGCAGTTTCTCTTTGAAGTCTGTTTTTGAAGTTTTTTCTGTTGAAGGATGGCTACTTTTAAGTCTGTTATAGGATGTCCAGGGAGACTGAAGTGTTCTCCTACTGGTTTTGCCTGTTACCATTCCTGGTGTCTGATTTGTGTCCATTTATCCTTTTACATAGAGACTGTCTGGTTTGGCCAATGTACTTATCAGAGGGGCACTGCTGGTACATGATGGCATATATCACATTAGTAGATGTGCAGGTGAATGAGCCTTTGATGTTGTGTCTCATGTGGTTGGGTCCTCTGATGGTGTCACTAGAGTAGATATGGGGACAGAGTAGGCAACGGGGTTTGTTACAGGGATTGGTTCCTGGGTTAGTGTTTCTATGGTGTGGTGTGTAGTTGCTGGTGAGTTTTTGCCTCAGGTTGAGGGGCTGTTTGTAAGTGAGCACTGGCCTGCCTTCCAAGGTCTGTGAGAGTGAGGGATCATTTTCCAGGATAGGTTGTAGACCGTTAATGATATAAAGATCATATTAAAAATCCCTGAAAGAAAGCAGGCATTAACCCACCTAATTGCAGGGCAACTTAGCACTGACAGTTAGCAACAAAGCCTAGTTTCAAACATAGCAAACCAGTAAACCAGCCCAGAGTGCTGTCAAATTTGATGGCAAATTCCCAGCACAGAAGAGTGCTCTTTTTTTGTCCCCCAACATTAATCAATAGTAATAAGACAGAATAGCTCCAGAAATACTCACCAGTTGGGTAACTCCCATATTTGTTATTTGTTACTTTCCCCATCAGGATGATAAATTAATCTCTGTGTTATCTTTCTCTCTCTCCTTAATTTCTTCAGATTGCATTGTTGTGAATTAAATTTAGTCTGTGATTTCCTTCATGACTGAAGATTGTTAATATGAAATTCATTACTGTTGTTAATGTAACCATCTTTCCCAGCTATTTGCTAAAATAATCAATTTTCAATAATAGCAGAATGGCAGTTCACTGCTACCGTGTCAGGAAGTCTAACTATTTTAATAGCTAACATTTCCTCTTATGGGTTTTAACGTATATATCTAATAACATATCTGTACATATGAGTGTATCTAATAACATATCTTTGATAGTTGTTACTTTGTTATTAGACGTTGAGGTATTTCTGTCTTTCCTTTAATTAAATAAATTAAAGCCCAAGAAAGGAAATATTTGCTATTAAAATTGTTAGACTTGCTGACAGTGGCAGTGAACTGCCATTCTGCTAATTTTGAATTTGATTACTTTAACAAATAGCTGGAAAAGATTGTTACTTCAGCTACAGTAATCAATTTCATACTAACAGTCTTCAGTCATGAAGGAAATCTAAAGGAACTAGTCACTGAGATTAAATTTAATTCACAACAATGCAATTTGAAGAAATTATAAAGGAGAGAGGGATAGTTAATGCAGAGATTCATTTCTTATCCTCAGGCTCATGGGAAACAGAACATGTTAATTATGCATTACTATGGGCAAAGAAAGGAAACCCTGGAAATCATTTACCATAAATTTATTGTATAACTACTAAGCACTCTGTTATGTTGCAGCCTGGATCCTTCCAGCAGAAATATTACATGGAAAAAATATTCAGATTATGCTAAATGCTGATATTCTTCAAAGGCCTATATCAGATAAAAAGGCACAATTAAAGCTAGGCAATTATTTCATTGTGAATAGAGCGGGACAGATAAATACAAGAAGTGAATATTTAATGTTTTCTTGAATAAACATTGTGGGCCAAATTCTTTGCTGTCGTAATTCCTGGGTTTCAGTGGAGTTTGGCCAGCTGGATGTGTGGGCCATTGAATTCATTCTGCGGTTATTTTTGGGCTCTGGAGTCTAGACCCCAGGCTACTGCAGGTTTTTGTATGTACTCTGGTGAATTTTAGCCTGTTTTCTCAGATTAGTAACCTATAGAATCCAGAAAAGCTAGTAACAGAAATATTATGCAAATGCCAACAATAGCCATCCTATCCATTTCCTTCAAACTTTCAGAGATCTGGAAAGTCTGCTAGGAAAGTACAGCAAAGTAAGGAAGTATAAATAAGTTAATTAAAGTCACTTGCCTAAAAGTGATGTGTCTTATTTTATGTATGCCCTGCTCACATTTCTTCACCCACTTTTCCCTCTCCTTCCATGTCTTACCATTCTGTCCATCCCATTATTTTATTTCTGTATTATTTCTTGATTTTTACTCTTTCTTTCTATTACTCTGAAAAGCAACACCTCACTTCCTCTCATTATTGCTTTTTTTTTTGTAATCATCCCCATTATTTTGAATGAACAATGAAAATAGAAAAATACAGTTAGACAACATTAGATTTTCCTTTTCCAGAATCAGTTTGAAGTATGAACCTTGATTCAGGAAAACACTCAAGCACTTACTTATCTTGAGGGACCTGTTTAAGTCTCATCAGCTTCAAATAAACGGAAGCACAAATGTCTAAAGTTATGCAGGTGATTATGTTCTTTCCTGATTTATGGTATCTAACATTTGTCTCTTGTCAAGCCTTCCTATCTGGCACTTCACTCTCTTTTTTAAGACAACTTTTGATTGACTTATTCAGCTGGAAAAAATACAAACCAGAAAAATTTGTTAAAACATTTATTGAAAAAACAGTAAAAAAAAGTGTACTAAGCTGGTTACTTTTCATTTCCATGCTTTTTTACCTTCTTCCTTTTCTGGTTGAGGTGAGGTGGGGGTGGAGGGTGAGTAAAAAACCAAAGAGAGCAGGAGTGGGAGGGGAAACCTGCTGAAAATCTAGAAACCAAAAATGGAAAGTGGAAATCTTTCACTTTCCAAAATCTAAACTGAAGCCACATTTTAACTCAAATAGAAATGAAAATATTCATTTTAAAATGTGTTTTGAAAAACAAATGAAACGACATTTTTCACTGTTTTTCAAAAGTTCCCATGGAAAACCCATTTTTCAGTAGAAAAGGGGATTTTTCCAATGAAAAATATTGGATTTCTGACCAGCTCTGTTTATCATGTATCTTCTAGTTTTGTTGCTAGTATAATTTAGCCTGATTTGCATGATCATGGTTGTATTCACTACAAGTTCTTATGTCTGTTTGCAAGTCTGAGTGAATCAACAGGAAGTGTGGCACAGCATACTGTCCTATGCAATATATGACTACCTGAAACTTCCTGTATTAGCCTTAGGCTATACAACATAGGAAAAAATTCTAAATTGGAGGTCAACACAATCTAATTTTTAACAAAATTAAAATATGTTGAATTCAAACAAGCATGAATTTAAAGCCATCCTCCAAAGAAGAAAACTGTGGTGAATGGACATCATGGAGTAGTTGGTGGATGATGCTGTCTAGTCTATAATGCAAACATCTTGCACAAACCTCTTAAATTTAATTTTTCAAATTTAATTTTATGTTTCTATTAATTGTGATGGTTAATTCCATCATATATTTAAGTTAAATAGGCCTTTGCCAGTGGTTTAGTACAGTTTTGCACCAAAACAATGGAGATATACCGGTGGTATACCAGTTGCAGATCAGGCCTAGGGAATCTGAGCTGGGCTATTTTCAATATCAGAAGGATGCCACAGTATAATGCACTAGTCCTGATATTCTGACTTCTTGCTTGCATTCCCACTTTGGAAGTATGCACATAAATGATTGTGAGCTAAGTTGTACAAAATGTTTTTTAATTTTCTAAAATATGTCTGTAAATTCTGGCTCTTTGTGTACGTGGTATTTTCTCTCTGCTTTGTTGAGCCTTTAAAAATAATTAGTCTGAAAACTAAGCAATAGCTCCTATTAAATATTAATGTTACCTCCATGTCTGATCATACAATATATCCGATATCAAGTGTCAAACAACTGCATTACAAGTGGGACGTAACAAGGGAAAGCATTAGCAACAGTGTCAGGTAGTAAGTTAGGTGCTGCAGTACCTTCACTTCTTAACTAGAGTTGGAAGGGTAAAGAACAATCAGAGATCCACACAAAATCCATATGTGTTTTAAAAGAGGATTTGAAAGGCTGCCTGCAGCAGATTGCAGTGAAGATCCAGGTGCTCTAAAGACTGTGATGGATGGCGTCAGCTTTACAAAGCTCACTCAACAGCTAGCTAATATGACTGATGCCCCAGCTTGAGCGAAGGTGATTGCAAATACCATCATAAATATTTGCTCAGGAAAGTCCCTGGTGATAAGTCTTTCTGTAAGTTTATGTAAATCATTTTACACATTTATCCTTTCACTTCTTGAAATGTTATTCACAGAGATTGTGGAACAAAGAAGAGCTAAGGAAATGCAATATGCATGGATGATAGTGCTCGTTCTGAAAAGTACCATCTGTCTTTGGTGTGGCGATTACAGAGCAGACTGCATTCTAGTCACTGTATCCTGAAAACAAATATGTGCATGCTTAACTTTATGCACATGTGTCAGGGTTCTTTCCCCACTCTGAATGCTGGGGTACAGATGTGAGGACCTGCATGAAAGACCCCCCTAAGCTTATTTCTACCAGTTTAGGTTAAAAACTTCCCCAAGGCACAAATTCCTTCCTTGCCCTTGATATCGCTGTCATCACCAAGTGATTTGAAAAAAACATTCAGAGAGGGCCATTTGAGCCCTACCTCCCCCCAAATATCTCCCCAAGCCTCTACACTCCCTTTCCTGGGGAGGCTTGAGAATAATATACTCATCAATTGGTTACAAAGCAAACACAGATCAATCCCCCTGGGTTTTTAGGACACTGAAAAACAATCAGGTTCTTAAAAGAAGTTTATTTTAAAAAAGGATAAAATAATCACCTCTGTAAAATCAGGATGGAAGATAACTTTACAGGGTAACAAAAAGATTCAAAACACAGAGGATTCCCCTCTAGGCAAAACTTTAAAGTTAAAAAAAAACAGGAATAAACCTCCCTCTTAACCTAGGGAAAATTCACAAGCTAAAACAAAAGATAATCTAATGTATTTCCTTGCTATTACTTACTATTTCGGTAATATTAGATGTATCATTTCAGTAGGAGCTGGATTACTTGTTTGGTCTCTCTCTTTGTCTCAGAGAGAACAATAACACAGAGCACAAAGCAAAAACCTTCCCCCACAGATTTGAAAGTATCTTCTCCTCTCATTGGTCCTTTTGGTCTGGTGCCAACCAGGTTATTTGAGCTTCTTAACCCATTACAGGTAAAGGAGGGATTTTATGCTACCCTTAGCTGTATGTTCTTGACAACATGAGTACTCCCAAAATCAACAGGATAGTTTGCATGTGTCCCTGTTTGCAGGAGCAAGAACTAAGTATTCCATTGTGTGCAAATTAATTGTCAAACTGCCTAGCTGATAATTGCATCTCTGATTCATGAAGACCAAGGTCCAGATTGAAACACAGGCCCCCCCCACTAGGGAAACACAGAGCTGCCTTGTTGCAGGGCAACGTGCAAGAAGTGTTGTGGCTCCTTGAAGAAAAATACCACCCAGAGCTCCCCATGAAAAGAAGTATCTAGCATTCACTCACCTCTGCAGGAGTCTATAGGTCATGTACCTTGTTCTTTCTTGCACTGCCAGTCAGCCCTGCTTGCTGATGGTGGGTCTCAGGCTCTCTCTTTCCCCCATCCCTTTATAACCTGAATCTGGAAGCAATAAGCAATTCTAGAATGTATAGCACATTCACATGAATTTGTGAACAAAAGGGTCCAGTTTGACTTGTGAGGTCATATTGTTCATAAGCATTGAGGTGACTGCCATGTGTTCAGTGCCTTTACCTTATGAAGGTCTTAAAACATTGCTCATTAGATCTGATGAAATATAAAACTGTTCTTGACTGTCTTGGAGAATAAGGCTCTTACCGTAAACTGCAAAACGAACTCCAGGGGGCCATGGCTGGTTAAATAATCTGATTGCTTTGTGTAGGTCATATAGGAGGCACTTTTCTGATAATGAAATCAACATCAACTTAAATTTGTAGCTGAAAATCTGTGTTTATCATTTTTAACATCCTGGCAGCTACAAGGCTAGTCTTGCTTTGAATTATATTAGTGTTTTTCATCTCTATGTCCTAAAATTGCTACTTGCTTACAGATGCAAATTACAAAGGAGTATAACGAGTAGCATGTTGCTCAAATTTCTGTTTCACTGTAAATGAGAAAACCACAGGGGAAAAACTCGTAGATTGCTGCTATTATGCTACAGCATAATTCTATTCAGTTTAGATCTGTATTATTATTTTGTCTGAAAATTAGATTAACTGCTACAATTCTGAAGTCAGATTTTAGAGATAAATTCTATGAATTCTTTCCATATTCTTCCATCAGGAGGATGGGCTTGCACCCTTTACCCACCCATGGAAGAATCAATGGAATCTGATCCATAGCTGTCCCCAGATCTGCTATGAGGTCCTGTTGAGGCTTCACAGTAGAGGGGCTGTTTGCAGCTCCTCTCACCAATCTCTGCTGGCAAGACAGCTTTATTCCAGCTTCATTACATGGGCTTCTTCTGCCAGCACTTGCCTCCCAGGACCTCCCATGAAGAGGGATTTCACTGATTGTGGGGACAGTGGAAAGTCTTGTGCTGTCTTTTAGATGGAATTCCCATTATGCGCTGAGGTGAAAACTGTACAGCCCCACCCTCTTGACCCCAGCCTTCACTCTTCCTTCTCAGACTTTTTGTGGTACCCCAAATGGGCAGGAAAGGATAAGGAGGTGGGGCCATGGCTTACCCTGACACCTTCCCATATACCTAGACAATTGTCCTGTGGGACTGGATGGCCCTGATGTGGAGGTGAGGGAGGAAGTATACTGTAACCTCTATTTGCCTGGGACTCTCCTGGAAACAGAATTCATCTCCAAACTCATCCATGGTTGGCATTGGCTCCATGCCAACTTTTACTCTAGGAAGTGTGGCATTTGCACATACTAGTGGTGTGGCAAAAACAATGGGACGTAATTGTTTTAAGAGAAAGCCGTGATAAATGATTGTGGTTCCATTAAGCTGCCAGCTCTATTCCTATGTCGTTTGCTACAGTTAAATGTGTCTTGTTTCTAAAACAACTGTTTCAGTTTGTGGTCTGTTCATAAGCAAAAGGCTTTTTGGCCATAGCCTGTGTTCAGGCTGGTGTAAATCTGCTGAATGCAATGGAGTTATGCAGTGGAATGACACAGTGGCACATGCAAACTAGTGGAGTGCTGATGCAGGAGAATTAGGGAACATCAAACTGTGGGCCAAACTTACCGCAGAGATACCCACAATGCAACTGTACTGGTTCAATATGGTGGCACTAGGTCTGAGCTAGGACAAAATTTTGTCATGTATGAAAATAATTTTTCAGATTCAATTAGAAAATACTTATATTGCTAGGACACAAAACCCATGCATCAGTAAAGCCAGTGAAATAAGCATAAGGCATGAGGATATATATTGGATCATTCATAAGAATTAAACAGACTCTTCCTTCTTTGATAAGAATAATCTCCATTAAGATTAAAAGCTGCATTCGTTATGTATCTTGTAGGTCCCCTCTGGAGAATCCGGAACTAGACCTTTGACCTTCACATTTGTTCCATCTATCGGACAACTTCCAACTCACTTTCAAGTTGTAGATGTCTGTGAACTGGTGAGAACTTCAGAGGAGCCAAACAATGAAAGCAGTCAAGAAATTATCAATAGGGTAGGATTTTATATTGACATAGTTTTACATTTACTTGAAAGGTATGGAGAAGTCTTCTTGACCATCACTGAACTGGTATTGTTCCTCCTTAACCTTATCCCTGTTGGAGTTTGATTGTAAATTCCAGGACCATCAGAGAAGCAGTCATGCAATATACATAGAAACATGGGAGTTACTATAATGGAGCAGACTGATGGTCTGCCTAATAAGGTATTTTGCCTTTGGCAGAGTTTATACCTAAAGTAAACCACTCCCCATCTCCATAATGTGTTCTGCCAATTATGTAATGATATATCATGATGATGTGATGAGGGTGGAAAGGGGACATGAATAGGTACATTCGAATTATCATAGTGGAATACACCAATAGTAAGTCACAGAATCCTGACTTCAGCAATGGTCACCATTGGATGCTTCATATGAAGATGCCAGTTCCCATAATTATTCTAATTCTGCAAAAATACTGCAGTAAAATTTGTTTCTTCTGTTTTGAAACTTCCTATGAGTTTGAGATGAGTGCCCTACACTTGAAATGGGGAGTACCACGGGAAGCAGGTATTCTTTGCTAACTGGGACAGTCTTTGAAGTGCAACTGCTGAACAGCATACAGGACATGTCTTACTGACTTAGCTGGTGATCATCTTAACTCCTGAAGACCAATATTCTGTGCAACTTTTGA
Organism: Gopherus evgoodei; assembly: GCF_007399415.2. Taxonomy (NCBI): domain Eukaryota; kingdom Metazoa; phylum Chordata; order Testudines; family Testudinidae; genus Gopherus; species Gopherus evgoodei. The sequence continues at coordinate 55,326,048 of NC_044324.1, forward strand.
ATTTAGCTAGTAAAACTACAAATGTTCCTCTTGATCATATATAAATAATTTTAAAAAATGCTGCTAAACCATTTGCCTCAGTGATTTCCCATGCTAGTGAATTCCCTAGGCTCACATTACACTGCATAGGGACATATTTCCTTTGCTTTTCATTTATTCTTGTGTTATTTGAAAGCATAAATATGATCCTCTGATTAATTTCCACACTTCTTTTGGTTTTGGCCCTTCAAGTCCTTGTATGCTACATAGCCAGGAATGCAATTTGGTGGCACTCCAGTTTAATGAAACATAAGCTATACATGGGGGCAAGTAGTGCGCAGCACTAGGAATAGTTCCTGAACTGAATGAAAGGCTCAAGCACTTTGAACATCCTCTCCCCAGGGCACAGCATTAAAAAAACGGTTGAATGTGGGCAGAGAATGGGCATGTCTGAGGAGGTTGGGTTTAAATGTAATCCTCATCTTGCAAATAGTCACTTAGTTACTTCCTCCTTCCTTTGACCGTGTAGCTGCTACTAGCAGCCAGGAGTGCCAGAAACTCCATAGAAGTGTGTGTGTGGGGGGGCACCAGCACCCAAACCATGCCCTCCCCACATGCTCCGCCCCTTCTCCCGAGGCCCCATCTTCACCCCACCTGTTCACCCCAGGCCCTGACCTTGCCCCACCCCTTTCTCCCAAGGTCTCTTGCTCTGCCTCTTCCCCTGAGGCTCCCATTTTTAAAAGTGATGGGACTATGGCCCCATGACCTCCCCCCTCACCCCGTTTCAGCACCCCTGACTAACAGTGCTCTCAGTATGCAGAATCAGGTTTCCCTGAGTTCTGTGTCCATCCATCATATTCTAATACAGGAAGCACTCACATATGCTGAGTGGTATTAGGACCTTCATACCCACTTTTATTCTCTTTTCCAAACTGAGCATGCCAAGTCACCCAAGCTCATATTTAGATATCTAAATAAGTGGTCTGATTCTTTGAAAGAACTTATTTCCCTGTAACTCCCATTGCAACCAATAGGAATCTAATTCTGTAGCATGCCCCTTACAGAGCAAGCATATATAAGCCGTACTGGTGATTTATTTCATACATCCATTCCTCTGCCTGATCCCTTCTTCTAGGGAAACAAAATACATCGATAGTTTCAAATATTGGGTGACTCAGCAATGCATAAGACATATGCAAAGGATAATACTCCTACTGCACTTGCCAGGTTAAATACTAGAAACTGAAAAAGCAGAATATTATTCACTATAAAAAGAACAATTGTGCTTTGTGCTAAAATGCTTACCCTTAAATGTACAATAAAGCTCCCTGACCTCAGATTCTTTGTTTCCTCTTTCCAAAGAATACCCTGGATTCAAGTCCTTTGTTCCTATGTCTGGGTTTTTCCCCAGATTTCTCTATCAGATAGCTGTGAGCGGTATTGTCTGCTCTTGTGGATCCCACAGTCAGAATTCCATCCCCATCATGTCTGCTTTAGGCTGGCCTCACAGCTCATTCTGCTTGACTGCACCCCATCTTCCCTCCCAATTGCAATGTTATTCCCAACATCAAATCCAATCTATCATTTTGACTTGAGTCTCCCATTTCTATGTTATGTAGCTAGAAAGGTGACAAGCGTCTCCCATTATAACAGACTTAATGTATGGGCCAGTGTGTTGGTGGGAGAGAAGGTGCTGGGAATGGGAAAACATGCTAGTGGAACAATAGAACAATCAACTTCTGCCCTTCGGACATACCCAGCCTAGGCTGAAGCCCGAGCTCTTGGATTATCTTCTGGGAGATTGATAGCATAGTGCCAGTAGTGCTGCAAACTAAAGGTTCCTTCAGTTTTTATGGAGAACAAATAATATTCAGCTAAATTAGAATTTATTTAATGTGTTTTGCAGTCTACCGTAGGCTCTGATGACCTGGCCTTAAAAAGTGGAATCAGGCAAGACAGTGAATCCACCTATCACACAGGCACCAGCCAAAAGATTTTCCAGCCGAAAGGGTATAAGATGAGCAAAGGAGAAATGCAGGAGAGTGACCTTTTCAAGGCTGAGTTTGTCTTTATTACGGACTCTGATGAAGGAGATGAAGAGACCGTTTGCAGAAACAATGTTCAGCAGCCTTCTGTAGGTCATGGCACTGGGCATGCGAGATGCCAGTTATTGGCTACCTCCCATATTTCTTCTGGTGGTGAGTCAAGCAAACCTCATGGTGACCTGAATGTTCCTGAGACACAATGTGCTGCACTGTCGCACAGTACTACCCATTCCCCAAAACAACGCCAGGTATGTTATTATTTTAACTTTCCTGTGTGGGTGGGAATGTGCATGTCAACTTTTACTTGCCATCTCTTTTGGGATGTGGTCATCCAATTCAGCTAGAAATGGATGTCGATTAATGGCTGCTTTTTGTGGATTATTAGTAACTTCTCTCTTTTGCCACAGTCAATAGTTCTACATTTCTAGCTAAAAGTGGGTATGAGTCTCACTGCAGAGAGAATGTATAAAGTGAGCTGTTAGTAGGGATTGGAGGTGAGTAGCTGGTGCAGATCTGTTAATCTTTTTCTTCTTGCCTCTCTGATCTACTCATCACAACACACTCTAAAGATGTAGGGCTGGATTATCAGCTTGTGAAAACTGGCATAGCACCATTGAAATCAATGGATCTTGGAGCTAAACTGATTTACCGCTGAGGATCTGGTTTGTGAACTTTCCATTCTTTGAATCTTATGCAGTCATTTACATCTGTGCAAAGATGTGTAAAATTCTTCTGTTCTACTTTAGTGTCATTTTTCATTGTCTTTGCACAGGTGTAAATGACAACTCAAGGTGCAAGGCCCATTTTGTGGGCTTGTCTTCAGTGCAACAGTTAATACACTTGAGTTACTGCGCTTAACTAACTCAAGTGAGAGTGATCCCACTTCAAAAACACACTTGGAGTTATAAATAGTGATTGGATTAGCAGCACAGAGGGACTGGTATAGCAGAATGATTAGATTGGATTAGCTGATGATGAGTTGCTGCAACACACCCTCCTCCTGCTCCCCTCCCCACCCCAACTGGCAGGGAGTTTGAGTTCAAAGCACCACTTAACTCAAGCTACTGATTGTTTTGTGTGGATGGGAGTTGAGTTAAGGGTAACCCTTGAGTTATCATTCAAGCTAACTGTGCTGTGAAGACACACCCTCTGTTACCCTATACATGGCACATGATTTTATATCAGGCAAAATTTAGGACTTTAAAGAAAATATTAACAAATTGTGCTCAGAGTTTAGTTTATTTGGAGATGGATGCATTTAAACCAGAGGATAAATAAATTGTGAATACATTCAGAAACTTAGCTTCTGATGTTTCTGGAAGGAGCACAGATAGTCTCCAGGGAACTGTAGATGGGGAAATAATTTTCTCCTTTCTTAACATAATTGGCCAGGTCCTCAATTGGTGCAAATTGATGCAAATCCCTTCACTTCAATAGAGCTGTGCTAGTCCAAAAATCCAGTCCTTCAGCGTTTTTAAAGAGAAAATAAGACCTGTTGCTTTCTCTGTCTAACAAAATGAACAATTCTTGATGTCCAAGCCTCAACTCCTGATGTCTTTATTTGGTTTTTATTCAAGTTCCCAGTGATCTCAATGTTCTCATGTGACTTTGTGACAGTAAAACCGAACAAGAAATGACCTTAGGATATGACCTCCTAACACAAGGAATTATTCATTTGGATGTGCTCAGTCCCAGTGAAGTTAATGGAAGTATGATGGGGTATACAGACCCCACGCTGGGCAGCACAGGGCTAAGGAGCTAATGTGGGCTTAGGCAGCTCTGCCCCACCACATCTATGAGGGATGTCAGTATTGGAGAGAGGAGCTTAAAAGGGAGAAGCCCAGCTCAGCTGGTGGCACATCAGTCAGGAGAGCAGGTCTCCAGTCCTCAGGTCCTGGAGCAAAGAATGGCTAAAGGCAAGAAATCCTCAGCTGAGCACTGCCTGGAGACCCCTCTCTGAAAGAAGTAAGGAAGCACAGATCTGTTGTGGCTCCACTAGGGATGCAACTATTGTTTTATACTACTGGTGACCTTAGTTTGGCCCACAGCTTTGCAGAAGCATTCTGGATGAGAGCTTTACCACATCTATGGGATGACTTGTTGGTGTGGGTTTGTTGACAACCACCAGGAGGGTGGACTATCTGGGGCTCAGTCTGAGGACGGAGCCTTGTGAGACAGGAGTGGCATACAGGAACACCTGGACTCTCAGAGCAGAGGCCTGGGTGAGTGCTGGGGCCTGGTCCAGGGCCTAGAGGGTGCCCTGGGATAGGAACCCTGGTGACAGGGAGTTTTGCCTGAGTAAGAAACAAAAGATTTGGTCCTTGATGAGGCAGCTTACAAGAAATGAAAGATCTAGAAAATGAAAATTTACTTGTGATACTTTGAGTCCACACAGATCATGGAAGGGTTAGTTGGGAATTTTCTCCAGTAGCTGCTATGAAATATACAAAGGTTTTATAAAGGAAACAGAGAGTAATATACATGCCATAGTTTCTTAATGAGTTTTTGATGGTCTAACAAGTAATAGGAAACTTGATTGGCAGTGCATGAAAAAAATGTAGCCTCTGGCCTTCTATGCAGAGTTTGGAAGAATTCAAATAAAGTCTGTTCAACTGTATGAATCCTATACCTGAGTTTATATAGGGTAAATGTGTATTATGCCTGATATGTACACCTCAAGTGCATAACTTCCTAGGTCATTGTTCTAAAGACACATGGCTGACAGATCAACAACTTTATGTACTCTTCCCATCTTTATTTTCTAAATAATATCTGTTACCCTGTATGTGAAGAATAGAATACATTTTGACTAAGCTGCTTTTTTCTGGTGTTCAAAGTCCATCTCTACTGAGCCCCTCTCAATATTTCCATGGTAACTCTCTTACTCTTTGTAGTTTAGTGTAGTGGTCAACCCTAAAATGAAAGGAAATTATGAACATTTAAAATGGCTACATTACTTATACCGGGTGTGGTGGCACGCGTCTGTAATCCCAGCTACTTGGGAGGCTAAGGCTGGCAGATCACTTGAGCTCAGGAGTTCTGGGCTACAGTGTGCTATGCTGATCAGGTGTTTGGTGCCATTGGCAGCCTGGCCAGTGGGTAGCTGAAGGACTGGCTAAAAACATGAATGATGCGCTGTGATCAGTGCTTTCTTTGGGAGGACTGATCGGACAAGGTGATATTACTTATCTGCTAATGAATTTACCAGTATTATTCACAGAGGCTTCTCTTATATAGGAGTCTACATTATAAAAGGATCTTGGTTACCAAATCACGGTCAACTTTGGTGATTGTACATATACTACAACATTTGTTTAAAAGAATCACTAAACTCTTCATTTCTTGTCAGTGGGGGAAGGAGAACAATGACTGACACTGAAGTAAATAGATGTTCCAAGCACCCTTGGGGGCTTAACTTGTTTGACTATTGCTGCGAAAAAAATTAATGTCATATTCAAAGTATGAAAAGCAGCTCAGATTTTCAAATTTATTAACTTCTGCTCCCCTCACTTCTTGTTTGGAGAGGGTGCCATATGAGGAAAGATTAAAGAGGCTAGGACTCTTCAGCTTGGAAAAGAGGAGACTAAGGGGTGATATGATAGAGGTATATAAAATCATAAGTGATGTTGAGAGAGTGGATAAGGAAAAGTTATTTACTTATTCCCATAATACAAGAACTAGGGGTCACCAAATGAAATTAATAGGCAGCAGGTTTAAAACAAATAAAAGGAAGTTCTTCTTCACGCAGCGCACAGTCAACTTGTAGAACTCCTTACCTGATGAGGTTGTGAAGGCTAGGACTATAACAGTGTTTAAAAGAGAACTGGATAAATTCATGGTGGTTACGTCAATAAATGGCTATTAGCCAGGATGAGTAAAGAATGGTGTCCCTAGCCTCTGTTCATCAGAGGATGGAGATGGATGGCAGGAGAGAGATCACTTGATCATTGCCTGTTAGGTTCACTCACTCTTGGGCACCTGGCATTGGCCGCTATCGGTAGACAGATACTGGGCTAGATGGACCTTTGGTCTGATCCGGTACGGCCTTTCTAATGTTCTTATTAGTTATCACTTCTTCTGCTCCCCTCACTTCTTGTAAGGCAGCAATGGTTGTTGAAGTAGCCGGGAATCATGTAGCAGGCAGTGATCATAAAGCAGCCAGTTCTCTCCCTTTTCTCTTCCGTAATGCTCATGCTCCACCCACATGGCATAATGGAGCACCAGTTGCCCCAGAAACAAGAAGCCACTAGACCAACTCATGTGTTAATGAATTACTAACAGATCAAATGTTTAGTGAATAGGGAGGAGTAAACAATGTTCCATGTTAAAACATAGCAGATATGAGTTTAGATTCAGCGGATAAATGATGGCAGATGCACATAAGGCTGCGGGGTGGCCCATCCTTTTTAGTTGTGTAGGAGGGCATGGAGAGGACATTCCTTCATTTTCCCCTTTGTGCCCCTATGCAAACCCAGACACCTTGTGACTGGAGGATATAGGTTATCCCCAACTCCTTCTGCATCTGCCAGTGAAGCTGCTCATCCATAGATGAGAGTGAATGGTGCACCCTCTCTTTGTACAGGCTCTCGCTTTAGGCCATAATCTAGCTCCTATTAGACAAAATAAACTAAAATAAACTGTATCAGAGGGGTAGCCGTGTTAGTCTGGATCTGTAAAAGCAGCAAAGAATCCTGTGGCACCTTATAGACTAACAGACGTTTTGGAGCATGAGCTTTTGTGGGTGAATACCCACTTCCTCAGATGCATGACATTCACCCACGAAAGCTCATGCTCCAAAACGTCTGTTAGTCTATAAGGTGCCACAGGATTCTTTGCTGCTAAAATAAACTGTAGTTTATCAGCGTTCTGGATTCTGCTCTCATGTATCTTTGAGAGTCTGCTTTTCATATTGGCTCGCACTTCACAAACACAATGAAATTTACAAGAACACTCACTTTTTAAAGGAAATGTAAGAATTTTAATATCAGATCTCTGTGTTTGTCTTTGGGTAACCTACATGGAAATCCCAGGTTATAAAGCAGGATTTCCAGATGTTCTTTTTCTGACCCTATTATGACTGGAGAGTCCATAAATAGCTAATAGGAAAGCTATCCATTAAAATTTTAAAAATGGATTAACCTTTTGATGAATCCAGCCCAGTGTTTCATGTCCTTACTGATCATAAGCGGAAGCAGCAGAAGAAATACAGTATGTTTACATACCTCTTACATGCCCCACACTGTATAGGCACCTCAAATAAACAAACACCTAAAATAAAAGACTAACTCTTTTATTATGGCATTGGATTTCAGGTTTGGTAGTCTCACCAATAGTTTTGAAAGGTCATAGTTTATCTGGTGCAATCTTTCTTTAAAGGGGTGTGTGTGTGTATATATATAGGTATGTACCATACATATGTGTAGGTGTGTGTATTTAAAACCCAGTTATAAACATAATTATGAGAAACCTAAAAAACAAAGTGCCCTTCAAAGAGTTCAGTGTTGCTTCAGCTAGACTGTAAGACCCTTGAAGTAGGGGACATACTGTTCTATGTTTGTAAACTGCCAAGTCCA